>NC_054708.1:29385028-29757713 GCF_016097555.1 Gigantopelta aegis
TTATATGTCAGAATTACCAAGTGGTTGACATCCAGTGGCCAATGCTTAATAAATCAATGTGTCCTAGTGGTGTCGTTAAACAGAACAAACTAATTTTGGGTTGTATGATGGACTCGGATTCTTCATACAATGAGCAGCTATTTTTTCTTCTACATATGTTCTATCTGCACACTGTTGTCTTGGAAAGATTATGAAATATTTAAAGGAAAAACAATCAATCATTAGATTTTACTTCATTTTTAATTAAATATTAAACTTAAATTTAAATGTTTGAAAAAAATTTAAATCTAAAACTGTAATATTTTGCATTTTAGATATGATAAGTGGAGGCTTATTAAAGATATGGTGACTGACTTCATGGTACATTATTAGAAATGTGTCAGAGGGATGGTGAAAGTCACAAAATTGGGACCATTTGCAACAAATTTTTACACACTAATTTCAGGGAAAATTAGACATGATAGGCCTCAGATTCAATTTTGACCTGCTGTATTTACTTAATCTACTTCATTTACTGCATTAGACATGTAGCCACTTTGTAAAAGGCAAAACAGTCCATATAAATGCATATTAATATGAATATGCCCTACAGATGTTACTTAGGTATACACCATAATGTGTTTTTTGTTGACGACAACTTTGAAAATGAAGATTTTGTCACAAAATGCCGATATAAATCCTACCAAGAAGTACTTGCACCATATTTTTCAGTTTCCAGTGATAACTGTTAACAAGTGTAATCATGTGCCAGTGTCTTGGATACCTCAGTGTAGTATTTCTTGATTGGAAGGATGTTTGTAGTAATGACCACTGAATATGCATTATGGATTATTCTGCCATATGTTTTACAAGCCAAATGTTAACTTTTTTGGCAGATTTTCTGCAATAAACTTGACAAGTGTACCAGCATCTGATTACTGAACACAATAAATACATTCAGACAGCATAGAATATTAGCCTATTAGATTTTCTAAGGATAAAAGACCATTTTTTAAAAATTACTGAAGTGTGTAATTTACATAAATGTAGGTGAAATGTATTATTAGAGTACTTAATCTTGTTAAAAACTGTATACTATTTATTTAAAGTGTTTAATTACATTTAGTAGGGAAATATTCATTATATTTAGATCTTCTGTCCAATTGCAATAATTGAGAAACTCATTAAAATTCAATATGTAAAAAAAATAAAAAATCTCAATATTGACCAACAAAATCCAACTTTTGCTCTTTTTTACCAAATTATTAGCTCAAAACTGTTAAAGAATATTGCAACAACACGTAGTAACATCAGAGGTCATTTTATGCTATTTTGGAGGATATTGAAATTTAAAAGTTGAAAATTTTAATTTTAATTTTTAATAAATTCAAAAAAAAAGGTTTTTTAATTTAATAAAATATTTAGAAAATAAGTAAATGAGTTTTCATATTCCTTGTGCTATTCACAATCAGTCTGTGTAATTTCACCTCTCTGGTTATAATACTTTCATCAGAATCAAGCATTTAACCGGTGTAATGTGTGAACTATATCAGGCCTCAGACCACAATTAATTTCGCTATATGTTTCTATATAGCCTTAGTGGCTATAACATTTTTATTAATATCAGCAGGCCCGTGAAGTTTTGTATGTACCTTTGCCTGCACGGGGGACACATACCCCTGTTGTCCAGCTCTTTCTCCCAGCATATTGGTTTAAACAGACACACCCTCTAAACCAGGCCGGAGTACACCCATTTTACACAAAAAGCACTACTTTTGCATGGGCCGGAATTACCACAAGCAAGTCTTCAATGTCAACAAGTTACACATGTTTACAAACTACATGCTATCCCCTGTCACTTCAGTCAAACAGTTGCCACTTCATAGCTGTCTGCCATGAAATAATCACTGTCAAACAGCAGACTACTTGCGCGGTCAAATTTCCGGATTTTGGACAACCAAATGAGAAGATAACTGTAATCTGAGGCCAGTTAAATGTTTACACTTCACGGTAACGGTATCGGTGGGTGATGAGAGATAACTGTAATCTGAGGCCAGTTAAATGTTTACACTTCACGGTAACGGTATCGGTGGGTGATGAGAGATAACTGCAGACAAAGGCAGAGCTGGCAGTTATAGTGCTCGGCTAACCAAATTTTATTGCTTGTAACATAATACTTACGGTGATGAGAAACAATAGGGATTATTAAACAGTTAGGTACACAGGTTGTTTAATGGTCAGGTGCAAACAAACTTAATACAAACCTATCGCTTTTTCCAGAGTCTTTGGCCCAGATTTTGCTGAGGTTTATCTCTGGGTTTTTTTAGAGCGATTTTAATAAAGGTGTTGTAGCAGTTTTTAATTGTATTATGGATATTATGTATATATGTGAAAAAGGTGAACGTTAATTAACGTGTGTTAATTAACGACTAATGTTAATTAGCTGCTGAATAAACGCTGGTCACACCAAGGACAGTGCTGTTGTAAATAGTTTAAAGTGCTGATTAAACAAACTCTTTTGTTTAACGATACCACTAGAACACATGGAGTTATCAGTTGTCGGCTACTGGATGTCAGAACAGAACTTTATTACACTCGGTGCGGGGTGGGGGGGGGGGGGGGGGGTAGCCCAGTGGTAAAGCAGTCGCTCGATGCGCGGTCGGTCTGGGATCGATCCCCATCGGTGGACCCTTTGGGATATTTTTCGTTCCAGCCAGTGCACCACGACTGTATATCAAAGGACGTGGTATGCACTACCCTGTCTGTGGAATGGTGCATATAAAAAGATCCCGTGCTGCTAATCGAATATGTAGCCCATGAAGCGGCGACAGCGGGTTTCCTCTCTTAATATCTGTGTGGTCCTTAACCATATGTCTGACGTCATATAACCATAAATAACAATGTGTTGAGTGCGTCTTTAAATAAAACATTGCCTTCCTTCTTCCTTATCTTACACTCAGTCTGTTCCATAACGGCGTCAGAGGAACATACATAATAAATTGAATACAAATGGCAATATCATTTACAGGAGGATAAAATAATAAAATATAGTAATACATAATACATATAGATGGCTACTGGATGTCAGACACTTGGTAATTTTGAAATCCGCAACATTTTCTCCATTAGAAGGCGAGTGATGTAAATACTGTCCACACAATGGAAAATGCATACACCAGATCTTCGATAGATGTAGTGAGAGGGTTTCTATTTTTATATCAAATGTTGTAATAATAACGTTAGAAACCAAATTGCCGTAGGTCAAAATCAAACGTACCTTTTTTTTCATTTTGTTTGGAATGTACTAGTTGTAGCCTAGTAGTAGTAGTAGTAGTAGTAGCAGCAGCAGCAGCAGTAGCAGTAGCAGTAGCAGCAGCAACAGCAGCAGCAGTAGCAGTAGCAGTAGTAGCAGTAGTAGCAGTGGTAGCAGTGGTAGCAGTAGTAGCAGTAGCAGTAGTAGCAGTAGCAGTAGTAGCAGTAGTAGAGCAGCAGTAGTAGCAGTGGTAGCAGTGGTAGCAGTGGTAGCAGTAGTAGCAGTAGCAGTAGTAGCAGCAGCAGCACCAGCAGCACCAGCAGCAGCACCAGCAGCAGTAGCAGTAGCAGTAGCATTATCAGTAGCAGTAGCAGTAGCAGTAGTAGCAGCAGCAGCAGTAGTAGTAGAAGCAATAGCAGTAGTAGCAGTAGCAGCAGCAAAAGTTGCAGTGGTAGCGGCAGCGGTAGCGGTAGTAGTAGCAGTAGTAGTAGCAGTAGCAGTAGCAGTAGCAGCAGCAGCAGCAGCATTAGCAGTAGCAGTAGCAGTAGCAGCAGCAGCAGCAGCAGCAGCAGCAGCAGCAGTAGTAGCAGTAGTAGCAGCAGTAGTAGCAGTAGCAGTAGTAGTAGCAGTAGTAGCAGTAGTAGCAGTAGCAGTAGTAGCAGTAGCAATAGCAGTAGTAGCAGTAGTAGCAGTAGTAGCAGTAGCAGTAGCAGTAGCAGTAGTAGCAGTAGCAGCAGCAGCAGCAGTAGTAGCAGTAGTAGCAGTAGCAGTAGTAGTAGCAACAGCAGCAGCACCAGCAGCAGCAGCAGCACCAGCAGCAGCAGCAGCACCAGCAGCAGTAGCAGTAGCAGTAGCAGTAGTAGCAGTAGTAGCAGCAGTAGCAGTAGCAGTAGCAGTAGTAGCAGTAGTAGTAGTAGCAGCAGCAGTAGTAGTAGTAGTAGTAGTAGTAGTAGTAGTAGTAGTAGTAGTAGTAGTAGTAGTAGTAGCAGTAGCAGCAGCAGCAGCAGCAGCAGCAGTAGCAGTAGTAGTAGCAGTAGCAGCAGCAGTAGTAGTAGTAGCAGCAGTAGCAGTAGCAGTAGTAGCAGCAGTAGCAGTAGTAGCAGCAGCAGCAGCAGCAGTAGTAGCAGTAGCAGTAGCAGTAGTAGTAGTAGTAGCAGTAGCAGCAGCAGCAGTGGTAGCAGTGGTAGCAGTGGTAGCAGTAGTAGCAGTAGCAGTAGCAGTAGCAGCAGCAACAGCAGCAGTAGTAGCAGTGGTAGCAGTGGTAGCAGTAGTAGCAGTAGCAGTAGTAGCAGTAGTAGAGCAGCAGTAGTAGCAGTGCTAGCAGTAGTAGCAGTAGCAGTAGTAGCAGCAGCAGCAGCACCAGCAGCACCAGCAGCAGTAGTAGTAGTAGCAGTAGCAGTAGTAGCAGTAGTAGTAGTAGCAGTAGCAGTAGTAGTAGTAGCAGTAGTAGCAGTAGCAGTAGCAGTAGTAGCAGTAGCAGTAGCAGCAGTGGTAGCAGTAGTAGCAGTAGCAGTAGCAGTGGTAGCAGTAGTAGCAGTAGCAGTAGCAGTAGTAGCAGTAGCAGTAGCAGTAGCAGTAGCAGTGGTAGCAGTAGTAGCAGTTAGTCCGGGGGAAGTTTGCTATTTTTACATGCTACCTGGAATTTTGGTGTGCAAAGCATTTTATTGCATTTATGGAGACTATTTATAGTATAGATTTCAAATCCAATTGATGCCACTCTGTAACCTTTGGGCAATTTGAGTTATTAAGCTTCAAAGCGGCGGCCATCTTGGATTTACATATAATGTGTAACTTCACGTTCGGTTAATGGATTTTGATGGAAATGTTTTTAAATAGCAACTTGTTTCACTGACTAAGGTACTGGTTCATGTTTAGTAACTGTAAAATAATTCACCATCATGGATTCTGGAAGCCATATTAAATAATATTTTTTTGATGTCAAACGGTGAGCCATTTAACAGATGTGGCATGTTTGTTTCCTATACAGATATAATTTCCAATAGGATGCCATGAGTACCACCCTCTGATGAAGTAATGAGTACACAAGAGGCTGAACACTGTATATTTAATTGCAGTCGAGAAGAAGATGTCAGTACTGTAGGTCCAGCTCGTGTAAAGTCCATAATCGCTGCAAGTCAGATACGTGGAGATGATCTACACACACGTTTACACGAACAGTTGACAGCAGATGCACACTTAACAATACATTGTCACAGATCATGTGTGTCTACATACACATCAATGACACATATTGAACGATTTAAAAAGAAGAAACTTAAAGAAGCAGCAGTAGGTGAACCAGCACAGAAACGTACACGTCGTTCGGAAAAGAAAACATTCTCTTTCATCACAGACTGCTTATTTTGTGGCGAGTGTTGTGCAGAACGTGACCCTAAGCATGCAGATGATATTCACTTGTGAGGACTGTGGATCGTCCCAACCAGAAAACATTTAAGGATGTCATCCTTTCTGTGTGTGACATCCGAAATGATGAGTGGTCCAACCAAGTGCGCATTAGAATATCTGCGGCAATCGCTGATCTTCATGCAGCAGATGCGCGGTACCACCATGACTGCAAAGCACTATTCATGCACTCAAAGTACATTGATATTTTAACCACAGCAAATCCTGGTGGGGAAGTGGATGCAGCATTTAAAGGAGTCATCAACAGTATGTTGCTTGATGAACAGTACATATGGATTAGTGTAGAATTGCTAGATATGTATCAGGAGTATGGTGGTAGTAGTCTTTGTCGTAAAACTCTGATTAGTTTAGTTTGTGACCATTTTGGTGATGCATTAATTGTATTGTCATCACCTGGTGTTGCTAGTTTGCTCGTTTTCACAAAAACATGTGCCATAAATATTGTAGCCGCAAATGATGACAGTAATTACCTTAAGAAAATTGCTACTGATATTGTGAAAGAAACTGCAAAACCAGATAAATCTGTGTACAATGTGAGACTTAACAAAGATAACATTAACACTGGTGTCAGTTCAACTCTACTCCAACTCCTTGAAGAATTAAAAGTTCCCGATTTGCCATCAGCCTTTGTGGTTTCTGTAATAACGAGCCACATTAGCAAGTCACCAACGCAACTTCAACTTGCAATTACAAACTTACTGCAGAGCAAGAAGTTAATCACAGAACTGCATCGTTTTGGCATTGCAACTACATACGATGAGTTCCAACAGTTTACTGCCTTTGCTGCTGCTGATGCTATTAAAACTGGGAAACAAAAATGCCTAGTGTCTGGAGGGAAGCTTGTGCAAGCTGTTAACTTTGATGCCAATATCGCATCTCCTAATGGTATTAAACAAACACACAATATGGCTCTGATCATAACCCAGGAAAATCAATCAGCCAGTGAATACAAAGAAGCAAACAAATTCATAAACAGGTTGCGAAAAGTAGACTTGAAGGACATAAAAGTTCAAGATGTGGACACATGTCATTACCAAGGTCCTAAGAACCCACCAATGCCAAGTAGTGAAGCTAAACATGCAGTGACAGCTCTTAAAGTGCTGGCCCATCAAGTTGTTTCATTACAAAGGGCTCAGCATATTGACTTCATGTTTTTGAAATCAATAATCAGTGATGATAAGACACCCGAGTACAATGGTTTCAATGTGAAAGAAGTTCGAGAAGCTGGATGGACACTACAACCAGCAACTAAAGTGACATACTTACCCATGCTAGACATGTACCCTGCAGATGCTGATACCATTCTAACATCAATGCATGAGGTCAAACGTATCACAGAGGCAGCTGGCCAGGCATACACTATATTTACAAATGACCAACAGTTGTATAAAATCACTGTGCAAATGACATGGTTTCATGCCCATGAATTTGAGAGGTTCATTCTACGTCTCGGAGGTATGCACATGTTAATGTCATTTGTTGGTTGTGTGGGGATGTTAATGGCAAATTCAGGATTACAAGAAGTGATGCAAGCAGCATTTGCTGGTGTTCCCCATATGCTACATGGCAAAAAGTTCCCCCAGAACATACGCGCATTAAGGATGGTGGTTGAAGAAGTTCTACGTACAGTACTTATGCATGAAGATGTGCAGATTTTCGAATCGCTGATGTTGATCCTCGAGCAGAGAGCAATTCAAAGTCGTACTACTCGTCTCTGGCTTGATTCCTTGATTAAACCAGTACTGATCATGATGCTGTATGTCCGCGCAGAACGAGAAGGTGAGTGGCCACTTCACTTACTGGCTACTGATCGTATGCTTCCATACTTTGGAGCTGCTGCCCACTGGAACTACTTCCGATATGGCACGATCTATTCCATGAAAATGGCAAAGATGCCTAAAGATCTCCTTAAACATTTCATGGACAAGGAACATGTTAAGCGACCTAAGCCAGGCCTATGAAATGCCATTTGGAGTGACATGATGATTGAAACAACTATGATGAGATATGGCCATGGTCCAGGTGGAGTAATAGGTATTACACTTAACCAGAAAGCCTTGCAGCGTTGGGCACTCGGTCTGCACATCAGAAGTCAGCTGCAGAAAGACCTGGTGGAACTGGATGAAAACTACAAGTCCAGTCATGTAACATCTCATAAAGAAGAGAGTATATCCAGAATTAAATTGGATAACGAAGACAGAAAGAAGATTCGTAATATGCTCAGTACATGTATCTCGCCACTTATTCCAGAAGAACATCCAGAGGAATTGGTGAACATTGCTACCGGGAAAGTGGCAACCAATGCAGTCAATGTGGATAGAGCTCATGAGATAGGCTGTATGCAGTTACAGACGTTCAAATCAAACTTACCTGATGGATTCTATGCACCGCTAAGTAAGAAAGTGGTAACAATGGAATCAGTAAAAAAAATCTATCACAGTTGGAGAAGTTGATGTGGTTGATACAGCATTGATTTACTCACGTGTGATAGCGTTGCAACTCTCTCGTGATTCACTCACAATGGACGATGTGCTGAAATATGAATTGGCACCAATTCCGACTGCAATGTTTCTGGATTCAGGTGACATGCGTATTGCAAAGAACAAAGCTGTATTGAAGAATAAAACAAGCATTGACGTATCTGCACGTTTGTATGCTGTACCAGAAGTAGTGATAATAGATGGCTCTGCGATATTATGGATTGTACACTGGCCTTCAAAAGGAACTGTTTCTGACGTTGTGTCGAATGTTACAGAGTATGTGTTGCGGAAGCTCAAATGCAGTCCAATGTATTTAGTATTTGATCGATACTATGCATGTAGTATAAAGTCCACTACACGAGCTGAACGTGGCAAAGCAGCAGGAAGGGCCCATAAGCTGACCAGACAAACTCCTTTACCATCCAAGTCTGTTGTTCTGACAAACATTCAAAACAAGACACAATTAATTGACATCATATGTACAGATATCACTGAATGTGTCAAATCAAAGGACATGTCAAACATGCTTGTTGTAACTGGCAGTTTAGATGTTCCAACACAAGTGTTGCAGAACATTGACACACAGAGAACTGACTTGAAAACCACTCAGGAAGAAGCTGATATAATCATCGTGCAACAACTTATTCATGCTGTTATACATTGTGGGAATAAAAGTGTACGTGTCATATGCGATGACACTGATGTGTTTGTTCTGCTAGTGTATTTCTACTGGAAATTGCATTTGTCAGTTACGATAACGATGGAAGCTACCAGTGGTGAAAGAAAGCTAATAGACATTGGACAAACTGTAGAAAAATACATCGACATTGTACCACATATACTAGCTGCACATGCAATATCTGGGTGCGATACTGTTGCTCAGTGTCATGGTATTGGAAAAGCAACAGTTCTCAAGAAGTTGAAATCAGGAGTTACTTTGAACAAAGTGGGACTGATCAATGCAGATATACAAGAGGTTGTACAAGAAGCTACTTCCCTCATTAGTAGCTGCTATGGGCACCCAAGTAACAATATGACACAGGCCAGAATAACAGCATGGTCATTCAAAACGGCAAAGGCACGTAAATCAGCACCACAGTTATCATCCCTTCCACCGACAACCGAGGCATTTCAGGAAAATGCTAAGCGTGCTCACTTCCAGGCAATACAATGGTACGCAGCACCATTTTGGTTGGACACGTGATGCAAAAGCCAAAACATTGATCCCAGTTGGAATTCCAAATAATGCATCAGCTGCTCCACCAGAAATCCTGCAACTAATAAAGTGTTCTTGTCGATCAGACCAACCATGTGCTACAAATAGATGCAGCTGTTTCGCAGCAAAACTGGCATGCACCATGCTCTGTAACTGTCGAGGGAAGTTTGATGTATGCTGCAGTCAACATACTCAGGATACAATATCTTTATCTGATAATGATGAAGAATGCAATGAGGATGAAGATGAGAATGATGCTACTCTGTGAAACTGAGATCGAGAATTTGTATGTGCGAACTTGAATGTGCCTGATATGTGATGCCTACAGCAGCTTGCCAGAGGTAGTTGGTTAGGAAAACATCCTATAGTAATTGTTGAATATTATCGGATGACTGAATGACTTTGAATGACTTAGGTTGCCGATTATAAAAAGCCAGTGCATACTCCATACATATTTTACATTGATAATTGTGTATTTGTATTGCCTACATAAAGTTTGAATGGCTCCATAGTATATACATGGTAATACATTAAATAATGAACCAGCTTCTTGTGGTTTTTAAAATGCGTAATCAGTACCTGTAATGGAGGACTAAGTTAGATATAAAAATAAATCCAATATGGATATGACCAAAATCTAGGATACATAATTACTTTACAGTCATTAAATGTTAACCAGTCTCTTATTCAGTGAAAAACAAGGTATTTAAAAAAAAAGTTTGTTAAATTCCAATAACCGAGCATTAAGTTACAAATTCTACGTAAATCCAAGATGGCCGTCATTTTGAGGCTCAATAACTCAAATTGCCCAAACGTTACAGAGTGGCATCAACTGGATTTGCAATCAGCACTATAAACAGACTTTAAAAATGCAATAAAATGCTTTGCACACCAAAATTCCAGGTTATTTGAAATTCTTCCAGACTAAGTAGCAGTAGCAGTGGTAGCAGTAGTAGCAGTAGCAGTAGCAGTAATAGCAGTAGCAGTAGCAGTGGTAGCAGTAGTAGCAGTAGCAGTAGTAGTAGTAGTAGCAGTAGCAGCAGCAGCAGTAGTAGCAGTAGTAGCAGTAGTAGCAGTAGCAGTAGTAGCAGTAGCAGCAGCAGCAGTAGTAGCAGTAGTAGCAGTAGCAGTAGTAGCAGTAGTAGCAGTAGCAGTAGCAGTAGCAGTAGTAGCAGTAGTAGCAGTAGCAGTAGTAGCAGTAGTAGCAGTAGCAGTAGTAGCAGTAGTAGTAGCAGTAGTAGCAGTAGCAGTAGCAGTAGTAGTAGCAGTAGTAGCAGTAGCAGTAGTAGCAGTAGCAGTAGTAGCAGCAGTAGCAGTAGTAGCAGTAGTAGCAGTAGCAGTAGCAGCAGCAGTAGTAGCAGTAGTAGCAGTAGCAGTAGTAGCAGTAGTAGCAGTAGCAGTAGCAGTAGAAGCAGTAGCAGTAGTAGCAGTAGCAGTAGCAGTGGTAGCAGTAGTAGCAGTAGCAGTAGTAGTAGTAGCAGTAGCAGTAGTATAGTATACATGGCCAATTTCTGACACCATGGACTGAAGGTTTTGGTTGCAGTTACTATTTGTGTGATCTCACATTTTGCCCGTGTCTGTCGTTCTAGACCTGTTTCTCTCTGTCTTTGTCTGTCTGTGTGTCTGTCTGTCTGTCTGTCTCTCTCTCTCTCTCTCTCTCTCTCTCTCTCTCTCTCTCTCTCTCTCTCTCTCTCTCTCTCTCTCTCTCTCTCTCTCTCTCTCTCTCTCTCTCTCTCTCTGTGGGGAAGGACATAGCCCAATGGTCGGTCTAAGGATCGAATTGGTATATCAAAGGTAGCTTAATGTGCTATCCTGTCTGTTGTTACAAATGGAATAATGTAGCGAGTTTCCTCTCTAAGACTACCGTATATGTTAAACATTACCAAATGTTTGACATCAAATGTAGGAAGATATCTTAATATGTAACATGTTGTTCTTCTCGAGCCTTTGGCGAGGGAAGGACAACACCAATTTACGAGTTCAAGACAAACGGTATTGGCGAGTAGCAAGTTGGGTAAATACTATTTATTCTATTCATAACCCATTATCAATCTCCACTGGCGTATGATCCCCCCCTCCCCCCCCCCCCCCCCCCACACACACACACACTTTGGCACCTTCCTACGCCACTGGTCTTTATCATTTTACAGATGATTTTCAAATTATACTGTTAAAAACGAGTTTGCAAGTTGAGAACAAGAGACAGCGTTGCGTCATAGTTGTGACGTACGTATCGCTGATGACGTAAGTTAGTTGTTGAATGGATAAACCAATAGCCTAGACCACAGAAACAATAGGGTAAAAGTAAAAGGTACACAAACACATTTGTATGGATATGATAAAGTGACCATTGGTTAGTGCATATCCAGAGTTAGAATTATCACAGTCTTTGCATAATCATACAACGAGGCTGTAACAAAAATAGTTACGGTTGTTTGTTGTTGCCTAACAGTTGTGACGTCAACGCCTATAGTGAAGCATTGATTATGACGTCAAAACGTATCTAAGGGAAGAAATGTTTTTTTCTTTTTTTTCTTTCCCCATTTCTCTCTGCCCACATGGGCAATAATAATGTATTCCATATAAAATACAGTGATAATCTATTTTAATTCCTACTATGCAGTTGACGTTTAAGTTGAATTCATAGGTGGACTGCAGACAGTGATATATTTGTACAAACAGTCTGCCTATTTGTGAGATTCTGCGATACAGAGAAGGGATATCATCCTTAATGAAATAATAACCCAGGTAATCAAACAGCAAGGTGCACTGGCATGCGGATTGCGTTGGACGAGAACTCGATAGTAAAAATAACCTGTTTTTGTCTCATTCATAACACTTCACCTGACAGCCACACAGTGTTGATCTACCTTTTAATAGCACTGGCGCTATCCAGGGGAGTAGCGTGATCTGGACCTGGTGGGGGTGGGGAGGGGAGGGGAGGGGGGGGGTCGAATATGAACCAAGTGGATCCTTTTTCTATTTTGTTTTTGCACCACCAGAAATTACATATGTATAAACATGTATGTTTTAGTTCTGAAAGCGGACCATTTGCTTCAGCGGGGGGGGGGGGGGGGGGGGGGGGGGGTCGGAAGACCCCCCAAAAAAAACCCCAGCCTACGCCCCTGCTATCTCTTGTAAGGGCAGAGCAAATATTAAAGGGACAGACTCTAGTTTCTAGTGAGACAAACTCCAGTTATTTTAGAAGGTATTTCTCCCTGTTTAAACATCGCAGACGTTAGCCTCTCTCTCTGTGTTATAACCTTATCCAAATGTGTGCTGCAGGTTTGTAGATTGACTAAACTAGGGTCTGCGCCTTTAATGTGAAAACTAGTTTATTTAAAACACGGGAAGATTGTAAATGTGATCCCCCCTCACCCACCCACCCCCCCCACCCCAACCCCCAACCCACCCACCCCCACCCCCCACCCCCCGTACATTATTGTACCCAGATCCTACGAATATAATGACTTGATGGCTGAATCTGTTGTAAGTATCACTTAATGTTAAAAAATACAGGTCATTACTGCCATTTAAATTTTAATTCAGTTGTGACAATCAAATGTAAAACAATGTATACTGATATTGTCATTTTTCACCTTCAGTGAACAGTTTCATGAAATATGAATCATATGTGTATTGGAACGATGTACACCCGGACAAACAACACATACCGAAAGTTTTAACAAATGAAACACGGGTAATTTTAGAATGAAAAACAACAACAACAACGTAATTATTCCTGCTAATTGAGGGTAGCCATCTTGTGTCTTTCTGGCTAAATTACACACACTGCAGTTTGCGCGAAAGTGACATCACCTCCAGTATTTTCCAGTATGTACAGAGTAAACAAGTGCAGTTATTTTAACTTACCATTTTCATTGTTTATTTGTGGTGTTTTAGGATAAATATGAATAAAAATCATTTCCTAGATTATAAAACTGAACAGGTCGCAATTTACAGTAAAATAACAATTTTATGTATTATGAAATTACAGAAATTAATTTAACCTCAGGCTTGAAGTAAAACTATCTAGTTCTAAATAGCTGATAATGTGTACTACTATTTTCTCCATGCAAAGAAGGGCGGGATTTAGCTCAGTCGGTTGAGTTATCGCTCGAAGTGCTTGCGTCGCAGGATCGAACCACCTCAGTGGATCCATTCAGCTTATTGGGGGGTTTTCTCGTCCCAACCAGTGCACCACAACTGGACAAAGACCGTGGTATGTGCTTTCCTCTCTGTAGGAAAGTGTATATAAAAGATCCCTTGCTGCATTAGGAAAAATGTAGCGGGTTTCCTCTGATGACTACGAGTCAGAATTACCAAATGTGTGACATCTAATAGCCGATGATTAATTAATCAATGTGCTCCAGCGGTGTCGTTAAAAACAAAACAAACTTTGACCATACAAAAACTAATATTAGTACATGTCATGACATACCCAATAGGTTTTCTTTTTTATCAGTGTTGAACCAGCTGTTTTTCGCCAAACGTTTGTAAAATATGTTGACTGGTTCCCGAAGTCGTCATTCGTTTTAAACTAAAACTTATAAAAGCCAACCTAACGAGCGTTAGCGAAAAACGGTTAGCTGAACATAACCCTGGAGTGACACGTGACCACCTGCTCAAAAGAGTACGGATTCAGTGGGATGAAACAAAATGGCTGCGCATATTATATATAACAATAACCTCAACCATTTTAACGATTTAATAAATTAAAGGGACAGTCCTGAGTTTGCAGTCATTGTAAAATGTTTGCGATAACAGAGCCTTGTTGGCGACTACTATTTCATACTAAATACATTTTCTTGTTTAAAATACCAGTGTCTGGATATCGAATGTGTTTGCGGTCATATACTAATGCTTGTAGCACTAAGGTTTTTTACTTTAATTCGTGATATGTATTTTTTTCGTACGTACGAAATTATTGGGAGGTAAAATCCAGTCTGGGCTACTATAAGCATTAGGACAACAACAAACACCTTGTAAATACAGACACTGATATTTTAAATAATTTTTTTTTATTTAATCTGTATGTTACGTCATCGAAAAGGCTCTATTAGTCGGAAACATTTTACTATGGTTGTAAACTCAGGACTGTCCCTTTAATATACAAATAAATGTTTTCATAATAAGCAATAATGTACAATGAATGTCACTGAATAGGAATAGCAGTGTCGCTTTAATCCCGATTGTAGAGTTAAGTACAGTAAGTCCTAAAGGGACACAACTCGTCTTATTACGTAGAAAATTACGTGTGTCCAAATGAGGTAAAGTGTGGCTTTTGATATGTTATAACTGACGAAATTGCGCTTTCAATAATACCAAATATAGCTTTCGTACAATGAATTCCCGGTCAATACTTTATTCTGCAACACTAAAGGGAGAACTCAAAGTGGACAGATGAAGCCGTTTCTGTACGTTCTTTTTACAATAGCCAAGATTGCTGCAATCGTGTTTTTGTCGTTCACTGAGACTGCAAATAGAAACAATTTGTGATTTACATTGATTTGCTCAGTGGAGAATTCTAAACACGTTCTAGCCTAATAACTTCACTTTTCGATCAGTAGCTATACACATCCCATTACGACGGTAGGCGTTTGATGGTCAATGGACGGTTATAGTACAAGACACGACAAACTGTACGTGTATGTCCACTTATGGTTCTAATTAACTCAGCGTTTATTTCTGGAGGCAGTAGAATCAGGATAGAGAGTTTTAAAAATAAAATAAATGTTAGATATCTAATTTAATTTAACATTTGTTAGAGCGAAATAAAAAAATAGTATTATTTGTGTGTGTGCTTGTTTGTTTTGTGGGGTTTTGTTGGGGGGGGGGGGGGAGTTGGTGGCTTGGTTTTTAACGGTGTTTTTTTGTTCGTGTGTGCTTTTGTTATTGTTGCTGCTGTTGTTTTTATTGAGGTTTTTCGTGTGTGTGTGTGTGTGTGTGTGTGTGTGTGTGTTTTTTTGTTTTTTTGGGGGTCCTTGGTTTTTGTTTCTTTGTATGTGTTAGTGTGTTGTTGTTGTTATCGTTTTATTTATTTATTATTTATTTTAGTTTACATTGACTGAAATATTTATTCAAAATCTCGATGTCACTTCTAGTGTCGTATACTATATCTCGATGCCTTTGTATGCCACTTCTAGTGTCGTATAATATATCTAGATGCCTTTGTATGCCACTTCTAGTGTCGTGTACTATATCTCGATGCCTTTGTATGCCACTTCTAGTGTCGTGTACTATATCTCGATGCCTATGTATGCCACTTCTAGTGTCGTGTACTATATCTCGATGCCTTTGTATGTCACTTCTAGTGTCGTATACTATATCTATATCTCGATGCCTTTGTATGTCACTTCTAGTGTCGTATACTATATCTCGATGCCTTTGTATGCCACTTCTAGTGTCGTAGACTATATCTCGATGCCTTTGTATGTCACTTCTAGTGTCGTATACTATATCTATATCTCGATGCCTTTGTATGCCACTTCTAGTGTCGTATACTATATCTCGATGCCTTTGTATGTCACTTCTAGTGTCATATACTATATCTCGATGCCTTTGTATATCACTTCTAGTGTCGTATACTATATCTCGATGCCTTTGTATGTCACTTCTAGTGTCGTATACTATATCTCGATGCCTTTGTATGTCACTTCTAGTGTCGTATACTATATCTCGATGCCTTTGTATGTCACTTCTAGTGTCGTATACTATATCTCGATGCCTTTGTATATCACTTCTAGTGTCGTATACTATATCTCGATGCCTTTGTATATCACTTCTAGTGTCGTATACTATATCTCGATGCCTTTGTATATCACTTCTAGTGTCGTATACTATATATTGACCTTCGCTTGACTAATATCGGTCCTCTGATTCGATTCCAGTCACGTTTCATCGTGTCTCCTTATCGTGTTTTCCGCCCACAAATAAAGTTGCCACATATGCATAAAGTAATTCATTAATTAACTAACGTAAATTCATTACACAGTGTAACAAGAAGGTACAATTCGGATTGTCGGTTAAGCCGATCTGGCCGGCACCGGACGTGTCTGATTAAAGCAGTGGCGAAAATACCACATTATAGAATTGCTGGTTTAAGACTAATCCAAACAGACTGACGGAAGTTCAGACGTGTCTGGCGCGAAGCTGTCTATTAGTGTTGATTGGGCCCCATTCGCCTCAGACTAACACTATTGATATTGTAGTACATTCGAACTCTAAATTAATGCTGAGTGAGTGAGTGAATGAGTAACAAAAAACAACTGAATAATTGAATGAATCGATTCAATAAATGGGTTAATGGATGAATGAATAAATGAACGAGAGAGTGAATGGATGAATGAATGAATGTTTGACGAAAGACCCTGAGACTATTTGTTCAAGCATCCATCGATTCACATCCATCCATCCATCCATCCATCCTTCATTTAAATGCGCCACTTGCATAAATGGCACAACACTTAAAGAAATTGCACTACATTGTAACATGTTTCCGACTGAAGTAAATTTGTAACGACTACTGTTACATATCAATTAAACGTAATTTCTTGCTTAGAATATCGCTGTCTACATAGAGGATTCGTCACGAGTATTTTTTAATATGTAAAATATCAACCGAGTCTATGTCAATCGGTATTTGTCGAGTCTTTGAGGCTTTGCCGAGACAAATACCGATTAACTAGACGAAGTTGATATTTTACATATTATAAACACAAGTACCGAATTCTATTTATCCTATAAGACTTCTAAAAATAACATTTTAATTCAGTTTTTAATAAATCACAGTAATAAAGTCGCCGCCATCGGTAATATGACGTCATCACGATTAGCACAAATTAGTTATTTTCACTAAATCTTTGAAAACGTTACGCTCAGGTACACAGGTCTTGTTAGCTTGTAAGCAAATTACCCATTCACAGCAACACATTACCTAGAGACCTTGCAAATTTGCATACCATTATTAACCGGTTTAATACACTAAAATGATCACATGGGTTTATGACATGGATATCATGGGTAAGTTATAGGATAAATACTAGTATTCAATGAGCTTCCAACAGTCCAGGGCCCATATTTTCAAAGCCATCTTAGGCTACGAAATTGTAAAACCATCGTAAGCTATGACGTCACTATGGCGTGTGCTGTAGTGACGTCACAACCTACAATCGTTTTACGATTTCGTATCGCTAAGATGGCTTCGAAAATATGGGCCATGATACTTGTAAGTAGTCCCAACCGAATATGGTATCCCGGTAAGTTCGTACGTACGAAACATATATTAGGCAATAAATTGAAGATTGCCCAGTTCAAAACATCAGGACAATCAGAAACACTTTAATACACAGCCACTAATATTTTATGCAGAAAAAAAAATATATTTACAATTTAATTATAGTCCGTTTGCGTGAAAAGGGAACCGGTGAACTGGCATATAATTCTATGTTAAAACTTATTAACGCATATTACTGATTAAAGAGATAGTTATATGTCATTTCATCTGTTCCCTTTTGACGCAAATGGACTATAGGTAGCAATAAACCAAATAATTTCCGGCTGGGTCAAAGTTCGAGGTGCACCCGAACTTTTGACAGAGAAGTGAACACCACAAATCCTGTGATTGGTTATAAATATGAGTGTGTTGGTTCTAAAAACAATTAGTTTCATCTGGGCTAAAACTGTATGCAATTTTATTTCATCTAGTACCACTTGTCAAGTAGCCGTGTGCTTGGAACATGTATGGGGTACCTGTACAAAAAAGTACTAATTTTTTTGGCGAAACTAGGGGTGTTGTAAAAATAAGTGGTTACACCGAAAATGAGCCATGAAAGGTACCATTTTCTTCAGTTAATACTTTGAGGTAGGGTTTGTAGTACTGACATTTATGGGTCATAGTTTGGTTAATATATTGCATATAGTGTTTTTAAGCACACACTTTAACATGGTCGCCTATGGAATTTTATTTGGTATAGTACAACCTATGCAGTCGTTAAAAAGCCTTTGATGGTCGACATCACCTTAACAATCGCAGCAACTTCAGGATCATCATCCCTTTATGCTCAGCTACCGGTTTTAAGGTCAGTCATAATAAGTAATGGATTCCTATCCCAAGACATCTTCGACCTCAAGAGCGAATGTATATACATCTCATTGAAGAGGTTCCACATTAAATAACCTCTGGTCTGATGTGTGGACAGCATGCCTGGACGTTAATTGATTATAAGCACAACAATAGACGCCAATGAATGGGAAAGCTTGATGTGTAGGCGCCTTTCAGGATTATTATAGTTTATGGTGGGTGTACAAAGCTGCATCTTTGGCGACTGACCATCTAATAACTTGCAACTTTGGATATAATGTTCAAAGCATTACCTAATTAATAATGTTCATCAAGAGAGTTGGGATAAACTTGCATAATATTGATTTATAGGTGAGAAGGTGGGTTAGGGCAGGGCAGGGCTGGATCTAAAATAGCTAGCGTGGGAGGTAGTGTAAAATGTCTTGTTGTTTCCCGTCGGGTTGTTTTTTGTTTACATTGTTAGTGCCAATTTTTATTTTTGGCCGGACATCTTGGTGATAATATTCACAAACAAGATAACAAAATTATCATATATCGAAGAGCTTAAATAGTCTATGTACATATAATAATAACATTATGGTGATTGCAGGGTTGGAGGAAGGGTAATGAATGAATGAATGAATGTTTAACGACACCCCAGCACGAAAAATACATCGGCTATTGGGTGTCAAACTATGGTAATGCAAATAAATAAAGTGATGATCAACATCAATATAAAAATTCAAGATTTAAATAAAAACACAGTGTAAAGAACTGTGCAAAAATACAAATATGACAGATAGATACTGACTTTTACTCAAAACTTTAATTGTATCCCGAAAAAAACAAGGGGATTTGTGCTGTATTGGCCATTCTCAAAGAGAATGTTACACCCCTGCACCACGGTGAGGTTACAGCATGCGCAGGGTTGGAGGAAAGGTAAATGCAGGTTTTTCTTTTGTTTGGTGTATTTTGATACAGTCCAATGCTTGAAAACATCAAACATTTGCACTTTGTTTTTTTAATGTTATGAATAGCAAACTGTTTATCTTTTTCTTGTATAATAAAACTGTATGTATTTTGTCCCAAATGGAATTATATTTCACATAATAAGGACATGCAGTAAAGCGCGAAGCAGGTATGGGGATAACAGTAACCATAGCATGGTAACAAGGAGCAGTAAAAAGAATCAGTACATAGTAATATAGGGTCTTCTTCAACCTGAAAATGGGCACTTTTAAATTTAAAAGGTGTCTTTTTCCGTATTATTTATAACGTCATAGTTTTTACGCGTACATGTTTTGTAAGGTCTCAATACACTACCATTCAAACCCATGTTAAATTGCCCAACTTCAAATGAAGATTGCCAATAGAACATACACCATTGCGAACCTACATTATATAAGCATTTATTTTCACTCCAAAGTTTTTTGCTATATGACCGCATTTGGCTGCAGTACCGGTCCGAACAGGTGGTTCATTAACCGATTCACTCCGGCTTACCATTAAACACACATATTGTTTTAATTCTTCACCATTTCCTGGAAGTGAATATGTGAATCATAACATGTGTCACAATTAGGAACTATAGTGGACCATGATGAAGTCCCGGAAGTCAACTGTGTAGTGAGACTTTAAAGTCTATTAACATATTTTGTCAAACTTGGTTTAAAGTCAGTTTGATAATTTGGGTCATTTACACCATGAAACGCTATACAAGACCAGTTTAACTTATGAACTCTAAACAATACACCAAAAGATAGATGCATCATACCATCCAATAAAACTTCATATCACATTGTTACTCTTTGGTCATCTACACAATAGATGACCATCAAACAAATAGCAACTACATGATAATGTGTGACCTTTTAGATAGTTCTGATATAAGGAACATACAAAGAAGCTAATTATCTAGTTAGTTCATTAAAAATATTAGTTTTCATCAATGGTTGCCAAGGGCAACAACCATTTCATAGTGAAGTGTAAAAATCCTGGCTTTTTCTGCATGAAGATCCACACATTATTAATGGCAGATACAAATTATACTTTGATAGTAGAATACTATGTTATATATTTATAATACCATCAAACCTGTTTGTCAGTACGACTGTACATTTGAAAAAAAATCATTATGCACAAAATCACAGAAATTAGGGTAAATTTGGATATTGACCTTGTGACCTTGAATTTTGACATTTTACAGTGAGAAACTCAATGTTAGACACTCAGATCAATTTATATATTACATGTAAGAACACTAGCACCCCCCCCCCCCCCCCCCCCCCCCCAAAAAAAAAAACCCCGAAAAAAACCCAACAACAACAAAAAACCCAAAAAACCCAAACAATAATAATAATAATAAATTTGGCTTGTTTCCAATATTTACCCAAGAGGGTCCCCATAAGCTTGGCTAAAAACCAAATCGATGAAATGATTTTTTATAAGGATGCTACACTAGTACATTCTCATTTTGGCTTGCTGAACTTATATTTTGGGGGATAAACAGTAATGTCATGTTTTACATTATGGTCTCACTACACAGATGTCATCTGCCATTGAAACCCATGTTAAATTGCCCAACGTCAAATGAAGATTACCAAAAGAACGGGTTGTCATTGGCAATAACAACATACACCATTGTGAACATACATTATATAGGCATTTATTTTCACTCTAAAATTGAGAACATTTTCGTTTTATATTTTGCTATATGACCGCATCTGGCTGTTGTACCGGTCCGAACAGGTGGTTCATTAACCGATTCACTCCGGTTGTCATTTGCGCTATACACCCATTTCCCAAATGATCAATGCACAATATTACAAAATAACATGGGCAAAATACAGCCAGAAGGCTTACCATTAAACACACATATTGTTTTAATTCTTCACCATTTTCTGGAAGTGAATATGTGAACCATAGCATGTGTCAAAATTAGGAACTATAGTGGATCAATCAACTCTTACCCGGAAGTCAACTATGTAGTAGGACCTAATGTCCATCCATAATTAGCTGCGATCAGCTGTAAAAAAAAAAAATAGTACCTAGGTAACAATATGTTATTGATTATTCGATTGTTAATCGTACACACGTCCTCTTGTTCTTTTTGAATAGGTTCATGATCAAAGTCTGTTTTCTTCTACAACACCAGAGACAGAGTAAGCGCTTTAGTTTAGTAATTTTAATATCACACTTACATGTAAATACAAAATTTCTCGCGTTTTCTTCATAATTATACTTTAGTTAGAGATGATATCTATGATTCTTAAAGGGACATTTCTCACTTTACAGAGCTTTTTCAATGAATACAATTGCATGTTAATTACATGTTCTGGTTTAGAATATGTATATCCATGGCGTTTCCGGTAGTCCTAATATTTATAATAGCTCAAACATGATTTTGAAATGTACGAAATTGTAGGAGGCGAAACCTAAATGCAGTTTGATCTATTAACACGGAAATATTAGCCGGAAACATGCAACAGTAGCTGTAAGGAATGTCCCTTTAAAGGGACATTCCTGAGTTTGCTTCAATTTCTAAGATGTTATCGACTAACAGAGACTTTTCAACGATTGTAATTACTTTTGAAATATATTTTTCTGCATAATATATTAGTGGCTGCATAGTAAACATGTTTCTGATCGTTCTAACATTTGTACTAGGTTAAAATTTATTTTATTTCCTAAAATCCAGTTTGGGCTTCATACAAATATTAAGACGACCAGAAACACATTGAATATACAGACACTGATATTCTAAACAAGAACATATATTTAACATGTAAGTTTAATCGTAGAAATATTTTATTACTCGGAAACATCTTACATGTAGCAAACTCAGGAATGTCCCTTTAAAGTTCCTTTGCCAATTAATATACTCATGCTGGATTTGGCTTACATGTCTATAAATACATGCACGTGTAATGATAATAAGTGAATGATACCATACCAATTGTGTGGTTATTATGTCTACACAATGAACCTGTCGACACTGTAACCGTGACAAGACAATTTTGATGCCTGCCTACATTTCAAAATATGTACAGGTTTTAGAGTGTGTCTCGTTAACAATATCATTACTTTCTTTTACAGAAAAAACCAAAACACTAACTTAGTTTTATTCTTAATATATAATTTAAGGATGGAACGATCTGTATTGTTGATTGATATGAAAAGAGGACGTACCATCTGTATATCTGTACATTTATTGGGCAGTTGTAAAATCAGATGCACTTTAAGGGACAGACCCTAGGTGGGTTTTTTTTTTTAACACTAATGCATATGTTTCACTATCAGAGCCGTTTATGATCACTGAAATCAAACATTACTTACATTTTATTGTTTAGATTATCCATTCCCGTACAACCGAAGTTTTTCCGGTCATCCTGGTGTTTCTAATTCCACAAAGCTTTTTTTTTTCATGAAGTCGCGTTTTAGTCTATTTTAAGGGTATTTCAACGTCACAGACAGTTGTTTCAGTCAGTTGTATCCAAATAAAGGTTAAAGGTTTGTAAATTAACCAAACTTAGTGTCCATTTTTACGGGTTGAAACTAGGCTCTAAACAGGGTGATACAATCTGAACCACAAAACAGAAATACACGGTCAGGGTCGTATCTCTGGATAATGCAGGGATATGGCGAATGGGCATTTGTCAAAATGAGTGGTTGATTCCATGAATCTCTATCTAGTGCCTCGTCTATAGGAGGACAGCTACTCCCGAGGAGACCTTTACTGGAGATTTCACCCCTCTTGCACCGCCACAAAGAGGACTGCCACTCCCAGACTAGTTTATTAAATCAAAACTTTCATGGGACAGAGATCATTAGAATAAGTACAGCTGTGACGACATGCACTCATAAATCACTGTCATAACAGTGATGTTATCATGTGTTCGCAAAATTAGTGAAGACATCTCTTCATTTTTATCCAGTGATGAACTGTGTTGGTGTCGGAGTGGAATTATTTCTCTTTAATAAGCTCATCAGGAAAAAAAGTAGCTCGAGTCACCTTCAGCCCTTCTCTTATTGATATTGATATTACCTACATATCAATATCAATAAGGAAAGGGCTGGAGGTGACTTGCGCTAAATTGATAGCTGACTGACTGAATTAATGTTATTTTTGTTTTTACCAGGTGAACTTTATTTCGTTAAAAAATTAAGAAATGACATTACTTGCATAAATTGTATTCTATGGAATAGTGGTTAATTGTTAAATTCCTATGATAGGTAAATGTATAATATATTTGGTTACTATCGTCTATGATAGTAAATATATATATATATATATATATATATATATATATATATATATATATATATATATATATTCTTCAGCTGCACAAATTAGACATTTCAATCACTTTTTCTAAGAGATATGGCTATAAAGTCATCTTTAAAAAATTAAAGAGTAAAAATGTCCACTTACTCTATACAGCATACTGATACAAACGAAAAATACTAAGAGTATCCCTTTTAATATCTTTAGAATATTTTGCTCTTGAAATACGCCCTTAGTGTGCTTTAGTGATGTTGTTACTAAACACATACGTTAACGCTTTGGATCCATCATAAGCGTACGAGATAAGGGGCATGGGGGGAGACTATTCCCTAGTGCTGGAGCAAATCCTCAAATTCGGGCAAAAATGACAGATATATTCGGAGGGAAATGGCAGAGATATTCGGGCAAAATGTGCTAACACGAGACCTTTTTCCTATGTATTTCCATTATTCTTTTGCAAAATTAGTTGTAACAAATGTAAAAATGCGTATACGTAGTGATTCGTTTGCAACCTTATATAGCTGTTTGGCAGTAATGCTAATATTAATAAATGTTGTTATCCAGATTCAGGGATTTTCGATTAATTCTGGCAAACTCCAGCCTGTTCCCTAAAACAATGAAATGAGAGCCAGTACGCCTGTGGATCCAGTAGACCTCTGTTCAATCCTGTCGAGAATCCTGGTGTGTTTTTTCATGTAATGAAATAGTACTACCCACTCTCGTTTTCGACATCTCTATCAAGGGATCGGACAAAATAAGGTATTAGCCAGTGTCTAGAACACCTTTTACCTGACCACCCAAACTATCGATGGTATAACCATATACTAATAGCAACTTAACGCCAACATAACGCCTTCGGAATGAAAGACAAATAGACAAGGCTGACATTTTGCAGACAGACAGACAAGATTGACAATATTTGGTACATACAAACATGAAAAAACCATCAAAAGCCAATCCTAGGGAAGATTCGGTCCCCACTCCTGGGAGGTCGCTCCAGGGAAGATCCGGCTCGCCCCTGGGAGGCCGCTCTAGGGAAGATCTCACCCACACCCAGAGAGGCAGCTCTAGGGAAGATTCGGCTCACCCCTGGAAGGCCGCTCCAGGGAAGATCCGGCTCACCCCTGGGAGGCCGCTCTAGGGAAGATGTCACCCACACCCTGGGAGGCAGCTCTAGGGAAAATCGACCCACACAGTTCCGGCTCCCACCCAGAGCGAGTTTAATGACTCTGTGGGTAGGTATACTACCAGAACACCAACGTCTCTCTCACTAACAAATGGCTACTAACATACAGTCCAGATAGCTGAGGTGTGTGTTCACAACAGCGTGAATGAATGAATTGATGAATATCTCCCCCTCACGGCCGGACCCCACCAAATGGTGTCATTTTATTTCTCCAGCGGAGCCCTGACGGATCAGCAACGGCTTGTGGTAGCTATCGAAAGGATTTCATCACATTTATTTGACCAAATATATCTTTTCAAGTTTCTTTCAGATACTTACACTCCACTGACAGTGCTCACACTGAGGTGGAGGATCTTTCTTCAAGATAAATGAATGGGTAAAGTAGGTATGACTGATGCGAGCAACACCAGAAGAAGAAGAAAAAGAAAGCTTTGTTACTTGCATTAGTCTCAGAAGGGTCGGGATTTAGCTCGGTCGGTATTTGAGTCGTAGTGTCAAGCCACCTCATATAACCCATCGAGTTTTTTCCCTGCCTGTCACGGGGATCCTTATAATACCCGTAACTGAATGAAACACGATTATCCAAATATCTCTCCTAACTGTATATCTATAGATCTCTCTGTAACGGGCAGTTATTTACCCGCGTGTGGCTCGTCTAGGTATGATCAGAGATAAGATCTTATATAAAGTATATATTATTATAGCACGTTCACAACAAAAACACAATACACTTTGGAATCTGTATTAACCTACGCAGACCAATGTACTGCCGCAGTAGTTAATTAACAACAAATAATAAAGTAAAGTAAAGTTTGTTTTATTTAACGACGCCACTAGAGCACATTGATTTTTAATCTTATCATCGGCTATTGGACGTCAAACATATGGTCATTCTGACACTGTTTTTAGAGGAAACCCGCTGTCGCCACATAGGCTACTCTTCTTTACGACAGGCAGCAAGGGATCTTTTATTTGCGCTTCCCACAGGCAGGATAGCACAAACCATGGCCTTTGT
This sequence comes from Gigantopelta aegis, assembly GCF_016097555.1. Classification (NCBI taxonomy): domain Eukaryota; kingdom Metazoa; phylum Mollusca; class Gastropoda; order Neomphalida; family Peltospiridae; genus Gigantopelta; species Gigantopelta aegis. The sequence goes on from NC_054708.1 coordinate 29,410,927, forward strand.
TGAACCAGTTATGGATCACTGGTCGGTGCAAGTGGTTTACACCTACCCATTGAGCCTTGCGGAGCACTCACTCAGGGTTTGGAGTCGGTATCTGGATTAAAAATCCCATGCCTCGACTGGGATCCGAACCCAGTACCTACCAGCCTGTAGACCGATGGCCTGCCACGACGCCACCGAGGCCGGTAAACAAATAATAACAACCCAGAACTGATCACTTAATTAGTTAATCTCTAGGTGTCTAGTTTACACAATATGCTAATCACTTCACCGTGACACAACACCCACACGTGTGATAATTGAGAAACGCTAACAAACACACGTGTGATAATTGAGAAACGCTTCTAGGGGAACTTAATTAATAAAGGAATTACAACACTATTCCTAACTGGTTAATTTTTAATTAACCCTTAACTACTCATTCAGTAACCTTGTAACACAGAATTAATACTGGTACCTATCACAATAAAGACAATAACCTACAGTTTACCTAGGTCTTCTAGGATGACCGGCTAAGCTTTATATTACCAAATACTCGTATAATGTTAGAACAAAAAGTCTACGATTTACTTCGTCAGATGACCGAAGACACTGTCTAAAGAATATTGGCATAATACAGTATTAAAATATTTAAAAGTCACATCAATCACATCAAGGTTATACAACAGAGCAGAAATAAAATATTTACCAAAGTCCAACCGGACTAACCTTCCCCCGGGATACCTTCCTATCGTTCTGTCCTGTTTGCTTCTCCCAGATATCTCTAAACCCTAGCTATTTATTATTATTGGGGGTACAAGGCGGTACCTCACGTATCATCTGAATTTCCACAGCGACCAAGACGGCATATCTTTCTCTTAGATCGCCAGACTGGCTGTTGCCAACCGCGAGCAATCCCCTGGCCATAAACAGCACTACCGGAGATATTACGTAACTACTAGCCACATGGTGTGTATTAGGCGTACCGATCGAGTACCATCGCGCAGAAGTATTACGTAACAAGTTGCCCACCTGGATAAGTGCAATTGGAACTGCACACGGCCTTCTAAAACAATTAATATCGCCACAGGCGAAAACAAAATTAAGAGCATGTACCGTCACAGTACGACTTCAACTGACTATCGAAGATCGAGGAAGGGCTATTGCTTGGCTTCAGGATGGCAATACGCAAAGAAATGTTGCTCTGAGACTTGGTGTCAGTCAGAGTGTCGTTGGCCGACTGTGGCAACGGTACCAAGCAACGAATTCTGTTCGGAATCGTCTACGTTCGGGAAGACCCCGAAGCACTACAAATAGAGAGGACCGCTACATCACCAATATGGCTCTACGTCAACGCACAACCACTGCACGCCGATTACGTGACAATCTGCGGACTGCGACTGGAACTCGAGTGTCTGATCAAACCATACGCAATCGTCTGAGAGCCAATAATCTACGCTGCCGTCGCCAGGTTGTTCGACCACCACTCCTACCACGTCACAGAACGGCCAGACGTCACTGATGCACGCTTCATCTGCGGTGGCAACGTGTTCAGTGGGGTCGAGTGATGTTCACTGATGAGTCCAGGTTTAGTCTCCAGTTCAACGACGGTCGGGTTCGTGTCTACAGACGTCCTGGGGAGCGCTTCGCTGACGTTAACGTTAGACAACGTCACCGGTTCGGTGGTGGCAGCGTCATGGTGTGGGGCGGCATCTCTATCCACCACAGGACCCCCCTCTATGTGGTGGATGGCAATCTGAATGGAATCCGCTATCTGAATGAGATTATCCGGCCGTTGGTTCTCCCAGGCCTTCAGCAGATTGGCGGCGGGGCAGTTCTGCAGGATGACAATGCCAGACCCCACCGCGCCAGGGTGGTAACGGACTTTCTCAGACAACAAGGTATCGCCAGGATGGATTGGCCAGCATATTCGCCTGACTTGGCCCCAATAGAGCACGCCTGGGACGAATTAGGCAGGAGAGTTCGGGATAACCATGCCCCTCCGGCCAACCTTCATGATGTGGGTCAACTTCTTATGGCTGAGTGGCAGGCCATTCCCCAAGAGTTCTTCAGACGTCTGATCAACAGCATGAGGCAACGATGTGTCGAGTGTATTCGCGCCAGGGGTGGATTCACACACTATTAAACGAATGTTCTAATGTGTAAAATCCATGTTTGACAACCTTCAACTTTGACAGCATGTCATGTGACTTTCTTGTGTACAGTGACGTTTATTTGTGGGTTTTTGTAAATATGGAACAATAAATAAAGATTTTGGTGTAGTTTACATCATCAATCTAATACACTCTGAAACTTATTTGGTTATAAATTTTTGACCCTTAAATTCTTTTGAGTAGTATAGTTCTACGATTACACTTACATATTAATTTTAAAAAATTGTTTAGAATATCAGTGTCTACATATTCAATGTGTTTCTGGTTGTCTTAATATTTTCAAGAAGCCCAAACTGGATTTTGTCTACAAATAATTTCGTACGTACGAATTTGTTTTAAAGACATTAAATGAAATTTAACCTAGTACAAATATTAAAACGATCAGAAACAAGTTTAATGTACAGCCACTAATATTTTATGTAGGAACATATCTTTGACATGTAATTACAATCGATAAAACATCTCCATTAGTCGATAACATCTTAAAAATTGCAGCAAACTCAGGAATGTCCTTAAGAACAGATATTTTATTGTTGCCAACAGTTTAGTCTGTTTATACCATTTTAAAAATAAAAATACGTATATCCAAATAAGTCGTCAAATCAACTACGAGACTGATCTGAGCCATGTGAATAAAGTTTGTCAGTTTAAAAAAAATCTGATAAAATACACTTGCGCCGCCAACACATTGGAAATTACCGGCACTTGATGGCGTACTGGCTAAGTTGTCGGCCTTAAAGGAACATTCCTGAGTTTGCTGCACTTTTTAAGATGTTATCGAATAACAGAGACTTTTTAACGACTGTAATTACATATCAAATATATTTTTCTGTATAAAATATTAGTGGCTGTATGTTAAACGTGTTTCTGATCGTTCTAATATTTGTACTAGGTTAAATTTCATCTTATTTCCTAAAATATTGTTTTTTAGTACGTACGAAATTATTTGAAGACAAAGTCCAGTTTGGGCTTCTTACAAATATTAAGACGACCAGAAACACATTGAATATACAGACACTGATATTCTAAACAAGAAAATATATTTAATATGTAAGTTTAATCGTAGAAATATTTTATTAGTCGGAAGCATCTTTAAATGCAGCAACCTCAGGAATATCCCTTTAAGAGTAGTTGGTGTTGGCTTCGAATTGCTATACTGGCCCCCAAGCAGAGTTTTAATTACATAATTGGGTTAGGTGTTGTTCAACTACGTACCTGTCGTCTGGCTGGTTAATTAGTAAGAACTAATCATTACCTTCGCCCCTGAGCAGATAGTGGAGACAACTATGATGTTTGACAAGGACAGTGTGCTTGAACCTTAAGTGCATATAAGCCAAAAAAACAACCCAACAGATTAAAGAGACATTCGCGAGTTTGCTGCATTGTAAGATGTTTCCGATTAATAAAATATTTCTACGATTAAACTTACATATTAAATATATTTTCTTCTTTAGACTAACGTGTCTGTATATTCAATGCGTTTTTGGTCCTCGTAATATTTGTAAGAAGCCCAAACTGGAGTTTGTCTTCAAATAATTTCGTATGTACTAAAAAATCTTTTTTAGGAAATAAAATGAAATTTAATCTAGTACAAATATTAAAACGATCAGAAACACGTTTAATATACAGCCACTAATATTTCATGCAGAAAAATATATTTGATATGTAATTGGAGACGTCAAAAAGTCTCTGTTAGTCGATAACATCTTAAACATTGCAGCAAACTCAGGAATGTCCCTTTAAAGGCACATTCCTGAGTTTGCTGTAATTTTTAAGATGGTATCGACTAACAGAGACGTTTTAACGATTGTAATTACATATCAAATATATTTTTCTGCATAAAATATTAATGGCTGTATATTAAGTGTTTCTGGTCGTTCTAATATTTAAACTAGGTTAAATTTCTTTTCATTTCCGAATTATTATTTTTTTCGTGCAACAAAATCCCGTTCGGCCTTCTTACAAATATTAAGACGACCAGAAACACATTGAATATACAGACACTGATATTCTAAACCAGAAAATATATTTAATATGTAAGTTTAATCGTAGAAATGCAACAAACTCAGGAATGTCCCTTTAATAAAGAAAGCGAAAAAAAAAAGACCTCATGAAAATATGTCTATTACTTATGATTAAAATGTACGTAATGGACACTATTTTTCAGGAACTAGTAAACGTTTGCATTGTATTCCATATCTACTTATTTGTGGGAATACTAGTATTTACTTTGGGGAATTTGGACATAACTCTATTCCTGAAAAATAAATTCAAATATTTTTAAATTAGAGAATTACTTTGATGCTCCTCGATCTATTGGTAATGGTTCATGTCGTTTTTGAGGAATCCCATCCAATCCTCCCATCAAATGATATGTACTAGTCCGAGGGGAAGATTGGGACTTTTAAACAAAAGTGTTGTCCGAAATTAAAACCGTATCTCTGCACATTGCAGAGTCGAATGGGCATTTGGCAAAATAGTGGTTGATTCCATGAATCTCTATCTAGTGAGCTGTACTTAAGAGTATAGTAGCCACTTCCGTGGAGACCCTTTCCTGAATAATACGGTCTTGCGACACCGCAAAGAGTGGGGGCGGAACGTAGCCCAGTGGTAAAGCGCTCGTTTGATGTGCGGTCGGTTTGGGATCGATCCCCGTCGGTGGGCCCATTGGGCTATTTCTCGTTTCCATTAGTGCACCACGACTGGTATATCAAAGGCCGTGGTATGTGTTATTCTATCTGTGAGATGGTTCATATAAAAGATCCCTTGCTACTAATCGAAACAATGTAGCGGGTTTCCTCTCTATGACTGTGTCAAAATGACCATATGTTTGACATCCAACAGCCGATGATTAATAAAAAAAAAATCGATGTGCTCTAGTGGTGTTAAACAAAACAAAAACACCACAAAGAGGAATGCCACTGCCAGACTAGTTTACTCAACCAAAACAATAGCACCGGATACATGTATTTTAAATAATTATGTTTTGGGGAAATGAAGATTTCTCTTATGCGTACTAGTTCAAGACAAACAAAGACATTCAGTCCATGACAAATTTCAAAATATGTTCACATTTGTTTGTTGGATGTCAAGATAAGAAAACAACATGCATAACTTGAGAGTAACATTTATTTTATCTAAGCATTATAAACACTCACTTGAGAGCCATTTTGACATAAACATGCACACACACACACACGAGAGAGAGAGAGAGAGAGAGAGAGAGAGAGAGAGAGAGAGAGAGAGAGAGAGAGAGAGAGAGAGAGAGAGAGACAGACAGACAGACAGACAGAGAGAGACAGAAAGAACAGATCAAAACAGAGAGAGAGAGACAGAGAGAGAGAGAGCAGATAAAAAAACAGAGAGGGAGAGAGAGAGAGAGAGAGAGAGAGAGAGGGAGAGAGAGGGAGAGGGAGAGAGAGAGAGAGGAGAGGAGAGAGGGAGGGAGAGAGAGAGGGAGGGAGAGAGAGGGAGAGAGAGAGAGAGGGAGGGAGAGAGAGAGAGAGAGAGCGAGAGAGAGAGAGAGACCAGGTCAAATATGTGTGTCATACCTATCTTTACATTAGTATGACAGTTGACATGTTATTCCAAGGACAATTAACGTGTACTTAGAAATGTCGGTGAATGACATTCTAGAATTGTTCTGTATTTGCCTACTAGTAACAGGAACTCGGAAATCGAACTTCCTGTAAAAGACTGCATCCATATAAGGCCCTAAATTAACTGGAGAATGGAGCGCTAATAAAGTACCAACAAACACGCTCTTACGTACACATCGAACAGGTTAACCAAATAACGACGTTTATGACGATTTTATCCAAATAAGGTGTTCGGTCATGGACTTTGACTGAATCATATTTTTATTGCATATATCCATTTGCCGGTACATTTACAGACATTAGTTGATTACAAATATAGGAAACATACATATATTTTATTCTCTATGAAAAATCAAATGTAATTGATGTATATTTGTTTTATTGTTAAACAGGCTGTGTCAGCCGAAAACAATGGCTGAAGATTAATGTGACGGTAATTATTTGTATCACCGAGCATACATTCAGTTATGGTTCACGCACAGCCAACCTGGTTCCAGTTTCTAACATCCCAAGTAATTAGATTCGTATGTATGTATGGATGGATGGATGGATGGATGTATTGACATATGTATTATGTATGTATGTATGTATGTATGTATGTATGTATGTATGTATGTATGCATGCATGCATGCATTCATATATATATTCAGGGTTAAAATTAACATAAAATCGCCAGCATGGTCGCCAGCATGGTCGCCAGCATGGCCGGTTAAAAACAAATCTTACTGGCCGTTCTCAAATTCAACTAGCTCTCCAATTATCACATTGAAATTTAACTGCATAGCCAAAATCAAAACTAGAATGTATTTTAACCATGTGCTCAAAGTATATAGTCCGTGTGCGTCAAAAGAAAACCGATGGATTGGCGTTTAACTTCATAATGAATAAAGTCAAAATTCATATAAAAATATGTTATTAAGTTTTAAACCATTGCCAACTCAAAACAAAAATTGAAAAAGAAATCCAGTATAAATAAAAATGTTACTTTACAAAGTAAATTATATATATATCAAATTTCATTTTTAATACGGGGTGAAGGCAAAATGCTAGAACTGCCCAGGTATGCTGCTTGACTTGCATTGTCTCTGAAGTAAAAGATAATGCAGTACAAAGAGACTAAAGGTAGAACTGCGCGTTCTTTAGTCAACTAGTCTGGGAGTGGCAAGCCTCTTTGTGGCGATGCAAGAGGGGTGGAATAAACTGTGTGGCGATGCAAGAGGGGTGGAATAAACTGTGTGGCGATGCAAGAGGGGTGGAATAAACTGTGTGGCGATGCAAGAGGGATGGAATAAACTGTGTGGCGATGCAAGAGGGGTGGAATAAACTGTGTGGCGATGCAAGAGGGGTGGAATAAACTGTGTGGCAATGCAAGAGGGGTGGAATAAACTGTGTGGCGATGCAAGAGGGGTGGAATAAACTGTGTGGCGATGCAAGAGGGATGGAATAAACTGTGTGGCGATGCAAGAGGGGTGGAATAAACTGTGTGGCGATGCAAGAGGGGTGGAATAAACTGTGTGGCGATGCAAGAGGGATGGAATAAACTGTGTGGCGATGCAAGAGGGATGGAATAAACTGTGTGGCGATGCAAGAGGGGTGGAATAAACTGTGTGGCGATGCAAGAGGGGTGGAATAAACTTTGTGGCGATGCAAGAGGGGTGACATCCACAGTAAATGATTTCCGCGAGAGTGGCTGCTCTCCTATAGACGAGGCACAAGATAGAGATCCATGGAATCATGCACTATTTTGCCAAATGCCCATTCGATTCTGCATTCTGCAGTAATACGGCCCTGATTATGTACTACGGTTTTGTCATTCAGATTACCTTGGATGTTCCATCAATTGCCTTAAAACCTGTATTAGAAAAAAGGTTAACCTATACAGTTTGATGGTAATTTCGAAATAATTTTTGTTTTAATTTACACTGAACTTTTACCTCCAATAAAATGTTATTTGAGACGGTATGGGTTTAAGACAATATTAAATTAATATGTTTTTATATGAATGTTATCTTTATTCATTATTTTGGCGCTGTAAAAATACAGAACATGTCTTCTGCTGCAAGATCTGTAGTGCCTTTTGTTACATTCGATTCAGTTTCGGTGTATTTCTTTTTCAACTGGTACAATATTCGCCAGACCCTAAAATCGATGGTCGCCCAACGGAGTACCTTTGTAAGATTCTTAGTCGCCCTTTAGCCACGGTCGCCTGCTAATTTTCAACCCTGATGTATATAAATATATATGTATGTATTGATGTATGTATGTATGTATGTATGTATGTATGTATGTATGTATGTATGTGTGTGTGTGTGCAATAATTATTATTGTACACACACACACACATACATATACGTGTGTGTGTGTGTATGTGTGTGTGTGTCTGTGTGTGTGTGTGTCTGTGTGTGTGTGTCTGTGTGCGTGTGTGTCCGTGTGTGTGTCTGTGTGTGTGTGTGTGTCTGTGTGTGTCTGTGTGTGTGTGTGTTTGTGTGTCTGTGTGTGTGTGGTGTGTGTGTGTGTGTGTGTGTGTGTGTGTGTGTATGTCTGTGTGTGTATGTCTCTGTGTGTGTGTGTGTGTGTGTGTGTGTGTGTGTGTGTGTGTCAGAGCGTCTGTGTGTCTGTGTGTGTGTGTGTGTGTGTGTCTATGTGTGTGTCTATGTGTGTGTCTGTGTGTGTGTGTGTGTGGCATTTAGCTTTTGTTACAGGGTGAAATACTCTTCTTTATTTTTAGTGTCATTGTCCCCCCAACAAGCCGATATTTCATTCAAAGCACAACTACAGTGTCCGCACAACCTAGTTGGCCTCGGAAACACAGTCCCATATTAAATAGTCTAGGTGTGCAGTTGAGAGGTCATAAAAAAAGGAAAAAGTTGGACGCAAAAATAGCACTCGAAGGAATAAAGGAGTGTTTTTTTAACCACGGAAAAAAATGCTCTGACAATCGACCAACGTCTGTCATACGAACGCTAGATTTGTAGAAGGCTTCTTTTTTTTTTTGAAATTACGTGTTACATCGCGTGTGATTTTAAAAGTAAGCCACGTATCAAAATGAATATTTTATCATCTATACACAATATAATAAATTGTTGTGGGTTTGTTTTTATTTTGTTTTTTCAAATACCCATGTTCTGCGTTTTATCAGTTTTCCGCTTTTCAGTTTTAAAAAGTGAAGCGTTTTGTTTTGGGGTTTTTGTTGTTGTTGTTGTTGTTTTTTCATCCGATATATATATATATATATATATATATATATATATATATATATATATATATATATATATATATATATATATATATATATATATATATATATATATATATATATATATTTATATATATATATATATATATACATAAAGTACTTGTGTTTTTATCTTTTGGTATACAACTGAATTGTGGCTACGAAGCTGTAAATCTGAAAATAATAACTTTTGGAAGGGCTAGATTGTGCCTTTAAACGGTATACTAATTACTTTCCTCCCAAATATTTAAAGCACTATTTTTTTTTAATACTGTGAAAAAATAAAAATTTTTTTAAGTAACAGCTCTCAAAAAGCAGACTGTCACGGGGATTCTATAATTCCCGTAACTGAATAAAACACGATTATCAAAATATCTCTCCTAACTGTATATCTATTAGATCTCTCTGTAACAGGCTGTTAACCCTAGTATGGCTCGTCTCTAGGTATGATCAGAGATACGATCTTATATAAAGTATATATTAATATAGCACGTAGTTCTCTAGAAACACAACAAAAACACAATACACTTTGGAATCTGTATTATCCTACGCTGACAAATGTACAGCCGTAGTAGTAAATTAATAACAGCAATAATAACAACCCAGAACTGATCACTTAATTAGTTAATCTCTAGGTGTCTAGTTACACAATATGCGAATCACTTCACCGTTACACCACACCCACACGTGTGATAATTGAGAAACGCTTACAGGAGAAGTTAATTAATAAAGGAATTACAACACCATTCCTAACTGGTTAATTTTTAATTAACCCTTACTACTCGTTCAGTAACGTGTGATAATTTAGGAACGCTTCTTGGGGAACTTAATTAATAAAGGAATTACAGCTCTATTCCTAACGGGTAATTTTTAATTAACCCTAACTACTCATTCAGTAATCTTGTAACACAGAATTAATACTTATCACAATAAAGACAATAACCTACAGTGTACCTAGGTCCGCTAGGATGACTGGCTAAGCTTTATATTACCAAATACTCATATAATGTTAGAACAAAAAGTCTACGATTTACTTCGTCAGATGACCGAAGACACTGTCTAAAGAATATTGGTATAATACAGTATTAAAATATTTAAAGTCACATCAATCACATCAAGGTTTATACACAGAGCAGAAATGATATTTACCAAGTCCTAACGGACTACGTTCGTGATCCCCTGGAGCCGTCCTAATTCGTTCTCCTCGATATCTCTAAAACACTAGCTATTTATTATAAATCAGGATTTTGCCTGGGAGTACAAGGCGGTACCTCACGTATCATCTCATAGTCTGACTCTACTAGAGTCGGTATTATTTCTCTCTGATCGTCAGACTTACTGACGCCATCGTCGCCAAAATCACGGTTGTAAAACCGCACTCGCAGAGGTATTACGTAACTACTCGCCACATGGCCTCCGCAGCTGGACTAAGTGCATATTGGAATGTCCGATCGTGCGAAGTATTACGTAACAAGTTGCCCATCTGGGCTACGGGCAATAAACTGCACACGGCCCTCTAACACAATAAAAATCGCCACGAAACAAATTTTAAGAGCATGTTCCGTGACACACCCCCACCTCAAAAAGGATATTTCCTCTACTCTAGGAATAGGGAAATATACTACATTAAAACAAAGGGGTGCGTTAACCGACGCATACGGGCATTTATAACACATGTAATAATAAGGTGACTACCAGTAATCACACTGAGTCTCTGAGTCCCTGGTATACAAATAAAATATATATAAACAAAACAGAAATAAAGAATGTCAACACATTATCATAACGTTCAACTTCGGGACAGGGCATCAGCGATTACATTGGATGTGCCCTTGATATGTTCAATGGTAATTGGGTATTCTTGCAGAAGAAGACTCCATCTCAAAACTCTCTGGTTGGAGGTTTTCATTAGGATGGTCCAGTCCGTCTTCGTCTTCTGGGAACAGCACAGCTCCAGCACCCACGTCACTGGCATCCACAGCTAGCTTGAACGGCATTCGGTAGTCTGGTGCTGCCATCACGGGAGACGAGTAGCGCATCTGCTTGATACGGTTGAATGACTTCTCGCCTTCACCTGACCAATGGAACTTCGTTTCCTTCCTTTTCAGCGTCGCACGTTTTCCAGGTTTTCTCCGATAGGCATGCTGTCGACGCGGTGTAGCGTTGGGTTCCAAGCGCACATCTTGGCTTAAGGTATTGGTAACCGTTGGAAGGTTCTGACAAATGGAAACATTGTCTTGTTTCAACGTAGTCAACTTTGCTCGCTGGGGGCTCAAGTCTGCTAGAATCTGGCCGTTGGCCAACTTGACCTCTGCAGTCTTGACGTCATCACAGGAAATTGAGTGTCTCAATTTGGACCGGTCTCTCTGGAACTATCGGCAGTCTGTCAAAATAACCTTTTAGCAAATTGATGTGACAATACCTACTTTTCCTAACCCTATCAGGAGTGTTTATCACATACCCTGTCTCATTAACCCGTTTGTGCACAACATAGGGACCGAAATACCTGTTCTGTAATGAACCCCGTTTAATGGGAAGGTACAGCAGCACTTTATCCCCTGGTTTAAATTCCCGACTCTTAGCCTTCCTATCAAACACTGATTTTATTTTGCTCTGAGCATGGCTCAGTTGCTTCCTAGCTAGTTCGGTCGCCGGCAACCTCCTATCCCTAATTCTTTTATTCATCAATACTCTCTCAGTTAACAATGTAGTGCGGACTGCCAACAAACTTGGATCAGCCCCCTGCTCTAGAACTAACTCTTGTCTATTACAAGGTGAATCCCCTCTATCAAACACAACTGGTTCAATTCCCCTCTGCGGGAGATCAACAGGTTCCACCACATTTAATTCCTCAGTTGACTTATCTACCATTTTACTGATAACCTCATCCACTCCAATGTCATGGCTCACACACGTATCAGACAAATCACAAATATCCTCTGCGTCTTGTGCTAACCTACTGGTCATATCCCTGGTCTTTACACACGCAGGATATTTAATCTCATCAACCTCACACTCTTCTATTGGTAACGTGCTGTCTTTAATTAACAGTTGGTCACATTTCGGCTGACAACACTGACTAGTCAAATCATTTCCCAACAAAAATCCTATGTTTTCAACGGGCAAGTCCTTCACAACACCCATAATGACAGGTCCCGTCACAAACTTCGAACACAAGAAAACCTTATGTAACCTGACAACCATATTTTCTCCAGTAACCAAGGTTAAGGCCAAACTACGTCCTATGTCTGAATTTTCAATACCAGCTAAACACTCTTGCGTTATCAGACTCTGACTACACCCGGTATCTCTATAGATTGATATTGCCTTAGGACACAACTCTTGTTTCACATCACAAACCATACCAGTGGACACATACGGGTTTACTTTCTCTGCCATGGGACTAACCATTAACTCTCTCGCTAACGGAGCTGACCTCACTAAACCGACCACTTGCGCATTATCGCGTTTCCTTTTAAAACAGTCCCCGATAAGATGGTTATCCTTTTTACAGTAACTGCAATGTGGACGAAAAGTTTGTGCATTGGCTGATAATGCAGGTCTATCCTTACTTTGCCCACCAGGTGCATTCCTTGCCTGACTAGCTGACCAACTAGATGACTCTCCCCGATAGTTACTTTCCCGGGAAAAACCTGGCTGAAATTTCTTCTTATCACCCTGTTGTAAAGAGCTACCCGGTACTGCCTGAGCTTTGTGTATTAACACGTAATCATCTGCCACTATGCCTGCCTCCTCTATCTTTTTGACATCACGATCCTCTAAATGAATACGTAAGCTAACTGGTAATCCATTTTTAATGTCCTGTAAGATCAACAACTCCCGTAACTCGGTATATGACTCTACCTGATGAGAAACAACCCATTTATCAAACATCCCTGCCTTCTTAGCCACAAACTCACTATAAGACTGACCCTGCGTTTTTCTCAACTCGCTATACCGTAAACGATAATCCTCAGGTCGTAATTCATAAGCCCTCAACACTGCAGCCTTAACTAAGTCGTACTGACTTGCTCGCTCATCACTCATTGAATTATAAGCTATACTAGCCTTCCCCTTAAACTTAGACACGGCTAACAATGTCCACTTAGACTCCGGCCAATTTAGCTGCTTAGCGGCCCGTTCAAAAAGTTGAAAGAACATATCTACCTCCTCGTCATCAAATACCGGCACTGATCTATAAGCCTCCGACATGTTAAAACCATTTCCTGCCTCACGTCTAACTTCTTCAGTATTCAGCTTTAACTCATGTTCCACTTTTAATTTTTCTAACTGGAATTCTCTATCCCTCTCTTCTCTTTCTCTCTCTCTCTATCCCTCTCTTCTCTTTCTCTATCGCTATGTCTATCTTCTCTATTTCTCTCTTCTCTTTCTCTCTCTCTCTCTATATCCCTCTCTCTATCTTCTCTATCCCTATCTCTATCTTCTCTCTCCCTCCCTTCTCTTTCTCTCTCTCTCTCTCTCTATCAAAAGCACGTTCTTCTCTTTCTTTCTCTCTCTTTCTCTTCTCTTTCGTACTCAAGCTTTTTAAAAGCTAATTGTTGTTCCACACTTAACTCATTTATCTCTATCTCTGGAACACTCTCACTGTCTTCCATAACAGGCCTATCACCAAAAACTTCCTGGATAATAATTGTCTTTATATCACCTAAGGTTTTAGCTGATGTTAAATCAATTTCTCGCTCACCCGCGATTTCAACTAACTCGGCCTTACGTGCTCGCTTAATCTCCACTACACTGAGCGTAGGCCTATCCAGCAAATTCTTATCCATGTTTAGATATGACGCACTTAATATTAATTAATTTTCTAGTGAACAACGTGCTACTTCTGGTTAATTTGTAAAATTAATTTATAAAGCCCCCATTTACAAACAATACTTTTTTAAATATGCATGTCCCGTTTCAGATCCCGGACGAGCCCCCAATTTTCTACTCCTGTCACGGGGATTCTATAATTCCCGTAACTGAATAAAACACGATTATCAAAATATCTCTCCTAACTGTATATCTATTAGATCTCTCTGTAACAGGCTGTTAACCCTAGTATGGCTCGTCTCTAGGTATGATCAGAGATACGATCTTATATAAAGTATATATTAATATAGCACGTAGTTCTCTAGAAACACAACAAAAACACAATACACTTTGGAATCTGTATTATCCTACGCTGACAAATGTACAGCCGTAGTAGTAAATTAATAACAGCAATAATAACAACCCAGAACTGATCACTTAATTAGTTAATCTCTAGGTGTCTAGTTACACAATATGCGAATCACTTCACCGTTACACCACACCCACACGTGTGATAATTGAGAAACGCTTACAGGAGAAGTTAATTAATAAAGGAATTACAACACCATTCCTAACTGGTTAATTTTTAATTAACCCTTACTACTCGTTCAGTAACGTGTGATAATTTAGGAACGCTTCTTGGGGAACTTAATTAATAAAGGAATTACAGCTCTATTCCTAACGGGTTAATTTTTAATTAACCCTAACTACTCATTCAGTAATCTTGTAACTCAGAATTAATACTTATCACAATAAAGACAATAACCTACAGTGTACCTAGGTCCGCTAGGATGACTGGCTAAGCTTTATATTACCAAATACTCATATAATGTTAGAACAAAAAGTCTACGATTTACTTCGTCAGATGACCGAAGACACTGTCTAAAGAATATTGGTATAATACAGTATTAAAATATTTAAAGTCACATCAATCACATCAAGGTTATACACAGAGCAGAAATGATATTTACCAAGTCCTAACGGACTACGTTCGTGATCCCCTGGAGCCGTCCTAATTCGTTCTCCTCGATATCTCTAAAACACTAGCTATTTATTATAAATCAGGATTTTGCCTGGGAGTACAAGGCGGTACCTCACGTATCATCTCATAGTTTGACTCTACTAGAGTCGGTATTATTTCTCTCTGATCGTCAGACTTACTGACGTTATCGTCGCCAAAATCACGGTTGTAAAACCGCACTCGCAAAGGTATTACGTAACTACTCGCCACATGGCCTCCGCAGCTGGACTAAGTGCATATTGGAATGTCCGATCGTGCGAAGTATTACGTAACAAGTTGCCCATCTGGGCTACGGGCAATAAACTGCACACGGCCCTCTAACACAATAAAAATCGCCACAGGCGAAACAAATTTTAAGAGCATGTTCCGTGACACAGACGAAAAAGTATGTCACATGATCATAAAATTAATAAACCTACTATTGTGAACAAAACTTTCTTTGTTCAAAACAATGGTTACAATCTTCAGCGTTGATGAGGGAAAACTAAGCATGAATGGTCGCAAGCATTAATGTTGCTATGCGACCTAAAGACGTCAGAATCTTTGGAACGTATTATGGTTTTGAAAGTTCAAAAAGAATGGGGATTGAGTGCCATGTTGCTATTATCTAACACGGTATATTATAATTGTTAATCATAAGATGTACTTGGATTAGATTAGTGTAATAGCAGGAAGTACTGTCGTCTTGTTTAAGAAATACTTTTTCAAATAATCTTTCATTCGTTTTTATCAATGGCAATGTCGCTGAATCACTGCTTTCCAGTATAATAGTAATTACATACATTTTACCAAATATATCAAATATATAACTTAACAACATAGCACTGGTATAGATAAATTTAATTATGTAAAACATAAAAGAGAAGAAGAAAAGAAAAATATAATGAGAGAAAAAAAGGATAGCATATTGAAATCTTAATAAGAAAGAGTTCAAGTTTATTTTGTTTAACGACTCCACTAGAACACATTGATTTATTAATTATCGGCTATTAGATGTCAAAATAAGAACGAATGAAAATTTAGGGTTCTTTGAATAAATCATAATTATATAAAAGTATAAATATTCCCAATTCAAATTTCTTTTGTGGGACATTTATAACGGCTTTGATGTTTAATCTTTGTTTTTGGACTTTCATGCTATTACTGTAAATATAATGTATACCATATCAGTGTTTCTGCAAGAGATAAATGTTTGGGTATGACGCTATGGAATTGAATGCAACCACAGTCAACAGGGGGTATGGGGGTCTCCCATAGAAAGTAAATAGGTTACGTTTAGGGTTAGGGTTAACAAAATCATACTGTAATGATAAGAGTAATTAATATAGTCCAAAGGTTAACTTTAAAAAATAAAAATAAAAATTTAAACGAGGTATAGCGCTATACCCGCTTTACCCTCTGGCAGAAACCCTGCATATTACATTCACAACATAGATGTTGCGATGGCACATATTGGTAGATATATAATTTATTATAAAAAAAATATGGGTTTCATTTGTGGCTAGAATCCGATGAACTAATCTGTATTGGAATTATGTTAATATTGATTCCTTAATACATGCAGAATATTGTATCTTTCCCATTGTTATGATTCTATCACAAGTCCATACTTTGCCTATTTGTATGGGCTTACATGCTTATGATTCGCTATCATGTACCCATGTATACTAGTATGTTCCTTCAGCGTTTCGTGATATTTAATAACAGTTTTAATTTGAAAGGGAGAACTGAATTATTATTTTTTAATGTATCATCCATTAAATTATCTAAATTGTATATATGATTTTACTGCATTTATTATTGAAACATATTCTAAGAAATATGTTTCAATATTATATATATATTGAAAGTTGAAATGTTGTTAAGTTTCCTTTTTCATAAAACGAGTCATTGTGAAAAATCACTCCTTATTGAACATACTTTTTATATGTAATTGATTTATGACCTATTAATATCATACTATTATGCTAAATGTTAATTCCTTCAACATTTCAGGGAGCTTGTTTTAGTTGTACTTTAACCCAGCTGAACCCAGCTTGACTCAAAAAGACCATTTTATAGAACTGTATCCTAATCATAAGTTATATAATTGGAGAAAACAAAACACAATAACAAAACGCTCCAGACCAAATAGAGAGAAGAAAATGAATTCAAGGTTATATAAGATCAAGAGCACAATGGATAAAAGACATTGAAAAATCTATTTTTGTAATGTGGGATCTTGAAACTATTACAGTAAACTAATAACAAAACTCGATTTAGAAAACGGAGAAGAAATTACTGATCAAAATCAAATCTTAAAGGGACATTCCCGAGTTTGCTGCATTGTAAGATGTTTCCGACTAATAAAATATTTCTACGATTAAACTTACATATTAAATATATTTTCTTGTTTAGAATATCAGTGTCTGTATATTCAATGTGTTTCTGGTCGTCTTAATATTTGTAAGAAGCCCAAACTGTATTCTGTCTTCAAATAATTTCGTACGTACGAAAAAAAACATATTTTAAGAAATAAAATTAAATTTAACCTAGTACAAATATTAGAACTATCAGAACTATCAGAAACACGTTTAATATACAGACACTAATATTGTATGCAGAAAAATATATTTGATATGTACTCACAGTCGTCAAAATTCGATAACATCCTAAAAATTGCAGCGAACTCAGGAATGTCCCTTTAAAGAAAAGTAAAACGATTTTTGAAAACCTCTGTATACAACATCCAGAAAAAACATGATGACATTAGACAAAAGTTTCCAGTGTTCATTTTAATAGATTAAGCGATGTGAAAGCAGATAATCTGGGAGAAGAAATAAATTAGAAATAAAATATTATAAGTATATAAAATAATAATGTTTAAAAACAAAACAATAAAGAAACAAACATTTAATAAGTTGGAAAGGTGTCTTGATCAGTGGACATTTAAAGTTTATTTTTAAATTATAGATGTTGTTAGATACATTTTGGGACATGTTAACAATGATTCGTTATCATTTTAAAATTCTGATGATGTCAAAGTGATGGCCATGTTTAGATTCTCAGCTTCGACATCCCAATTTCTTAATGTACTACGATTGATAACCTTGATTATTGATTTGTTTTTTGCTGACACGACAAACTCATAAATACGAATTCATGCGAATCAGGAAAAATGTCACACATGATAAAGGAGATGATTGCAGTTTGGTTCTTCTCGTCCACGGGGTCTAAATTGGGTTGTTTTCGCGGCAGATGCAGAACTAACGGCACGGCGCTAATAACAAATAAAGAGGAACGGAAATATCTATTTTTCGAGAACCTCGTTACCAAAGGTGAGACAGTTCACAACTGGGAGCTCAGATTTGCACGGTACGGAGTCTCAAAGGAAACGCATTCATCACCGATCAGTTGGAACTAGTCTCGATAATGGACACTAAATCGCTATTACTCCCAGGCCGTAACTCCCACACTGTTTACCATAGTGCCATAACAGGACAGCGTGTCTGACGACGTAAACGGTGCTTCTATTATACGGCAAGGGTGCCACACACACACACACACATACACACACACACACACAAATACACACACACACACACACCACACACCCCTCCCACCATCCTGGTTACTGCCCACTGTATGGTGGTCCGACATAGAGATTATGCTGGTGATTCCACAAGTTCTCGCTCTAGCCAGTGCATCACGACTGGTATATCAAAGGCCGTGGTATGTGCTATCCTGTCTTTGGGATGGTGCATATAAATGATCCCTTGCTACTAATGGAAAAATGTAGCAGGTTTCATCTCTGACTGTGTCGAAATGACCATATGTGTGACGTCCAATAGCCGATAATTAATAAATCAATGTGCTCTAGTGGTGTCGTTAAATAAATCAAACTTCTTTTTTTTTGTTCCACAAGTTGTTTTGTAGATTTATTTCATAGCACTATTAATATTCTGTTAGATACCCGCGGCACACGGAACCAAATCTTACCATTCCAGGTGTATTCGTCTTTTATTGCACTCTTCGAACAATCCCAATCTAATTAAAATTAGCTCCACTATTACATGTGGATCTAACAGCAGCCCGTTGGAGCTCATGTCCAATTGACCTTTCATTCGACCAATCAAAACCTTACTTGCAAAATCATGCCAGTGATTTGAATAGAATTTGAAAACATTCGGGATTATGCCGAGGGTATACGAGATGATTCGGGTGAATTACGAAGTATGCCGGAAACTAATTTAAATATAAAATTTTATATAAAATTCCTTTCAAGACGAAAAAGCGAGTTCTTAAGAGCTCAATAGGTAGGTGTAAGGCCACTACACCATCTTCTCTCTCACTAACCAACTAACAACTAACAGCCCAGATAGCTGATCTGTGTGCCCAGGACAGCGTGCTTGAACCTTAATTGGATATGAGCACGAACATACGTTGAAATGAGGGTTTTGGGGGTTTGTTTGAGTTTGAGTTTGAGTTTGAGTTTTTGGGAGTTTTTGTGGGCGTGTAATTTAAAGGCGCAGACCCTAGTTGTAACCGGTAAAAAATGGACACTAAGTTTAGTTAATTTACAAACGTGTATCTCATTTGGATAAAATTACAAAAGAGTGAAAGAAGAGTCTGTGACGTTGAAACAGGGAAATATCCTTTTAAAAAAAAATAGACTGGAACTCGAATCAATAACCGCTACTTCTCAAATACACGTGCGTTTTTAAAAAAATATTTTTTTAAATGCTATTTTTAGTATTAGAGGGTGTATACTACCAAATCAAATCCCATAGACGACAATAGTAACATATGTGGCTAAAACTCCTACCTGCAATGTATCAACCGACATAAACGCCACGGATATAAATACTACCACCCCTTACACTTAAAGTGAATCAGAAAAAAATGGTTGTGAAGCTGCTCGTTTCTGAGATAACGGGTAGCGTCTATGACTACCCTAGTTTCGCACAAAATTCGAGTACTTTTTTTCACAGGTACCCCATACATGTTTCAAGCACAAGGCTACTTGACACATTGGTACTAGATGAAATAAAATTGCACATTTTTTTTACCCAGATGAAACTATTATTTTTTACAACCAACACACTCACATTTATAACCAATCACAGGACTTCTGGTGTTCACTTCTCTATCAAAAGTTGGGTGCACCTCGAACTTTGACCCAGCCAGAAGTTATTTGGTTTAGTACTACCTAGAAACATCAGGATGACCAGAAACACTTCGGAAATGGATAATGTAAATAATAAAATATAAGTTATGTTCATAAAGGGTTCTAATAGTAAAAACAATATGCTGTAGTGCTTAAAAACTAGGGTCTGTTCCTTTAACGTATAATCGTTACAATTTAATAGTAACATTAATACAAATGTGAAGCCATTATGCAACTTTGAGACTTCTATGATAATGTGTGATAAAAGTCGAAGGTTTACTCAGTAGATATAGGTTTGTGTCATGAGCATCTGCTATGTATCGGCCTCGGTGGTGTCGTGGTTAAGCCATAGCACATAAGGCGGGTAGGTACAGGGTTTGCAGCCCGGTACCGGCTCCCACCCAGAGCGAGTTTTAACGACTCAGTGGGTAGGTAAAAGACCACTACACCTCTTCTCTCTCACTAACTACTAACAACTAACCCACTGTCCTGGACAGACAGCCCAGATAGCTGAGGTGTGTGCCTATGATAGCGTGCTTAAACCTTAATTGGATATAAGCACGAAGATACGTTGAAATGAAATAAAATGAATATGCTATGCCATACCCAGTAACAATGAAGAAGGCAGGAAGGAAATGTTTTTATTTAAAGACGTTCTCAACACACTTTAATTACGGTTATATGGCGTCGGATATATGGTTACCGACCACACAGATATTGAGGGAGTGTGACGGTACATGCTCTTAAATTTGTTTTCGCCTGTGGCGATTTTAATTGTGTTAGAGGGGCGTGTGCAGTTTAATTGCACTTAAGCGCAGATGGGCAACTTGTTACGTAATACTTCTGCGCGACGGTCCTCGATCGGTACGCCTAATACACACCCAGCGAGGTGCGGAGGCCATGTGGCTAGTAGTTACGTAATATCTCCGGTAGTGCTGTTTATGGCCAGGAGATTGCTCGCGGTTGGCGACAGCCAGACTGACGATCAGAGAGAAATATACCGACTCTAGTAGAGGAATAATATGAGATACGTGAGGTACCGCCTTGTACCCCCAGGCGTATTCTGATTTATAATAAATAGCTAGAATTTAGAGATATCTAGGAGAAACATTTGGAAGGCGTCCAGGGGGAACGTTGTCCGTTTGGACTGGTAAATATATTATTTCTGCTCTGTGTATAACCTTGATGTGATTGATGTGACTTTTAAATATTTTGATACTGTATTATACCAATATTCTTTAGACAGTGTCTTCGGTCATCTGACGAAGTAAATCGTAGACTTTTTGTTCTAACATTATATGAGTATTTGGTAATATAAAGCTTAGCCAGTCATCCTAGCGGACCTAGGTACACTGTAGGTTATTGTCTTTATTGTGATCGGTACCAGTATTAATTCTGTGTTACAAGGTTACTGAATGAGTAGTTAGGGGTAATTAAAAATTAACCCGTTAGGAATAGAGCTGTAATTCCTTTATTAATTAAGTTCCCCTGGAAGCGTTCCTAAATTATCCCACGTTACTGAACGAGTAATAAGGGTTAATTAAAAATTAACCAGTTAGGAATAGAGTGGTAATTCCTTTATTAATTAACTTCTCCTGGAAGCGTTTCTCAATTATCACACGTGTGGGTGTGGTGTAACGGTGAAGTGATTCGCATATTGTGTAACTAGACACCTAGAGATTAACTAATTAAGTGATCAGTTCTGGGTTGTTATTATTGCTGTTATTAATGAACTACTACGGCTGTACATTTGTCAGCGTAGATTAATACAGATTCCAAAGTGTATTGTGTTTTTGTTGTGTTTCTAGAGAACTAACGTGCTATATTAATATATACTTTATATAAGATCGTATCTCTGATCACACCTAGAGACGAGCCATACTAGGGTTTAACAGCCTAATAGATCTAATAGATATACAGTTAGGAGAGATATTTTGATAATCGTGTTTTATTCAGTTACGGGAATTATAGAATCCCCGTGACAGGGAGGAAACCTGCTTTCGCCACTTCATAGGCTACTCTTTTCGATTAGCAGCAAGGTATCTTTTATATGCACTATCCCATAGACAGGATAGCACATAACACGGTCTTTGATATACCAGTCGTGGTGCACTGGCTGAAGCGAGAAATAGCCTAATGGGCCCACTGAAAGGGATCGATCTCAAACCCACCGCGCATCAAGCCAGCGCTTTACCACTGGGCTACGTCTCGCCCCTCAGTAACAATGAATGCCAAATCACGGCATTTGATATACCAGTCGTGGGGCACTGGTTAGGACGGGTAAAGACCCAATCAAAGAACAGGTCCGCTGAGTGGGCTTGATCTTTCGACCTACACACCTCAGATGAGCGCAAATCGTCAATTACTCTATCGGAGGTAATTATAATACTAACGGAAATAAACGAAAATAATCGATCATCACATCGGACAGATACGCTTTCTATTAATATTCATGACACTTTAAGCCTGTTATTGTGACTAACCAATTACTTGATTGCTTTTGTTGGTGTTCTCTGTAAGGAATTATTTGATTGGATGTCGCCATTTGGTTCATGGCCGTGATTTCAGAACAAAAATCAATTACCATTGTTTTGGTTAAGGTCATAAATCAAATGCAGGTACGTATGCTATTTCACAGAATATAATGAAATAATTAGGTTTTATTTGTATTGACATAAAAAAATCAATGTAGTCAAGTTTATGAAATAGTTCTTCGTTAAAAAAACCCACCTACATACTAAAATGTCTGTTGAAATCTGTTTTTGATGCTTTCAAGTAATGCTAGTCTCAGACTACCAACTGCCAGCAGAATGTTGGCCAACTCGACGGTTGCGTTGTAATTTCCCCAACTCCTGACTTACGACGGGTGCGCTCAGATTAACAACTAATGGGTTACATGACGAGAATCGAGTTGTAAGAGCGCTCAGATTAACAACTAATGGGTTACATGACGAGAATCGAGTTGTAAGAGCGCTCAGACTAGCAATCGGACAGCCGTGGAAGTCGTGGGAGCAGAAAGTTGGCCAACTTGTTGCTGGCAGTTGGTAGTCTAACCCTAGCATAAGTTGACCTCTGTAATATTTTAAAAACTCATCGCTTGAAGTTACTTGCTACTTTTAGTACTAATTGATAACAGTTGCGTAAGTGGTAACCTGTTACTTCCTGCAAAATGAGGTAGTACTTGGCTTAAGAGTGGATAACAAAAAATGTTTATAGTCATGCTATATTCTTTTTTTTCTTTTTTTTTCTTTTTTTTTTTTTTTTTTTTTTTTTTTTTTTTTTGCAAGGTAGTTACCAAGTGATCGTACTTCCTAAAACTAGCAACCAATAATCCTTATCGACGTAGTTTTTCACAAAATAGTTCCTGTCTTAGAAAATGTATTGAAATGCCTGCAACAGTGAATTCAAAAGAAACGGCATACTGAAATAATTTTGTTGCATCCTTTATGTTGAACCAGCCTCGGTGGCGTCGTGGTAGGCCATCGGTCTACAGGCTGGTAGGTACTGGGTTCGGATCCCAGTCGAGGCATGGGATTTTTAATCGAGATACCGACTCCAAACCCTGAGTGAGTGCTCCGCAAGGCTCAATGGGTAGGTGTAAACCACTTGCACCGACCAGTGATCCATAACTGGTTCAACAAAGGCCATGGTTTGTGCTATCCTGCCTGTTGGAAGCGCAAATAAAAGATCCCTTGCTGCTAATCGGAAGAGTAGCCCATGTAGTGGCGACAGCGGGTTTCCTCTCAAAATCTGTGTGGTCCTTAACCATATGTCTGGCGCCATATAACCGTAAATAAAATGTGTTGAGTGCGTCGTTAAATAAAACATTTCTTTCTTTCCTTTATGTTGGATCATTTCTAAAATAAACTGTATAGCATATCGACAGTTGATAGGAATATTTGTTTGACGACGCCGCAGCATATTTCAAACTACGGCTATTTGATGTCTAACATATGGTTATTTCAACATTTGGTCCATATAATGAAACAGAAGATTTGTTTGTTTGTTTGTTTTGTTTAACGATACCACTAGAGCACATTGATTCACCAATCATCGGCTATTGGATGTCAAACATTTGGTAAATCTAACAGTCTTAGAGAGGAAACCTACTACATTTTTCCATTAGTAGCAAGGGTACCTTTATATGCACCATCCACAGACAGGGTAGCACATACTACGGTCTTTGATATACCAGTCGTGGTGCACTGGCTGGAACGAGAAATACCCCAGTGGGACCACCGACGGGGATCGATCCTAGACCGACTGCGCACCAGGCGAGCCGAATTCACCACTGTGCTACGTCCTGCCAATCTGAGTTATGAATTCTGAAACAGTCCTAATCAGATACGTGGTTAATTTTAACAAAACCGTCCATTACACGTCATAAAAGGTTTTGTTGGCGGCATTGTGAAACAGCCGGTAATTGGGGGCACGTTTTAATGGGACGAGAGCATACCATTTCCTCCTAACCCCGTATATTGTTTGTTATGCATGTTATGTTTCCCATTAGACGCTGTCAAACGGCTGTACATTAACTCCGTATGAATAGAACCGTCTGATTTTGTCTTAAGGACTAATCACGAATTATACCGGCTAATACATTGACCGGGTTTCCGTACAACAGTCGGAACAAAACCTTATTGATGATACCGTTAACAATTTGATCTATGTCTCTAATGAATCGATGCACGCAAAATGCCCTGAACGTTGTCGGCGGGCGCCGATGCAAGTCGTACGTCACGATATCGGTATATATGGATAATGAACCAAAACATCTTTCTTAAGTAATTATGTTGGAAGTTTTATATCCGTATAAGTGAATTCTGAGCCCATGCCTACAGAAATTTAACTTGTAGACTCAAGAGTAGTAAAAAGTTAAAGTTTGTTTTGTTTAACGACACCACTAGAGCACGTTGATTTATTACTTATCGGCTATTGGATGTAAAACATTTGGTAATTTTTGACATATCGTCATAGAAAGGAAACCCACTACATCTTCTTTTTTTTTGCATTAGTAGCAAGGGATCTTTTATATGCACCATCCCACAGATAGGATAGCACATACCACGGTCTTTGATATACCAGTCAGTGTACACTAGCTGGGACGAGAAATAGCCCAATGGGCCTATCGACGAGCAATTTTTGACGTATAGTCTTAGAGAGGAAAGCCACTGCACGTGTGCGTTAATTAGCATGGGATATTTTATATGCACCATTTCACAGACAGAATAGCACATACCACGGTCTTTGATATGCCAGTCGTTGTGCACTGGCTGGGACGAGAAATGGCCCAATGGGCATATCGACGGGTAATTTTTGACCTGTAGTCTTAGAGAGGAAACCCACTGCACGTGTGCATTAATTAGCATGGGATCTTTTATATGCACCATTTCACAGACGGGATAGCACATACCACGGAGTTTGATATACCAGTCGTGGTGCACTGGCTGGGACGAGAAATAGCCCAATGGACCTATCGACGGGTAACTTTTGACATATAGTCTTAGAGAGGAAACCCACTGCACGTGTGCATTAATTAGCATGGGATTTTTTATATGAACCATTTCACAGACGGAATAGCATATACCACGGCCTTTGATATACCAGTCGTGGTGCACTGGCTGGGACGAGAAATACCCGAACGTGCGACTGACAGGAATCCATCCTGGACCGACAGAACAGAACTTTATTCTCTCAGAACACAATCGGTGTTACATTCGAGGTGGTTTACAAATATTTCTGCAGCAAGTATACTGCTTAAAAGAATAATACAATCAGACAATCAAGTAACTAAATCAATCCACTTACAACACATAGTTATTCACTTTCACAAATGTATACAATAGTATACATGTAATATAATCAAACTTACAAATAAGTAACTTACGAAAGATAAATGTTTTTAAACACATCGTTAATCAAATTAATAAGTGTACATAATTTCTTTATATTTGATATTTTGGGTGAGTTGAGTAGCTGACTTAATTTGAAGGTGTTGGGTCTGATATAAAAATATTTCTTTAGATATCCACTTCTTTCATTAGTAAAATGGGAACATTGAAATAAATAATGGAACTCATCACCTAGTGCAATGATACAGGGCATATTCTATCCTCCGTTTTTCAATATTCTGCATCTGTCAGTTTCAATCGATAAATAACGATTACTAGTTCTGAAACGGCTAAAAATAAAGCGCCGTTTTTTTTTTTTTTGGGGGGGGGGGGGGGTTTCAGGCCAAGTACAGAAGAAAGTTTTCACATTCATGTTTTGTTTTATATGTCCTGTAGGTAATGCATTTTGGATAAGAGTTTAGAATATCATTCCGAGCTTGTAGGTATTTTCTGAGACGTTCAGAAACTGTACGAATAAAAACTTTCATGCGAACATTTTACCGCCCCTCAAGAGTAATGTAAGTCTTGACACTTTTAAGGGACATACCCTAGTTTTTAAAAACTAAGGCATATTTTTTCACTATTAGAGCCGTTTTTGATGACTGAAATCATACTTTACTTAGAATTTATTGTTTAGATTATCCATTTTCGTACATTCGAACTGTTTTTGGTCATCCTAGTGTTTTTAATATCACAAAATGCATTTCTCATATTTGTTAAAATCGCACGTGCGTCTGAGAAATAACAGCTATGGGGTCCAGCTTTAATCTTTTTTTAGAGGGTATTTCACCATTTCAAAGTCACAGACTACTGTTTCATTCAATTGTAACTGTATCCAAATGTGTTACGGGTTTCTAGATTAACTAAACTTAGTGTTAATTTTCACGGATTGAAACTAGGGCATGTCCCTTTAAAAATGCTATCCTGTTTGTAGCCATTGTGACGTTTCATATCGACATATCCTCTTTAAATATAAGAATTACAATATAATAACACGATCTTGTTTAAATAAGAATATCTTTATATTCGATGCATTAATGTTTGTACTAAATCAATATTGATTTTTGCCTACAGTAATTTTGTACGTATCCGTTTGTGGGGTTTTTCCAGCTACCAAACAGAATTTAAAATAACAGTTTTGTTCAGTTCGAACTTGTGTACAATCGTGTTATGTGAGAACACAGATAATTTTTGCTTTAAGAGCAAAACTTGGAACATGAAGCTACGTATTTTTAAATATATATATATATATGTAATCTTCAATATAAAAATATATTAAAAACAGAAAGTCATAATCATTATTTCATTGTAACCTTATTTTTTTTTAATGTCAAAAGGCATTTACTGTTTGTTTGATTTTCGTTCTTTTGTTTTGTGGGATGTAGACCATGCGTTTCCATCAACACAGAATCAGCAGTAAGAAAAAAAGATATGGACTTCGATTGACTTTGCAGTGATTTTCGTTTTGTTTATGGTATTACAAACTAAATAGTATAAAATGCATATTTTTATGGTAAATAGGTATTCGGTGTTGCATTACAAGAAAATATTAACGGAGAACAGAAATTGTCAAAACAAATCAAACAAAAAAACCCAGTGTATAGTAGTTGTTATAAATGTAATAATATTAAGCGGTACGATTTGTTTTTAAACTTATGCGGGGGGGGGGGGGGGTGTAATCAAAACTGTGGCTGACAAAATGCTGTTAAAAGCATCACCTTTTAAATGAACATTTCACGATGTATAAAGTTTGTGTACCATTTGCATTTATTAAAAGTAAGCAGACGACAAAAAATCCAGCCAGTGCACCACAACTGGTATATCAAAGGCCGTGGAATGTGCTATCCTGTCTGTGGGATATGGCATATAAAAGATCCCTTGCTGCATTAGGAAAAATATAGCGGAATTCCTCTGATGACTACGTGTCAGAATTACCAAATGTTTGACATCCAATAACCGATGATTAATGAATCAATGTGCTCTAGTGGTGTCTTTAAACAAAAACAAAAGGAAGGAAATTGTTTATTTAACGACGCACTCGTCACATTTTATTTACTGTTATATGTCGTCGGACATATGGTTAGGGACCACACAGATATTAAGAGAGGAAACCCGCTGTCGCCACTTCATGGGCTACTCTTTTCGATCAGCAACAAGGGATCTGTTATATGCACCATCCCATAGACAGGATAGCACATACCACGGCTTTTGATGTACCAGTCGTGGTGCACTAGCTGGAGCGAGAAATAGCCCAATGGGCCCACTGACGGAGATCAACCCCAAACCAAACCGCGCATCAAGCGAGCGCTTTATCACTGGGCACAAAATAAAAAGACTAAAATTGTCTTTGGCGTTCCTTTAAACATATTTCCTGGTGCTTATTTAGTATTAAAAAATAAGCCACTAGACATTGCATTGAGCTGCTGTCGACAGACAGTATCCTTTGCAAAATGAAAAGCTTAAATCGCCTTTGACCCGCCGGTTAATTATCTGCCCTTCCATTGACCACCGTTAGAAATGACTTGCCTCCGGTGTCTGGGAATTCCAGCCTGTGTTTGATCAGTTAAGCCGATACGTGTTAAGGTAAAACTCTCTCGGACCTGCGTACTCAAAAGACCGCAAACGAACCTCAGGAGTGGCGAAGAGTATCGCTTACATTCTTCGTGCTTTCATCGACCCCTCCCCCGCACTCCCCAAAAAAATTCCATACACTCACTGATACATCAAACAAAAGAGTAACTTTACAGCGGTGTTAAATCACACAAAGGCGGTTTGTTTTCTAATAACCGATACCATCCCATGCCAGGTAGTCTTTGCAAAGAAAACATGTAACACCGGAACGAAAATACATCCATCCCGAAAACAGGGCTATCTTTACCCAGTGACCTGTTCACCGCCACGCAGTTGTTGACGTCTGCGTGATTTCACACTGACAAAACGTTGACGTGCGATTCTTCTTTTTTCAAACAATAATACGATTTAAGGCAGTAACTTGAGTGACTTGCACTCGATGCAGTTCGAGATAACGATGAAAACATATCCAGATAAAAACAGAATTGAGTAACACATGTTTTCATGCCAATCCTCGTCTGCTGCTTGTTTTTAATACTACTCGTAACATCATCATCATCATCATCATTATCATCATCTTCTTCATTATCATCATCTTCTTCATCGTCGTCGTCGTCGTCATTATCATCATCATTTTCACCACCACCACCATCATCATCATCATTATTCTGGTCGTCTTTATCATTATCATCATCATCATCATCATAAATGACCACAACAATAACAACATCATCAACAACAATAAAATAACAACATCATATATATATATATATATATATATATATATATATATATATATATATGTGTGTGTGTGTGTGTGTGTGTGTGTGTGTGTGTGTGTGTGTGTGTGCGTGTCTGTGCGTGTGTGTGTGTGTGTGTGTGTGTAAAAAAACATTATTTAAAAAATAATTTGACATGATCACGCCATATTCGCTTATAGATTCGATCTTACAACATCTAGCATCTGAAGTGCAATCCTGCATAGTAGTCTATAGACAATCGAGAAAAAAGGAATATTTCCTTAACATCACATCAGCACATTTTAAAATTTACTTTCTAGCATTTCAGTACCAGAGAATGTTTGTTTGTTTTGTTTAACGACACCACTAGAGCACATTGATTTATTAATCATCGGCTATTGGATGTCAAACATTTGGTAATATTGACATATAGTCTTAGAGAGGAAACCAGCTGCATTTGTTCCATTAGTAGCAAGGAATCGTTTATATGCACCATCCCACAGACAGGATAGTACATACCACGGACTTTGATATACATGTACCAGTCGTGGTGCACTAGCTGGAATGAGAAATAGCCCCATGGGCCCACCAACGGGGATCGATCCTAGACCGACTGCACATCAGGCGGACGCTTTACCACTGTTCTACGTCCCGCCCCACCTGAGAATGAGACAAGAAACCCGATGCTGCCAAACACCTAAGCTGGCCAGTGCTGGGTAAAAACCGATTCCACTGAAGGCGATCATCCGCATGACCCATCGCACCTCAGGTGAATGTTCCATCGTTGAGCTACCTTTCGTCCACCCACACCAGGGAAATCCCATAGGTACCGGTAGCTGTATACCAAATGGCATTTCATCGGGTTAAGGAGGGCTAGACATAGCCCAGTGGTATAGCGTTCGCTTAATGCGCGGTCGGTTTACAATCGATCCCCGTCGGTGGGCCCATTGGTCTATTTCTCGTTCTAGCCAGTGCACCACGACTGGTATATTAAATGCTGTGGTACGTGTTATCCTGTCTGTGGGACTGTGCATATAAAAGATCCCTTGCTAATGATGGAAAAATGTACCAAGTTTAATCTCTAAGACAATATTTAAAAATTACCATTAAACATAGAGACGGGTCGAGACGTAGCGCAGTGGTAAAGCGCACGCCTGACGCTGTGGGCCCTCAAACCAAACAAATTCCAGTTTGTTATTGTCTGTGAGTCTCCATCCATGGCCATGTGCTGGAAATTTGATTGGATTGGATTGTCTGGCATTTTTCCATAGATGTGCAACATAGTTTGCCCTCTTTATCTTTTGTTGAAGAACATCTTTGCATGGTGGTAGGCAACAAGGGTCAGTAGATTTGATCTTCTCCATTGGACTGTCTTCATTCCTTGGAGCATATGACTTCTTGAAGAGGACAAACCGAGTGTCATTCACATCTGTCGCTTTGTAGATCCCATACATACAGCAAACAAATTGCTCAAGAGTTGCAGAAACCTGGGGCTCAACATTTTCACTTGATCCTAGTTCAGCGAATGCTGATATGTATTCTGCATTCTTGATCATCAGTCCATAGGGTCTTGTTCATGGCTCCATTTATGTGACAAAGGGAAAGTGGCACTTCTGTGAGTGGGAAGGACAGAACGTTAGTCAAATCAAGCTTCTTTGTGGCAGCAAGAACGAGCAATCTACCGAAGACATCACGTGTGCATCGGATTTCTTTTATCTTCTGGTCTTTTGATGAAATTCTTGTCTTTAATGCATCCCCTGTGAAGTTCTTGACCTTTCGACGCTTTATTGGCTTTTCGAAACGTTTTGGGTCAGCCTGGCACTCTGTGACAAACTCTTTATACCATTCATTCCCTTTGTCTACAACTCCAGTAAGATCATTCTGTACATCAGCAGAAGTTGCACGACCAGTTGTGAGGCAGTAAAGCTCAGGCAGGTTTTCTTGAAATGGATTCAAGGTTTCTTCCAGGCTTTTCAAGATTACTTGTAAGTCATTGTTGTCCCTTTTGATTCTGTATGGCTTTAGCTCTTGCGAAATTTCCTCATTAAGAGTAAGACCAGCCATATCCAGGAGACATCCTACAATAGCTCCCCTGAAAGATCTTGTAAGCGTCCACCTTTTCCTAGCATTGACGCACTGAGTGAATGCTGCAATGCCACTTTGTCTTGACGCTGCATCTTTGTTGACAGTTTGCTCGAGTGTAAGGTCTACAGCACTGCGTGAGAAATTCTTTGCTGTGCGGCGAATAGAGAGAGCTCCTCCTTCAAACATGTCACGGATCCCTTTATGAGTGTTGTCCATGTTCAACAAATGCAAGTGAAACCTTGTCATCCATCTGGCGTAATTGGGGCGATGTGTGGCGAAAACGATGGGGCACATACGACCAAGGGCGTGGATGTATAGATCGACATCATTTGTTCAGCAGGCATAATCAAGTAACAAGTACAAGTGAACCAGATCTATGTAGATTATCCAGAACATAGCTGTCTTCCCATGTTCCCCACTTCTCGTGGTGTCAGTGTACTTGTTATATCTGTCTAACAAATTGTTGCAAGCATCAGACTGAAGGACCTCTGACAGACTCGCTTCTGATGGATTCTCAGCAAAGGAATCCAGCACAGTCTTTACCTCATCAGATACAACTCCATGCAGTTCAGTAAACCGACGGAAATGCAGGATCTGCAGAGTTGTGGCAAGAAGTGGATGCAGACGTTTACAACGATAGAAATGCTTTCCGCTAAGAAAGCCACGCACAGAACCAGAGGCTAGGGCGTCAACATTGCACAATATCTCAGAGGCACCTGATGAGTCAAGGAGATAACCTAATGAACCGAAATATGCCATTGTGATATGAAATGTCCCAAAGCAAATGAAGACATTATCATATTTGGGAGACTCTTGTGCCTGAATCTGTAGGGCTGGCTTAGCGATGGCCAGATCATAACTAACAATGGCATAAGGGTCTCCACACCCATATGCTACCTTCTGTGCTATGCGAAGTGTTTCTTGCACGACATCCAGTCTGGTTGGTGGTAGGTTTATATTTTCCATATATCCTACTACCTGCTGTGGGAGGCTATCATGGTGAACAAGGGAATTCCATCCCCTCCACATGCGCGTGTCTTTTCGTAAGAAACAGGACAACATCCATATATGGTTCATTTTCTGAATCTTCCTGAGGTTTTCTGGGGGATTAACCTCATACACCTCGAAGGAAAATGCTGACATGGATGGTTTCCTCTTGTATGGCTCAATATTCTTGCCTGGTGGGTCATATTGTCGCCTTCTTCGTTTGGAGGGGATCCATAAACTTTCGTCTTGCAGTCGTCTTTTCTGTGGGACGTTCTGAGTCTCAGTGAAGTTACCCTGTTCACGTGGCATTGTTAATTTGTTTTGATAGCAGATGCCAACAGTGTCATGGAGTGTGTCCTTCTCGGAGAGGGTTTCTGTTAGTTCGTCATAGTTATCAAATGCAGTTCCTGTACACAAGCCTGAAAGTTGAAGGAGCATATCAGGTAGAACCCTATCTTTTTCTGTGATTGAGGATGCTATCTCAGTTTCAATGCCTTCTGCTACATGATAACTCACTGAGTGCCCAAACCTGTTCAGAATATCAACAACCTTCCTACTGCCCGTGAGACTTTTCATGCCTACTCCAGTGCAGAGATGCTTTGAAGGTTTAACTCTACCTTTTGTTGCACAATAAAGTGCATCCTGTGCTAAAGACATAGCCTGTCTGTTCACCTTTTCTGAAACCTCATTCTGAGAACCATAAATCAGGACTTGAAAGAACCTTAGCAAAAGATCAGAAGGCTCAGCTTGTCCCCTCCTAAAATCATCCAAGGACAACGAGGCTGGAAGATCAGGCCTTGACTTCATTATCCCAAGTAAGGATGATGGCAGGATACGGGCTGAATCTAGCACCTTGAACACATCGGACGAGCTATTGTGTACAGCCATTTTCAAAGCCTCATCCTTGCTCATGTTGCTATTGTACAAGACCAGACCTTGCTTTCTACTATTTATTTCTAACATGACCTTGTCACCAAAGGTTTTTAAGATTTTCTCACTAAGAGTTTTGGGGGCTGACCTGACAATGTCTACATTTTCATCACTGGCGATCCTATCTACAAATTGACAATACTGACCGTGAAGTGAAACTAGGTATTCTGGTCGATTATTGTCAATAACTGATGACTGAATGTAGGAAACCAAAAGTCCAAAAGCCATTTCTTGCACATTATGCTCACTTGCTTTCACCTTTGATTTCATCTGTTCTGTCGCAGCAGAACGTGCCCGATTAAGGTAGTCTTTTTTACAAATGCTATGGTACTTCGCCTCTTTTGAATGGAAACCAACATTCCCAAGCTTTGCAAGCATCAGTCTATCGTTGAGAATGTTGGCAGCATCTTTAATGTTTTCCTCTGCGCAGTCAAGTTCACAGTTAGTAAGGGGTACCTCCACACCCCTCCACTTTTTCCTAGCTTTTGTGCAAAATATACACACAGGAGGAAGAATACCAGTGGATGACGTTGTTTCCAGGGTTTTAGCCTGACTCCTAAGAAGAGCTTTTAGCCCACATTGTTCATCTGTGGGTGTATTTTTGGGGACAGAATTGAATTTGTTGTAGCAAGTACTGTGGTAGCCGCATTTATCAGAGAGTTTGTTGAGTAATCGTGTACATACAGCCAAGTATTTCGACTGAAATCCTTGTGGGCGTTGAAGCCTTCGCTCAGCTGACGATTTCACCCTGTTCCATTTTTCAAGGTCAAATGTCTTTACATGTTCATCTGTAAGGCATGGATCATCTGTACAGAGGACACACTCTGGCTCGGCCATTATGGGTCAATACCTGAAAAAGGAAGTTTAGCAACATAATATGCATGATAAAATCTCATCTTTTAAGTATCAGTAAAATAACTCCAACTTTTGCAAAAGTCTATCGGTTTATGAGATATTCGCAATTTTGTGTCAGATATTCTTCATATTTTACTGTTAAATCAAATATAGGAAGTCTGATTACTCATTTATTGTGTAATAAAATGACTCTATATTAGTTTGGGTGGGTAATATGGTTAATGAAAATCATTTTTGATTTTTTTTGTAAAATGCACTGATTTGACCTTTGACCTTGCCTCGTGACCTTATCCACCGCTGGGTACACTTAAGGATTGACTTTTCTGATTGGCCTAGGTATACTCTTTCCAAAAACAAACACCAAACAAATGGTCACTTCCGTCAGATAAATGACCCCGGGCTCTTGCTCTATAATATCTGTGTGGTCCTTAAAGGCATATTACCACAGACCACTGACCTGTTAAATGGCCTAACAAAGTATTACGTGAAAAATATGTCCCAAAATGTACTTTATTCAGCAATCTAATTAACCATCATACTCCACTTATTAATGATATTTTGTAAAAAAAAATAATTGAATTATGGCAATGGTCCATAATTTAAAAATTAATATTGCCAAGATGATTGACATGGATTTCACTCCATCAATGTTTAGTTAAGGTGATTCAATAGCCAGATTTGGTTTCCAAACATTGATGTAATTTTCATTTATTATTTACTTTTGGAGAAATAAGGTCGTTAAATTCGTGACAGTATGCCTTTAACCATATGTCTGACGCCATATAACCGTAAGGGGCGAGACGTAGCCCAGTGGTAAAGCGCTTGTTTGATGCGAGGTCGGTTTGGGATCGATCCCCGTCAGTGGGCCCAGTACACCCAGTACACCACGACTGGTACATCAAAGGCCATGGTATGTGCTATCCTGTCTATGGGATGGTGTATATAAAAGATCATTTGCTGCTAATCAAAAAGAGTAGCCATGAAGTGGCGACAGCGGGTTTTCTCCTTCAATATCTATGTGGTCCTTAACCATATGTCCGACGCCATATAACCGTAAATAAAATGTGTTGAGTGCGTCGTTAAATAAAACATTTCCTTCCTTCCATATAACCGTAAATAAAATGTGTTGAGTGCGTCGTTAAATAAAACATTTCCTTCCTTCCTATTGTCTTCTATGGGATTTCATTTGGCGGTATACACCCCTTAATATCGCTATTTTGTTTGCGATGCTTTGAAACCCGTCATCGCCGTCCAAACATAGTTAAAGCCATGGAACTGGTCCATTTTGGCTTTTAAAATCGAAACCTTTTAATATTGTTTAGCATCTTTCATTAAGGCAATACAAAAATAAACCCGTATGTATCCGCTTCCATCGATTCGCATAGACTGTTGTTCGCAAATATCGGTAGCCATTTTTAAATATGTCATTACTGTAAACTAATATATGAGACTGGATCGTGTGGATACCTTAAAGGGACATTCCTCAGTTTGCTGCATTGTAAGATGTTTTCGACTAATAAAATATTTCTACGATTAAACTTACATATTAAATATATTTTCTTGTTTAAAATATCAG
Source organism: Gigantopelta aegis (assembly GCF_016097555.1). Classification (NCBI taxonomy): domain Eukaryota; kingdom Metazoa; phylum Mollusca; class Gastropoda; order Neomphalida; family Peltospiridae; genus Gigantopelta; species Gigantopelta aegis. The sequence goes on from NC_054708.1 coordinate 29,446,526, forward strand.
TGTTTGTATATTCAATGTGTTTTTGATCGTCTTAATATTTGTAAGAAGCCCAAACTGGATTTTGTTTTCAAATAATTTTGTACGTACGAAAAAAAGTATTTTAGGAAATAAAATTAAATATTAGAACGATCAGAAACACGTTTAATATACAGCCACCAATATGTTATGCAGGAAAATATATTTGATATATAATTACAATCGTTAAAAAGTTTCTGTTAGTCGATAACATTTTACAAATTGCAGCAAACTCGGGAATATCCCTTTAATACTTTTCTTTTATGATTTTCAAAGACTGTTATTTGAAAGAAACTTAATTTTAAAAATTAATGTTGTCTGTTCTCAGCAGCTGTACTGCTATCTTGTTGTTGAAGTCACATGATTGTCACAGCGTCTGCTATCAAAACTCTCTTTACAGATACTTGCCAAAATATATATGGTCCTTATATGTTTTAACATGAGTATATTTCTGGATATCTGTTTATATATTTTTTTTGAAAACCTCAGAATGCAGCTTATAATTTCTAACCAAACACTTTTACCATTATAACTATTCATTTGCTCAACTTATAACACGATTGCAAGATATCAGAATTGTTATGTCCGTTTTCCTAAAATGTTGTCTTGTAACATTTGTACTCGAGGACTCCATTTTGTAATTTGCCTTATAAATATATACAATCATTTTTATAAATTATTATAAGTACACATGTACATGTTTTGTTGAACAACATACATGTTTTGATAAAACACTGAAAGCTTTTGTGTTGGACAGCTTTAATTGTAAGCTATATCACTAAACGTTTCACTCACCGAAACAGGTTACGTAGTTAACAATATTTACGGCTGATGCATGCTACATGTTTTGATACACGTGTGGTAAACGTTGCTACATAAGGCCAGTTTAGTGCTCATTTGAAGCGTAGAAATAATAATAAAAAGTATGTATTTGGATAACACCTGTCTGTTCATAAAGATTTATATGCTTTCGAACCGAACGCTTATGCGCACCGAAACTGGTTCACCCATGATAATTAAACACACGACGAAACGATTTAATAAGAGCGAATGTGAACAAAATAAGACGTGTGCGTGGTTTATCTCCTGTCTTTAAATGGTTAAAATATAAATACAGCCCTAAAGGTTTCTTATCCACAACACGAGCATTATAAGAGCGAATGTGAACAAAATAAGACGTGTGCGTGGTTTATCTCCTGTCTTTAAATGGTTAAAATATAAATACAGCCCTAAAGGTTTCTTATCCACAACACGAGCATTATAAGAGCGAATGTGAACAAAATAAGACGTGTGCGTGGTTTATCTCCTGTCTTTAAATGGTTAAAATATAAATACAGCCCTAAAGGTTTCTTATCCACAACACGAGCATTATAAGAGCGAATGTGAACAAAATAAGACGTGTGCGTGGTTTATCTCCTGTCTTTAAATGGTTAAAATATAAATACAGCCCTAAAGGTTTCTTATCCACAACACGAGCATTATAAGAGCGAATGTGAACAAAATAAGACGTGTGCGTGGTTTATCTCCTGTCTTTAAATGGTTAAAATATAAATACAGCCCTAAAGGTTTCTTATCCACAACACGAGCATTATAAGAGCGAATGTGAACAAAATAAGACGTGTGCGTGGTTTATCTCCTGTCTTTAAATGGTTAAAATATAAATACAGCCCTAAAGGTTTCTTATCCACAACACGAGCATTATAAGAGCGAATGTGAACAAAATAAGACGTGTGCGTGGTTTATCTCCTGTCTTTAAATGGTCAAAATATAAATACAGCCCTAAAGGTTTCTTATCCACAACACGAGCATTATAAGAGCGAATGTGAACAAAATAAGACGTGTGCGTGGTTTATCTCCTGTCTTTAAATGGTTAAAATATAAATACAGCCCTAAAGGTTTCTTATCCACAACACGAGCATTATAAGAGCGAATGTGAACAAAATAAGACGTGTGCGTGGTTTATCTCCTGTCTTTAAATGGTTAAAATATAAATACAGCCCTAAAGGTTTCTTATCCACAACACGAGCATTATAAGAGCGAATGTGAACAAAATAAGACGTGTGCGTGGTTTATCTCCTGTCTTTAAATGGTCAAAATATAAATACAGCCCTAAAGGTTTCTTATCCACAACACGAGCATTATAAGAGCGAATGTGAACAAAATAAGACGTGTGCGTGGTTTATCTCCTGTCTTTAAATGGTTAAAATATAAATACAGCCCTAAAGGTTTCTTATCCACAACACGAGCATTATAAGAGCGAATGTGAACAAAATAAGACGTGTGCGTGGTTTATCTCCTGTCTTTAAATGGTTAAAATATAAATACAGCCCTAAAGGTTTCTTATCCACAACACGAGCATTATAAGAGCGAATGTGAACAAAATAAGACGTGTGCGTGGTTTATCTCCTGTCTTTAAATGGTTAAAATATAAATACAGCCCTAAAGGTTTCTTATCCACAACACGAGCATTATAAGAGCGAATGTGAACAAAATAAGACGTGTGCGTGGTTTATCTCCTGTCTTTAAATGGTTAAAATATAAATACAGCCCTAAAGGTTTCTTATCCACAACACGAGCATTATAAGAGCGAATGTGAACAAAATAAGACGTGTGCGTGGTTTATCTCCTGTCTTTAAATGGTCAAAATATAAATACAGCCCTAAAGGTTTCTTATCCACAACACGAGCATTATAAGAGCGAATGTGAACAAAATAAGACGTGTGCGTGGTTTATCTCCTGTCTTTAAATGGTCTATAAATACAGCCCTAAAGGTTTCTTATCCACAACACGAGCATTATAAGAGCGAATGTGAACAAAATAAGACGTGTGCGTGGTTTATCTCCTGTCTTTAAATGGTTAAAATATAAATACAGCCCTAAAGGTTTCTTATCCACAACACGAGCATTATAAGAGCGAATGTGAACAAAATAAGACGTGTGCGTGGTTTATCTCCTGTCTTTAAATGGTTAAAATATAAATACAGCCCTAAAGGTTTCTTATCCACAACACGAGCATTATAAGAGCGAATGTGAACAAAATAAGACGTGTGCGTGGTTTATCTCCTGTCTTTAAATGGTTAAAATATAAATACAGCCCTAAAGGTTTCTTATCCACAACACGAGCATTATAAGAGCGAATGTGAACAAAATAAGACGTGTGCGTGGTTTATCTCCTGTCTTTAAATGGTCAAAATATAAATACAGCCCTAAAGGTTTCTTATCCACAACACGAGCATTATAAGAGCGAATGTGAACAAAATAAGACGTGTGCGTGGTTTATCTCCTGTCTTTAAATGGTTAAAATATAAATACAGCCCTAAAGGTTTCTTATCCACAACACGAGCATTATAAGAGCGAATGTGAACAAAATAAGACGTGTGCGTGGTTTATCTCCTGTCTTTAAATGGTTAAAATATAAATACAGCCCTAAAGGTTTCTTATCCACAACACGAGCATTATAAGAGCGAATGTGAACAAAATAAGACGTGTGCGTGGTTTATCTCCTGTCTTTAAATGGTTAAAATATAAATACAGCCCTAAAGGTTTCTTATCCACAACACGAGCATTATAAGAGCGAATGTGAACAAAATAAGACGTGTGCGTGGTTTATCTCCTGTCTTTAAATGGTTAAAATATAAATACAGCCCTAAAGGTTTCTTATCCACAACACGAGCATTATAAGAGCGAATGTGAACAAAATAAGACGTGTGCGTGGTTTATCTCCTGTCTTTAAATGGTCAAAATATAAATACAGCCCTAAAGGTTTCTTATCCACAACACGAGCATTATAAGAGCGAATGTGAACAAAATAAGACGTGTGCGTGGTTTATCTCCTGTCTTTAAATGGTTAAAATATAAATACAGCCCTAAAGGTTTCTTATCCACAACACGAGCATTATAAGAGCGAATGTGAACAAAATAAGACGTGTGCGTGGTTTATCTCCTGTCTTTAAATGGTCAAAATATAAATACAGCCCTAAAGGTTTCTTATCCACAACACGAGCATTATAAGAGCGAATGTGAACAAAATAAGACGTGTGCGTGGTTTATCTCCTGTCTTTAAATGGTTAAAATATAAATACAGCCCTAAAGGTTTCTTATCCACAACACGAGCATTATAAGAGCGAATGTGAACAAAATAAGACGTGTGCGTGGTTTATCTCCTGTCTTTAAATGGTTAAAATATAAATACAGCCCTAAAGGTTTCTTATCCACAACACGAGCATTATAAGAGCGAATGTGAACAAAATAAGACGTGTGCGTGGTTTATCTCCTGTCTTTAAATGGTTAAAATATAAATACAGCCCTAAAGGTTTCTTATCCACAACACGAGCATTATAAGAGCGAATGTGAACAAAATAAGACGTGTGCGTGGTTTATCTCCTGTCTTTAAATGGTTAAAATATAAATACAGCCCTAAAGGTTTCTTATCCACAACACGAGCATTATAAGAGCGAATGTGAACAAAATAAGACGTGTGCGTGGTTTATCTCCTGTCTTTAAATGGTTAAAATATAAATACAGCCCTAAAGGTTTCTTATCCACAACACGAGCATTATAAGAGCGAATGTGAACAAAATAAGACGTGTGCGTGGTTTATCTCCTGTCTTTAAATGGTTAAAATATAAATACAGCCCTAAAGGTTTCTTATCCACAACACGAGCATTATAAGAGCGAATGTGAACAAAATAAGACGTGTGCGTGGTTTATCTCCTGTCTTTAAATGGTTAAAATATAAATACAGCCCTAAAGGTTTCTTATCCACAACACGAGCATTATAAGAGCGAATGTGAACAAAATAAGACGTGTGCGTGGTTTATCTCCTGTCTTTAAATGGTCAAAATATAAATACAGCCCTAAAGGTTTCTTATCCACAACACGAGCATTATAAGAGCGAATGTGAACAAAATAAGACGTGTGCGTGGTTTATCTCCTGTCTTTAAATGGTCAAAATATAAATACAGCCCTAAAGGTTTCTTATCCACAACACGAGCATTATAAGAGCGAATGTGAACAAAATAAGACGTGTGCGTGGTTTATCTCCTGTCTTTAAATGGTTAAAATATAAATACAGCCCTAAAGGTTTCTTATCCACAACACGAGCATTATAAGAGCGAATGTGAACAAAATAAGACGTGTGCGTGGTTTATCTCCTGTCTTTAAATGGTCAAAATATAAATACAGCCCTAAAGGTTTCTTATCCACAACACGAGCATTATAAGAGCGAATGTGAACAAAATAAGACGTGTGCGTGGTTTATCTCCTGTCTTTAAATGGTCAAAATATAAATACAGCCCTAAAGGTTTCTTATCCACAACACGAGCATTATAAGAGCGAATGTGAACAAAATAAGACGTGTGCGTGGTTTATCTCCTGTCTTTAAATGGTCAAAATATAAATACAGCCCTAAAGGTTTCTTATCCACAACACGAGCATTATAAGAGGAGCAAGGAAGGAAGGAAATTGTTTATTTAACGACGCACTCAACACATTTTATTTACGGTTATATGGCGTCGGACATATGGTTAAGGACTACACAGATATTGAGGGAGGAAACCGGCTGTCGCTACTTCAGGGCTACTATTTTCAATTTGCAGCAAGGGATCTTTTATGATGTGCCCCATCACATAGACCGAATAGCACATACCACGGCCTTTGGTGTACCAGTCGTGGAGAGAGAAATAGCCCAATGGGTCCACTGACGGGGATCGATCCCAAACCGACCGCGCATCAAGCGAGCGCTTTACCACAGGGCTACGTATGTCTCGCCCACAAAACGAGGAACAAGTGCATGAGATACTAGTATATAATTAGGAAAAAACATATTTTGTTGCGCTTTAGGAAAACAACTATTCTTTTTCCCCATATGGCTTCCCTCACGTTTAACCAGTAATTTAGCTCAAATGCTCCTAATTACTTAATGGTACCGACATGCATGCGTAATTTACATGTAAAACTAGTTTAGTTAGCGGGATATGTTGTTGATTAAGCGCCATTTCAGTGATCTCACTTACGAAAATAAACAATCATCATTACCCGTCTTGTTTTGATCGACATCTCGAGACCTTAGTACGAAAAGTAAGGAGTAATTGTCGCTCTACGTGGTCAGCCATTATGTCTGGTGATCTTTAATTCGACACCAGCCCAACCAATCTGCCATCGTTATGAAGCATGCGATTTGCAGCTACCCATTCCCCGTCCATCGTAAAGACCAGAATCTGGACCTAGGATAACAAAACACTTTCCATCAAACTGGGAATTAAGCAGTCATTTCTAATCAGCTCGGACATCCGTTTTTCCTATAATTGGTATATTATAGACATGAGGCACCTCACCTTGACCCAGCCTGTTGTCCTTAAGGGACATGCTGCAACATGACGAATCTCTGTTCCGGGGAGATTTGTGCACGAAATGTAAAAATAAAGCGATGTGCAGCTAGCGGGGGAGTTCATTCAGCAGTCATGTTCCCCCTAGCCATGGATTTCATCATTAAAACCTGATTAATCATATCAAATTACAATAGATTTTGATCATTGTTTTTTTCTTTTTTTTAATTGTTTGTCTTATTGTTGTGATCGACTTCGATGGCGTAGTGGTTAAGCCACCCGCCTTAAGGCTGGTAGATGTCGAGTTAGCAGGGCCGTACCCTGATCAAAATCATGGGGGTGGGGGTCACTACTTTTTATAAACAAATGAAACACTATACAAATTAAACCCTGAGATGTGTATGCTATTTTCTGGAGTTAAAAAAAAGTGAGATTCTCAGGGGGCCAAGTGCCCCCCCCCCCCTCCCCACCTGCCCCCATACCCCGGAGGGTACGCTCCTGGTTAGCTATCTAGTATCGGCTCCACTCCGGAGTAACAGGGAAAAATACATCAGAACATTTTAAACTATGGTTAATTTAATATGTTTTTTTCAACACTTGACAATTAAAGTTTATTTTGTTTAACGACACCACTAGATCACATTAATTTATTAATCACCGGCTATTGGATGTCAAACATTTAGTGAATTTGATATATAAAAACCCTCTACATGTTTCCGTTAGTAGCAAGGGATCTTTTATGTGCACCATCCCACAGACAGGATAGTACATACCACGGCCTTTAATATATCAATCGTAGTGCACTTTGCTGAAATGAAAGACGTGGGTGTGCATGTGATACTATTTCAAGCAACGTACTGTAAATAGTTTCCAGACGTATTATTGTTCAAAATTATTGTAAGTACTTTTGAGGTTAATGATTTTTCCACAGCGCCAGCGAGGCCTGTTCAATCAATCACATATTGATAAACAATAACAATTTATAGGTTTTATACGTCAGTAGATTTATTTTAAATCACTTCTATTCTAGCAACACACCAATTATTTATCAAACGATTCACAAAACACAGCTAAAAGCTTCTCTCTTCTTTTTTTGCGAGACAATGAATATCAGATGTATTCTTTCTTTCTGTTTTATTTCGGAAACAATTTTTCCTTCCCGTTAGAGTGGAGCTTTTATTTACCGCCATCTAAGCAAATACTAGTAATCATAATTCCAGTTTTATATTGACGCCGTCTCCGTATTTGGCAAACAGTTACTTTTAAAGCGATTTCGCACCTCAGTAATTCGTGACTTTGAAAGGATTTAAACACTGTCGGGCGTGGCGATTTTGAAGAACAAAGGTCAATGTATTGATACAATTATTCTGTCCATTGATGCGGTTATAGTCTGCGTGGTAAGAAGGAACAATAGGACGCGGTCACCGTTTAATAGTGTTTAATATGTTTTCGATGTCTATCCAAATGTAATCTGGTGGTACAATGTTTTCTGTGTGTTTAGGTTAGTGTTAAAGGTGTAATGTCACTTACATCAATGTTTTTTTTAAAGGGGAAGTCTCAAGTTGTATAATAACCAAAAATAGTTATTAATTTAAAGGGACATTCCTGAGTTTGCTGCAGTTTGTAAGAGGTTACTAACAGAGACTTTTTAACGATTGTAATTACATATCAAATATATATTCCTGCATAACATATTAGTGGCTGTATATTAAACGTGTGTCTGATCGTTCTAATATTTGTAGTAGCGTAAATTTAATTTTATTTCCTGGTTTCGTTTCTAATCTCGCAGATGTAACTCCAACTGATCATAGTTCAAAGTAGCAATCTTGAGTATACTTGTAGATTTAAGGATTAAGAATACATCATCAAGTTTAAAGGGACATTCCTGAGTTTGCTGCAATTTTTAAGATGTTATCGACTAACAGAGACTTTTTAACGATTGTTATTACATATCAAATATATTTTTTCTCCATATAATATTAGTTGCTGTATATTAAACGTGTTTCTGATCGTTCGAATATTTGTATTTGGTTAAATGTTATTTTACTTCTTAAAATATTTTTTTCGTACGTACAAAATTATTTGAAGACAAAATCCAGTTTGGGCTTCTTACAAATATTAAGACGATCAAAAACACATTGAATATACAAACACTGATATTTTAAACAAGAAAATATATTTAATATGTAAGTTTAATCGTAGAAATATTTTATTAGTCGGAAACATCTTACAATGCAGCAAACTCAGGAATGTCCCTTTAATGTAAAGATTACAACAACAATTCATGAAACAAATTACAACCAAATAATGTCATTTACTTATTTATGTATTTATAAATTGATAATTTTGGAAAATCTAATAATGGTGACCGAAGGGTTAAAGAGACAATCCTGAGTTTGCTGCATTGTAAAATGTTTATGACTAATAAAATATTTCTGTGATTACAATTACATATTAAATGTGTTTTTTGTTTTGTTTAGAATACCAATGTCTGTATATGCAATGTCTTTCTGGTCGTCTTAATATTTGTAAAAAGCCCAAACTGGATTTTGTCTTCAAATAATTTCGAGGAAATATAACGAACTTTAACCTAGTACAAATATTAGAACGATCAGAAACACGTTTAATATAAAGCCATTAATATTTTATGCAGAAAAATATATTGGATATGTTAAAAAGTCTCTGTTAGTCGATAACATGTTTAAAATTGCAGTAAACTCAGGAATGTCCCTTTAATGGATGACGTAATAGTTTGAGTCTGAATCGCGTCTCAACATTGATAAATAACTGGCAGCTATATCAGCGGAGACCTGAGTTTATATTTTTAATTAAGGGTCTTTACAGGAAACTGATACCTATAGCACATACTCAGTGCATAATAAAAAAGATTATGATTTTTGTCATTTAATTAAATTAAACTATACTATTTGATTACTATTAGCCTTTACTCAGCCATGCAAATTCACAATGACCTTGACCTTGACAATAATTACTGTACGTGACTCTGAATGGAGTTTGAATAAAAGTTAGCATTGAGCAGAGATTGGTTTTGGTCTATAATTCATACTATTTTTTATTTACATGGTGTTTGACTTGCCATATACAACTGCTCTTAAATATGGTAATATAACTAGGCAACCTGAACCTGATTTAATAGCAATTTATTTTGATATTAAAAATAACTTGTGCCAATACTAGGTTAATGTCTTTAATTTCCATAAACATAGTTAATTTTTCATGTATGTAATTCTGAAAGCTTAACTTTTTAAAGACCTTGATTTTTATTGTTCTTTTGACATATTTATAGGATGCTAAGTGATATTTTAGACAAATTTGTAGTTTTATGCAAACAAAAATTAATTGGAAAAAAAACTTTACCAAAGCCGTAATTACATTTTGGTCACTGTTGTGCCTTCTGTTCTCATTTATACATAACAATAAGATTGTTAAACATATCTTTAGGTTTGCTCCCATAAAGTGCATTTTAAGTGTATACTAGATTTAGAACCAATTTTTCCAGATTTGATTATCTACCTTGGTGTAAGTTAATAATTTATTTTATTGTTAAAGCTGTATTATCCAATGTTAATAGCTAAATAATATGCTGGATTACAGATTGTATGAATACATCCAATATACATATTGTATTGATCTGGATTGGAAAATAATGCAATAAAATAGATGTTCGGGTAATTATGTCATTTAAAAACATGGGTTGTTTTAGTAATGAATCGAAAATAAATATGTGAAAGCTGCATGATAATTCCAGATATCACAAATATTTAAGGGTATACATAAAATATAGTCAGGAATATTGGTGGCTGCCAATGGTTTGATGGTCCATTTTGAAAATCAGCATAGCTGATGGATTTCAAATCCCCGCACCTGATAACTTGAAGACACCCACACTCAGCATAGACGATTTCCCTCCAACAGTGATATGCAGGACATTAAGTCATTACTTCATACAGATGCAGTCATGTTGATTTTTCCTTCCTCAGGCATTGTATTTTTTAATACTGATATTTCTTTGATGTGCCTGTTAAGGCCTTCATAATCTATGGGTTAGTCAAGTACACGTGTTTCAATGGAATAAGTTTAAGGAGTTGAGGTATTCTGAACATCCATGTTGTCTCTACATATATAGCTGAGCACACATCTAACTGACAGTAAATATCTTCCGGAGTATTATTTTAAAAACAAATACGATTTTGTTTTCCAAATATGACATATTGCATCTGTACAAAACTGAACAAAATATACTCTGTCAAAAAAAGAAACGCATAGGTGATAGAGAAAGAAGAACAGTGTTTGATTTTACAAACTATCGGTTTTTTGTACAATGTTGCTGAAAGACCATGTTTGTTAATGTTCCTGGAATGGGACAGCATGCCCAAATGCACGCTAAAACAAATTTAACGCACGTTGTGCGACAATTGCAGGACATCGGCGTGAAATGGTCAGATTGTGGCGAATGCACGTGAAACTCAGGGAAAAGATTGAGGTAGTGATGGGTATTTAAAGCTGCAATGCTCGCAATGATGCCTCATTTCCATTTCGACGTAGACGAGTTATAAGATGCCAAGACTAAGCCTGCCGAATCGAAACATTGCAATAGGCCGCCTCCAGTTAGGTGAATCGCAGTCAGCAGTCACACGCCACATGAACTTCCATTAGAGCACCATTTCACGTCTCTGTGACAGGTACCAGCAGTTTCAATCAGCTGAAAACCGGCCCAGAAGTGGAAGACCTCACATAACAACTGCAGCACAAGATCGCTACATCCGGGTTCTGCACTTGCGTCACCGAACTGCCACAGCAACGAACACTGCTGGACGTATACCTGGTTTGAGAAGGGTGTCTGCACAAACCATTCGGAACCGACTTCGAGAAGCTGGTTTACGGGCTAGGAGACCGTATGTTGGCCCCGTCCTGCGACGTCAACATCGACATTTACGTGTTCTCTGGTGCACGAATGTACAGGGGTGGAACTTGGGAAACTGGTGGCGAGTATGGTTCAGCGACGAGTCACGTTTCCTTCTACAGCGACGTGATGGACGACAAAGTGTTTACAGACGCCGCAATGAACGTTTTGCCAACAACTGCGTCGCCCAAGTTGACAGATTCGGTGGAAGGAGTGTCATGATGTGGGGAGCCATCTCATACACCGGCAGAAGTGAACTTGTGTTCGTACAAGGCAACCTGACAGCTGTACGCTACCGGGATGAAATTCTTCGCCGTCACATGCTTCCCATTTTGGGTCGACAGCGAGAACTCTTTCAGCAGGACAATGCCAGGCCGCATACAACACGTGTAACAATGGATTTCCTACAGAATGAGAACATTAATGTGCTGCCATGGCCATCAAGATCGCCTGATCTCAACCCCATTGAACATCTATTGGACAAACTGGACAGACGTGTACGCCAGCGTGACCCGGAGCCTCAGACGCTTTCGCAACTGTCACATGCACTGCATGAAGAATGGGCTAGGATTCCACGTGCCCGGATTCAGAGACTCATTCAGTCTATGCCAAGGAGATGTCGCGCAGTGATTGCTGCTGGTGGCCACACAAGGTACTGATTTCAGCGCCCTCGTGCGACGCTCTTTGGTGACGAAAACGCCCCCGCGGTTGTCAGTCCATAGCAAGAACATTGTTACATACTCATGTCAAATGTGACTGTGATACGATCATAAATAACGAAATTATGCCACTTTGTATTAAAGAGATAATTCCATAAATATTTCCCCTATGCGTTTCTTTTTTGACAGAGTATATATGTGCCTTGTGAGGTGTACATTATAGTAGGTTCCACTGTAGAAACAACAGTTTCAATGAGATTGTCAGTTTATGTCAGAAGACACCAGATCTTGGTTGTCATAAAAACACATGATTCACCACCTTTTGAAAAATGTATGTTATCAGTATAGGTAGCACTACACCAAATAACTTCCGGCTGGGTCAGAGCTCGAGATGCACCGAACGTTTGATAGAGAAGGTAACACCACAAGTCCTGTGATTGGTTATAAATGTAAGTGTGTTGGTTGTAAAAAAAATAGTTTTATCTGGGCTAAAAATGTATTCATCTAGTACTACTGTGTCAAGTAGCCTTGTGCTTGGAACATGTATGGGGTACCTGTAACAAAAGTACTCAAATTTTGTGCTAAACTAAGGGTATTGTAAAAATATCTGATTATACCGAAAATGAGCCATGAAAGGTACCATTTTCTGCCGTTCATACTTTGACGTAGGGGTTGTAGTACTGATATTTATGAGTCATAGTTTGGTTGATATATTGCATATACTGTTTTTTAAACACAAACGTTAACTTGGTCGCCTATGGGATTTCATTTGGTATAGTCTTACCTATAGCACATATTCAGTGCATAATAAAAAAGATTATGATTTTTGTCATTTAATTAAATTAAACTATACTATTTGATTAATATTAGCCGTTATTCAGCCATGCAAGTTCACAATGACCTTGACCTTGACAATAATTACTGTACATGGCTCTGAATGGAGTTTGAATAAAAGTTAGCACTCAGGAAAAGTTGGTTTGGGCCTATAATTCATACTATAAAGATTGGAATATTTTTATTCACATGATATTTGACTTGCCATATACAACTGCAATGATATATTGCATATAGTGTTTTTAAACACAAACGTTAACATGGTCGCCTATGGGATTTTGTTTTGTATAGTCTTACCTATAATGTTACGCGCCATCAACAGATCTGCGCCAGGGCCTCGTTCCATGAAGTAATCATAGTACTACGATCGCCGTAAATACCTACGCGACCATAACCTTTTCCTACGATCGCCAGCCAGTTCCACGACGCAGCGTAGCTTATATACTGTCGTAAATTACGATGAAACTTTAGTCTGGAGGGACATAGTAAGTGTGGTTTTTACTACGTCCGGATCTTGTTACATACCCCATATATAGCCTGTACTCAAAACTTGTGGCACCATGTTTCAACCGTTTCTCAAACCGAAATAGTGCAACAAATGGACACACAAACCAAAATGTATAACCTACCGTACTCACAAAATCCCGATTGAAGTGCTTGCATCATTAACAAAATAAATCTTCAACAACCTTAAAAAATATCCCCGCCATGTTAAATTTGTTTCGTAGAGAGAAGCAACTTGCCGTGCATGTTAAGAAAAGTATTGACGTAACGTGCCCCGTGCATTAGGTGGAAATTTAAAATTGGTACTAGGCAGCTGTAAGCCACTAACGTAGATGTCAAATGTCAGATGAAGATTTGATGATTTTCCAAGAAAGATACTAACTCTTTATGTAAAAATGGATCTAATATATACATAATACCTTTTATAAAACGGCGTTCGAAAAAAAAAACCCATTCTAGGCCTTACGACCTTCACACCAAAATGTGGGAGCTAACTTTCACGTCTTATGCATTTTGAAAAGGTTATTTTATTGATGTCCGATACCATTGAATAGATCCAAGATGTTCTATATAGTCGGACACCAATGTATTATGTAAAGGGACATTCCTGAGTTTGCTGCATTGTTTAAGATGTTATCGACTGACAGAGACTTTTTAAGGATTGTAATTACATATCAAATATATTTTTGTGCGTAAAATATTAGTGGCTGTATATTAAACGTGTTTCTGGTCGTTCTAATATTTATACAAGATTAAATTTCATTTTATTTCCTAAATTAGTTTGGGCTTCTTACAAATATTAAGACGACCAGAAACACATTGAATATACAGATACTGATATCCTAAACAAGAAAATATATTTAATATGCAAGTTTAATCGTAGGAATATTTTATTGGTCGGAAACATCTTACAATGCAGCCAACTCAGGAATGTCCCTTTAACTAATTCAGGTCATTTACTGAATACTGAATTAAAAGGTAACAAACAGCTGATATGTGTACCCAGGCTAGCGTGCTTGAACCATAATTGGATATAAGTACGAAAGTAAATTAAAACGAAATGGGTTTTGAAGTCGGTGTTTTGTCTTTTCTTAGACCCATGTTTTTGTGGGAGGTTTTACATTAAAATATGCATATAAAGTCATAATTTTCTACATTTATTTGTATGATTACTAACATCTGCGATTAAAAAAGTTACTTAACCCAAAAATAAATTTGACTCTTCCTTCTTGGATCACTATTGTAGTTTTCCGCTGCACGAAGAACTGTTTATACTTCACGAAAACGCAATTTGTTGCGAACAAAGACGTAATAACAATTAATTTACTCATTGAAAAGAGCTTCTATTATGCGGCCATTTCGGCCATGCGGTATTAACAACATGAGCCTCATTCAAGTTTGTGTCTTCATTCCATTGCAAATTAATTGTGTATGCAGTTTTAATTCTGCTAATCTCATGAATGGCAATGAAACTATTTTCTGCTTTCAGTTAACTAATTTTTCAGTGGGGCGTAATTAATGAGTTTGTATATACATAAAAATGCGTTACTGAATTCAGTGTCATTGTATATGAAAACACAACAAAACAGACTGGGGTTAATAATGTGTTTATTTCTTTTTTATTGAATAAATTAGAACTACTGAGATCTAACATGTCATTTATTACATATAATACAGAAATTAATATAATGAAGTATAATAAGTATATACAGTGCATATAATGTTTAGTTCGCAGAGGTTGACCTTTCAAATATGTCGTACAGCACACGAGAGACAAAAATATATTTATTAATAAAGCGTAGGTGTGCACTTGCTTTTCTCTGTTGCAAACAAAGTGCCCTACGGCACTAGTTAAAAATCTCCGGCAATAGATGGTGTTGCAAGTGCCTCCTAATAACACCAAACTCGAATAGATGACATTTATTGACATTATCACAATTAACCTATTGCAAAAGTTGACGAGAAATGGCTGGTGTGCTAAGAGACACGCATATGTCGCGGTTTGGAGGCAAGGACTGGGATGTGGAGGTTGAAAGAGTGAGGTGTTGACCGAGCGGAAACAAAGACTATGCAAGTCAAAAGGAGAGAGAGAGAGAGAGAGAGAGAGAGAGAGAGAGAGAGAGAGAGAGAGAGAGAGAGAGAGAGAGAGAGAGAGACCAGGATGTGATTGAACAAGGGGTGTACATTCTCTATACTTCCCTGCACCCACCGGGCATACTCGTCCTCTGCCGCTAATAAAGCTGGCCTGACCCACGGCACTAACTAACGACCGCCGGTAGCAGGGGAATATTGTAGGTGGTTACAAGTGCCTCGTAACAATGCCAGACGTAACTACTGAGCACTCTCCGAAGAGGTCAGACTAAGCCCACAGCTAAAAGCTGATGGGAAATGACAGGTGTGTGGCACAAATGGCCACACGAGACAAGCACTTGTCGCGGCTGGAGAGATAATAGTATATTTCACATCTTCAAGACGGTATTTACAAAACAAGATTTCGTGTGCATTAACTAATTAAATGTCTGTGATAGTTTCAAAAATAAAAAATTACAGTGCAACCTTGTATTAAAAGGGATTATCCCGAGTTTGCGGTGATTACAATATAAAGTGGATGTTGTACATCTGGTTAACAAAACCTATCAAAAGTCTTAAATACTTTTTATTTTTTTTATTTTGGTACTTAAAGAAAATAAAACTTGATACGTACAACATTATTGTTGGCAAAAATAATTATTGAGCTGTTGTAACCATTATAATGCCTTAAAGGGACTGTTCTGGGCCCATATTTTCGAATCAATCTTAACCTACGTAATCGTAAAAATCAACGTAAGCTATGACGTCACTATGGCGTGTGCTGTAGTGACGTCACACCCTACGATGGTTTTACGATTTCGTAGTGCCAAGATAGCTTCGAAAATATGGGACCAGAGTTTGTTTCCATTGTAAGATATTTCCGACTAACAGATCCAACTAAATGTACATACTAAGTATATTTCCTTGCTTTCTTATGGTAGTCGTTCCAACCAGTGCACCACGACTGGTCAAAGGCCGTTTTATGTGCTTTTTCGGTCTGTGGGGAAAGTGCATATAAAAGATTCCTTGCTGCATTAAGAAAAATTTACCGGGTGTCCTCTGATGACTACTACGAGTCAGAATTACCAAATGTTTGACATCCAGTAGCCGATGATAAATTAATCAGTGCTCTAGTGGTGTCGTTAAACAAAACAAACATTAACCTTATGGTAGACAGTCTGAGGCCATTTCACAATCTGACGCATCGCCGACTAAAATGATGTCTGATGCAATATCCTATTTTTAACGTTGTACATTATTTTTCATTTCGCCATATAACCGTAAATAAAATGTGTTGAGTGCGTCGTTAAGCAAAACATTTCCTTTTTATCTGGTTTTTTTGTGCCCCCTTTACACTTTTCAGATATTTTGCTTAATAATAGTGTAAAAGTGTGCAAAATATAAGCGTGTGCCCCCCATCCCTTCTTTTTGGCACCTTCCTACGCCACTGATATATAAACACCACGTAGAAAATCAACGATGACTGCTATAAGCATTAGCTAACGGTCACAAACACATTGGATATACAGACGTTGGTATTCTACACAAGAAAATGTATTTGATTTGTAAGGCTCTGTTAGTCGGAAACTTCTTACCCAGGATAATCCCTTATACAGATATTAATATTCTAATACTTGGCACACACTTACCGATTAACGCCGACTGGACGTTAATCAGTAGGTGTGCTCCAAGCATAAGCCACAACATGTAAATAACTATAATAATATAAAAAGGGTACATTGGCTGAACATTTGTTTTACAAAGGCTACACGTCAGGCCATACCTTTTAATATAATATTAGTTATATCCTTTGTTGATTTACAAATTTATTTACATATACAAAAGAAACCTTCACAGAAAAATAGCATACAAGAAAACTAACTAATATCAGTAGCAATAAAAAACGATAAAACTGCCATCGTTATTTTGGATACGCCAGACTTTAGCGTTCAGGAAAAAGTACTTTCGCAAATGCTCGCGATATATATATAAGTATTATTATTATTGGACGTCTTATAGATGCCAGGACTGATGTATTGGCTCAAAGCTGGCAGTGTATATAGGCCCTAGGCACAGCCTTGTTACTGAATACTACGTTTAAAGGAAAATTATAACACAGAAGGGAATTAAACATTGTGCTTTAAACAAAACATTTACTTTGGACTGACGGCTGATTGCATTAAGGGTGATAACGATAATAGGTCAACAATGATTAAATAATTATACACATGTACTGTAATAGAATTAATGAAAAATGTACTTTAAAAAAGAGCAAATGTATGGTGCTGCTGCGTCGGTTTTTAACAAATATAATATTTTGTCAGAAACAAATTTAAAAATGTTTCGACGAACACTAAAAACGCAAGAAGCGTGCAGTTTGTTTTAGTTCTTCCAATAGGAAAATATATCGGAAGTACAATTGTCGTACGAGTCCATGATCGACAATAGGATTATGTCGTATAGCCCCGCTATGACGTGTACGAGGTAGGCCGTCTGTAACGTATTATATGGTTAGCTGATTAATATATATCGTTATAGAATAGATTGCTAGACCTCCACCCCCCGCCCTAAACACATTACAGACGTTAATATGGCCTTGAAGTTGTATGGTATCAGACATTACATTCCATTTATTGCACATCTAGTTAACGTAATAAGGAAACCTTTACATGTCCATCTTAAGCAATCCTGGGCCCCGTGTAGTTTTGTCCTATAAACTGTACATCCGCTGATTACACACGGCCAACATTGTATTTATATGCTAGTTGTATTTTCAAAATGTTGTCTACGATCAGTCAGTTAGGAATGTTTCTTTCTTGATGTAATCCTCTTAACGAAACAATTGTTTCCGCACAAAGAATACTGGAAGATAAGGATTCTTTTAAAACTCCCACTACATGTAAAAAGAACAAGCAATTTTAATTTAAATTAGAAATGATTACGAACAGACTTTCTTTATTATTGTTTAGTTTCATCTCATCATCGACTTTGTGGACCAGAAAAGGAACGTGAATATTAATTTAGTTTTCATTCATTCATTTAAAGGGGCAGTCCGTAGATTTTAAAAACTAAGGTATATTTTTCACCTAGACCCTAGTTTCAACCCGTAAAAATTAATACTAAGTTTGGTTCATTTACAAATCTGTAACAACTTCGGATACAACAGAGTGAAACTGTGACGTTGATATACCCTTAAAAATAGACTAAAACGCGTCTACATAAACGTTACTTCTCAGACGCACGTGCGTTTTTTTCAAATAAGAAAAATGCATTAATTGGTATTAGAAACACCAGGATAACCAGAAACACTTCGGTTGTACGGAAATGGATAATCTAAACTGCTCTAATTGTGAAAAATATGACTTAGTGTTTAAAAGCTAGGGTCTGTCCCTTTAAAATTATCCAATTTGAATCCCAAATTATCAATTTGAATCCCAAAATTATCAATTTGAATCCCAAAATTATCCAATTTGAATCCCAAAATTATCAATTTCTTGTGCACATTTTAGGTCCATTTTTGACAATCTATTTACCGAATTAATTGTGTCATGAAAATACGTATGCGTCTTAAGACTGCTAAGTATTATTATAAACAGTAGTATAGACACATTTAATATGTTCCAATAGTTGCCCATGGGCTCATACGACGATGGGTAATGTTATATTTCGTTACGTAAAGTTTGTATGTGCATGTACGACACGTCAAACAGCTTTCAGTACAAAAACGATTTTTCCTCTTCAGACAAGTTTAAAACATGATTTCAGTGTTTCATTTTATATATTAAACACAAGTGTAGTAGTAAATATACACAATAAAGGCGTAAAGAACTGTAAAAAGAATACTGAAAAAGAAAAAAACCCATTAAAAAATAAAATCCCAAAGAAAAAGATACAAAACAAATATACAATATATATTTCATTCATGGGTGATGAACGATCCCAATTCCTATTTCTTCAGCCCAGTAACAGTGGCATAACAAAACAAACAAGTCAAAAACCAATTTTTAAAAAACCAAAACAACCCAACCCGCTACAACAAAAATACACAATATGTATAATTTGTATTGTCATGATTACACTGCGTAATTATGTTTTTTGGTAAAGGAACCTATTTGCAATCATCACTGAACAGTCCACAATAGCGATATCTCGTTATATCAGGTCATTTTGCACAATGTGAGGTTTCTTATTTTAAATTCAAGTGTTGTCTGTACCAGCTGGTTGCTCTTCAACAGGATCAGAAGAGCTGATGTTTGGTTTTGGACAGGGATACAGCCCAAGCTCCCTCTTAAAGGCGAAGACATCGTCCACAACAACTGTCTGCAATTCAAGACAAGAATAGTATTTTACTAGTATGACCTTTTTATAATCACAATACATAAATAAAGCCTTGTTTCTATAAAATGCGTGTACGGAACAGACGCAGAGGCCAATTCAGACACACAACGACAAAGTTGAACAGCCTAAAGTTCAGTCAGCAAGCGTTTCGCTAACGTTCGCGAACTATTTGACTGAGGCCTAATTCACTAAACTCTCGCAACTTTGTGATCTCGCAGTGCAATGCTAAAAGACTTGCAAAGAGGATGCTTTGTTGTCTAGCAGAGACTAAGAGACCTTTGTGAATTAGGCCCCTGGTTCTTAACGTGGCCATTTGGTTGAATGTGAAGCGCATAAACCAGTCTAGGGGACGTTTTTCTGCTCGATCTGGCAGAACGCAACCCAGGGGCCTAATTTACAAAGGTCTTTTAGGCCCTGCTAGATAACAAAGCATCCTCTTTGCAAGTATGTTAGCAATGCACTGCGAGATCGCAAAGTTACGAGAGTTTAGTGAATTAGGCCCCAGGTTTCCACTCCCCCGATCCGTTTCCGAGCCGAATCGCACCATCTGAGACTGTTTTCCCATAAAAGCTTTTTGTGATCTGCGTCAACCAGAGTCAACCAGCGTCAGTCTGCGTCGGTCGACAATGGGTTTAAGATTTTATGGAAACTAAGCTTAAATGTAAATCAAAATAAAATTAACTAATCCATTCGAAATGCTTTCTAGTATGACTATCGATTACTGTAAATATTATGAAGAAATTATCTTTCTAACGACGTATCAACACATCGTTTAATAATTATCGGATGTCATGAGTCTGATATGGATGGCAACTAATTATTCACTAGTCTAGAATTTGTTTTGCAGTAAATCATATATTTATAGTTCTTACTTCGAGGAGTATAGGACAAATCTTTACGATGTATAAACAACTGCAATTCTAACTGGAAGTGACAGATACGATAGCACATCATATTGTCTTTAAAAAAACACCGATTTGCTCAAATGATACATTCGTTGTTGAAAAAAAAAGTAAAGTATTCGTAATACAAAAAATAAGGCTATCGCAAACTATTTTCTTGTATAATTAGTTTGGGTGCAAGTCAAAAAGACACTTGCTAGGCCTGTGTAAGTTGATAATGAAGTAATTTTAAACTGCAGTTGTATAACGTGACCTGCAGCATTCAGCACACCCATAGCAGGGGCGTAGGGGCATTTTTGTTAAACAGTATATGCTCGTACATATTTTAGTGTTCTTTCTGTTTAATATTCTGACAATACCAGTGTATACAGCCGGAAACATTTGAATAGCAGCTAACAATTAAGACATGCGCATGGAATGGAGTGTAAGATGATGCAGTGAGTGGTTTATATAAAATAACACATCCGATACGAATCATTCCCTTGAATAGCGATTAATAAAATGATGACATTCTTGCTTCTCTTTCTGATTAAATCGAGTTTATGGTTCCTTACAATTCGAATAAAAGTTACACTGAAATACTTCTTTTGTACTTTGCTTGTTAAACGAGCACAAATAAAGTTCCAAAATTATTCCCGTAGTTTACCTTTCTTCTATTGCTATCTTTGTGCAAATTAATCTAGGAACTATTTTTGTTTATGGCAAGAAATAAATGTTTTTATTTTTATTTTGTTTCTAGTTTTGAGTTTTTCTTTATGATTATTTGATTATTAAAACCAGTCTTTCGTCTTCAAAATAGGAGAAATTAAAAATGAATGCTGAAAAATGTCTTTTCCATTCTCGTCCTCATTAAACCTAAAATAATTCCTATTTTCCGTCATTCACAAAACAGCGATTTTGTCTGTCGATTAGTAATGCTTTGTGTTTAAAGGTACGCTATTAACTATATATTTATTATTTAGCAATTTAGAAACATCATTCATATTATTCGATATCCTTTAAACGCAGATGTAACATCACTTTTGTTGGGGTGGCCCAGACCGAAAGTGCATCCGAAATTACCTTTTGGGCTGTAGGAAAATTTGGTAGTACGCGTGCTCTAGGAATGGTCAGAATGTCGAGCGCTCGCGGTCACTCTCTAAATTGTTTGTGGGGGTGGGGGTGGGGTGGGGGGGGGGGGGTATTTTTGGTGGTGTGAGTGGCTTTTGTTTTTAGATGGTTCTGCGCCTTAAGGAGAATGTGATTCGAAAGGATAAGATTGAAACCCCTCGAAATGCCTATGCGTCGGACGATGTCTGTAACTGGGGGAGGGGAGGAGGGCAAACTGGAGAGCCCAGTTATTAAATATGAGATCATAAATATACATTTAGAATATTTAGAATCAACTGGTTACGGGGGAGGGAGCAAGCAAATTCTGGCTCCTCCAGCTTCACAGTCGGGGTGGCCAGTGCCACGCTTCCCAGCCACCCCTACACCTACCCTACTTCCGACGCCTATTAAATGTTCATGAAAATTTGCCCTGACGAATGGTATTAACACTTGCCTTGTCCACGTGTTTTGGCTTGGTTTTCAGGAACATGCTCTTTGACCTCACAATGTCCCTCCCTGTCTTCAGGATGTCTCCTATGGTATCTTTCCGGTTTTTGTCCGGCTCATCTTTGAGCAAGGTCGACTTTTCCGACATTTTTCCCTGCGTCACTTCCGGATCCGATTCCTCTTCCTCCACGTTAGAATCCACGTTGTTATGCGCATCAGCCGACTGGTTTGAGTCTCTGCATTTTGATGCCTCTGTCGGTCTGATGTGCGTGCAGAATCGACGTCGTTTGGGGCCATCGGCAGCGACCCTTTCCTTCAATTAAAACAGGTTTCACATATAATTTGCACTCCCCTGGATTTGCACTCCCCAGTCAACATTATACGTAGAATAAGCACTCCCTAGTGCATATTATACATGTAATATACACTCCCCCAGTCTATATTATATGTATAATATGCACTCTCTGAATAATATGCACTTCCCTATTACATGTAGGCCATAATCATTTTTTAATGTATTCAGTATTCAACATAGTAGTGGAGAGTACATATTTTATGTATAATTATAACCACAAATAATTCATGGGGAGTGCGTATTATACATATAATAGTAACTGGGGGAGTGCTAATAATGACTGGGGAGTGCATATTAAATGCTACACCGGTAACACTGCAAGTATATTCAGTCTCAACGACAAAAAACCTCAAAACAAACAACAAAACAAACAGAACAAAACACCAAAACATTAACGTGTCAAAAATCGTATAATAGACGAATCAGTGTCTAAAGGACGTTTTGATGAGGTTCTGGCTGATTCCATGAATCACTGTTAGATGATTTCACCTACATGAGGGCAGCCATTCCCCATTACGATGCATATCATTTTACTCTGTAGCACTGACAGTCATTAGAATGATCTATTATATCCTTCCTATTCTGTACGACTGCCAATCCACATAGCCTTGCTAAAACCGCACAAGACAGAGTCCAGCAGACAGTTGGTGTGACATGCACCCACGAATCACTGTCGGTATATCATGTGTAACAAAGACAGGGTATATTTGAACAAAGACATATATCTGTCTGTTAATACATAATATGGTCACACCCAGAAGGGTTGTAACACGTGTGTCTTTAGGGAGTATACTACCAAATCAAATCCCATAGACGACAATAGTAACATATGTGGCTAAAACTCCTACCTGCAGCGTATCAATCAACATAAACGCCACGGATATAAATACTACCACCCCTCACACTTAAAGTGAATCAGACAAAATTGGGGGTCAAGCTGCTTGTTTTTGAGATAACAGATAGCGTCTATGACTACCCTAGTTCCGCACAAAATTCGAGTACTTTTTTTTACAGGTACCCCATACATGTTTCAAGCACAAGGCTACTTGACACATTGGTACTAGATGAAATAAAATTGCATATTTTTTTTACCCAGATGAAACTATTATTTTTTACAACCAACACACTCACATTTATAACCAATCACAGGACTTGTGGTGTTCACTTCTCTATCAAAAGTTGGGTGCACCTCGAACTTTGACCCAGCCGGAAGTTATTTGGTTTAGTACTACCTATAGGATCGGGTCTAGTTTGATCAAAGGGCGGGAGGGGGGCTAATAGGATTATTGTTCTGTACACTAAATCATGAAATCATTAGCATTAAAGGCGCAGACCTTAGTTTCAACTTGTAAAAATGGACACCAAGTTTAGTTATCTACAAACCTGTAACACACTTGTATAAAGTTACAATAGAGTGAAATAAGAGTCTGTGACGTCAAAACCGGAAAATATCCTTTAAAATAGACTAGAACTCGAATCAATAACCGCTACTTCTCAGACGCACGTGCGTTTTTAAAAATATGAAAAATGCATTGTGTGATATTAGAAACAACAGGAAGACCAGAAACACTTCGGTTCTACGGAAACGGATAATCTAAACAATAAAATATAAGTAATATTTGATTTCATTGATTATAAACGGCTCTAATAGTGAAAAATATGCTGTAGCGTTTAAAAATTAGGGTATGTCCCTTTAAGTTGCTCAAACACCCGTCTCTTTAAATCCACACCTAATTCTTGAAATTAGAAATTGCATTTTGCGCATTTGTTATTTACCCGGTAGCCATTTTTCTAAAAAATAAAAAAAAAAAAAAAAAAATATTTCTCCAGTGAGAGAGTTAATCGTAGATTTACGTTCAACTAAGTTACATTTACGTTTACGACCGTCTTTGAGAATAAGGTGCTTCTTACACGTAAACGTAAATCTACGGCAGACGCAAGTGCTAGTCGTAGGCGTAAATTTACACCTTTTTGTGAATATGGGTCCTGACTGTCAGTGAATGAGCACTGGACATCAGCTGCAAAGGTTAAACCATAAAGATGTGATAAAATATAAATAGCATTTGCTCTAACCCGGCCAAGTGTTACAACACCTTTACTCACCTGCCAGAGACGGATCTAGGGGAGACCCAGGGCCTCGCCCCCACCCCCTAAATTTTGCGATAGTTATAATTTGATTATACATATTAATTTTCATTTTGTTTTTATCATACCCCTCCAAACCTCCCCCAGAGTTCCCTTGGCATTTCACCTCATGTCACTGCCCCCCCCCCCCCCCCCCCGATTTTCTGGATCCGTCACTGCCTGCTGTTATTGTTGTTTATGACATCAAGAATATACTTACCTTTAGGAAAGTGTACAGTTCTGATTTTGTCAATGTATTCAGACACTCCAGCTCAATTTTATCTAAAACAAATAATAATATTGTTTTACGTTATAATAATTGCAAAAACACCAAGACGGCGGTTTAAAAAGCTGTCTCCTAAGAGTACGCGAGCAATAGAAAAAATGGCTTAGTCTGGAATTTATTTGTATATTCTTCTTTAATTTTGACATGGTTTGCATGATGTGTCTCTTACTTCTAAACGTTATTCTAAATAAAGACTTGTGACATCTCTTTTAGGTGTGCATGTCAGAGGCGGATGGGGGGGGGGGGGTGTCAGGGGACTACCACCCCCCTGTAAATTTTGCGACAGGTATAATTTTATTATATATTAAGTTTCATTTTTATGATCCCCTTCCAAAACTCTCCCAAAGTTCCCGTAGCATTCCACCTCATGTCATTGCTCCCCCCCCCCCCCCCACCACCCCAATGGATTTTCTGGATCCGCCATCATGTATACCAAATATAACATTATCAATATCAATGTCTAAAGGACGTTTTGATGAGGTATTGGCGGCTCCCATGAATCACTGTCAGGTGCTTTTGCCTCCATGGGGACTGCCATCGCCTACACGAGGACTTATCGCCTACATGAGGACTGCCATCACCTACACGAGGACTGCCATCACCTACATGATGAATGTCCTTCCTCATTACGATGTGTATCATCCTACTCTGGAGTACCGACACTCGTCAATATGATTTATCCTTCCTACACGTAGGTGTGCCCTGCAAACTAATCAAGAAAAACAATTAACATATAGTCCTGGCCCATGTACTTTAGAACAATACAGCTTGGGTGACCCTACCAGAAGCTGAAGATCCCGTTGGTATAGAGCTATCCAGGCTTGGTGGTTATAAAAGAAGGAAGAAGAAGGAAATGTTTTAGTTAACGACGCACTCAACACATTTTATTTACGGTTATATAACGTCGGCTATATGGTTAAGGACCACACAGATATTGAGAAATGAAACCCGCTGTCGCCACTTCATGGGCTACTCTTTTTCAATTAGGAGCAAGGGATCTTTTATATGCACCATCCCACAGAAAGGCCTTTGTTCACCAATAATTGTGGAGCACTGGCTGAAACAAGAAATAGCCCAATGGGCCCACCGACGGGGATCGATCCTAGACCGGCCGCGCATCAAGCGAACGCTTTACCACTGGGCTGCGTCCCACCCCTTGGTTATAAAATGTTTAGAGTCTAAATTCTCTAATAGTCTGAGACTCTAGCGCCATGGCAACGCCATACAATTCGTTCCTCGCCAAGTCCACTATGAGATAGCATCTAGGCCTATATACAATTCCAAATATTGCGTGATTTGATTCTTAAAGGGGTGGATTCTTTTATGTGCAGAAATTAATCTGATATCCAAAATTGATCATTTCGTTTGCAAGTGGCAAAAGGCGATTGTTTTCATATACACATCACCTTCAACATAAATTTCATTTAAACCATGCAAGCACGTGTCCTGGAATTTTAGCAGATGGGGGTCTAGTCTGTGGCGAGCGAAGTTTATAGAGGGGAGGTCGAGTCATGCTCCTCTGGAAAAAAATATTGAGAAAATAAGAAAGAAAATGTGCTTGAGCAGGGATGGGGTGTTGACGAGCCTGCAGTGTATGCATAGGAAAGTGATGTGACAGACTAACCGACATACAATAATAATTAAAGGGACATTCCTGAGTTTGCTGATTTGTAAGATGATTCCCACAAATAAAATATTTCTACGATTAAACTTCCATATTAAATATATTTTCTTGTTTAGAATATCAATGTGTTTCTGGTCGTCTTAATATCTGTAAGAAGCCGAAACTGGATTTTGTCTTCAAATAATTTCGTACGTACAAAGAAAACATATTTTAGGAAATAAAATGAAATTTAACCTAATACAAATATTAGAACGATCAGAAACACGTTTAATATACAGCCACTAATATTTTATGTATAAAATATACTTGATATGTAATTACAATCGTTAAAAATCTTAAAAATTGCAGTGAACTCAGAAATGTCCTGTTAATGTCCTTCTCATCCCCGCGATGTCAGTTGTGGAAACGTCCGTATTTAGAATAACATTTGGAAGTACCAGACACATCATGCAAACCATGTCAAAATTAAAATCAAAAACCCATATCCATTGTCTAACAAATGGAATTGTGATCCACACAGACAGACATATTCTTGTTCCATTGATTAAACAGAGAAACCATTTTGAATATCGTGTTTGCCATTATACATCCTAATACATCGAAACAAGTCGTTAATTGTTTTTCTTGATTATCTTGCAGGGCATGTCTCTTTTAATCTCTTAATTCTGTTCTATCTGTTACTCAAAATAGATCCCGTTTGTGTTGTCATTTGTCACAAGGTCATTTGGGAGTTGTCGTTTACCAAATGGTGCAAAATAGGCGCGACACAACACAGAAGAATCAAGATTATTCAACTTTTAAATCAGGAGCTTAATGAACAAAGATTACACTTTCCACCAAACAATTTTACGCTACAGTCTTTAGCAAATGCACAAGATGGTAATATCGAACAATTTCAACTCCCATAGTCGACAATAATAACACTAGTGGGCAAAGCTGCACGCAACATTTCAATCAATATACACCGTAGGTGCAAATACCATAGCATCTCGCCTTGGAAGTCGCCGATCTTAAGTTTTGACAGTTAAAACTATTCTTTTAGGTATCACAGATTTTAAAAAAACATTCATCACACCGTTAAAACGAATACTAAGTTTGGTTAATGATAATCTACAAACCTATAACACATTTGGATAAAGTTACAACAGAGTGAAACAATGAGTCTGTGACGTTGAAACGGGGAAATACTCTTAAAAACAGACTAGATCTCGTCTCCGTAACCGTTACTTTTTAGAGGTACGTGTTTTTATAAATATGAAAAATGCATTTCGTGGCATTAGAAACATCAGTATGACCAGAAACACTCCCGGCGTACGGAAAGATATGATCTAAACAACAGAATATAAGTAATGCGTATGTGATTTCAACTAGTAAAAACTGCAGGTGCATCAATAAAAACATCAGCATATCACGAAGGAAGGAAGGAAGGAAATGTTTTATTTAACGACGCACTCAGCACATTTTATTTCCGGTTATATGGCATCAGACATACGGTTAAGGACCATGCATATTTTGAGAGAGGAAACCCGTTGTCGCCACTTCATGGGCTACTCTTTTCGATTAGCAGCAAGGGATATTTTATATGCACAATCTCACAGACAGGATAGCACATACCACGGCCTTTCATATACCAGTCGTGGTGCACTGGCTGGAACGAGAAATAGCCCAATGGGGTGCTGAAATGGAACAAGATACTAAATATCGGGTAAAGTGATGTTATAACTTGAATGTTATATGATGTCGACCTACCCCGTTCAAAGATGTACTCTCTGTCTGTGATTTCCGTCCAGTACTTGTCACACTGGGCTGCCATGTCTTGGGGTTTCTCCTTCAGTTTACTCGACATGGATTCCACCAGTTCTTTAAACGCCTTGTCATGCATGGACCGCAAGGTTTTCTTCAAACGAAAACAGTATTAATGAATATGTATGAATGTGTGTATGTGAGTATGCAAACCATGCGACCCACCCCTTAATGTACATGAATTGGTATGCAAACCTGATATGCATGCATGCGCGCGTGTATATGTGTCTCTGTGTGTGTGCAGACAGACAGACATACAGAATGATCGATAGACAAACAAAAGGACAAAAAGTATATAGATAAAATGCAATTTTGCAAATGTGTATGTAGATAACACACCCCCCCCCCCCACCCCCCACAAAAAAAACCAAAAACAAAAAAAAACCCAATGTATTGTGAAAAAATATACTTAATCAGCTTAGCATTCTGCCCAAGTATTATATTGTTTCGTCATAAACAACACCAAACATAAATAAATGCATTGTTTTAAACCAGTTGTTTATGAAAAACTACAGCAGTAGTAGAAAACTATTATTCCCGAGGGCGGACAGGCTATTTCCTTTTTTCCTGTGTGGGTTGTCTGGCAGCTAAAGAAAGATGTTTTTTTGAAGGTTGAGCCTTTGAAAAATATTTTTATCTGTTTTGACGCTTTCATTAGTTAATGGCTCCACGACTGGTATATTCAAGGCCATGGTATGTCTTGTTCCGCCTATGGGAAGCTTAACGTGCCTACAAAATATCCCTTACTTCTAAATCAGAAATAACATGTCTTGTCAGGTGCGGATCTAGCATTTGGCACTGGAGAAAGGTGCGTAATGTAATGTAGTTTGGTGGCATTGATAACATTCTTTAACTTATACAAATACAAAAATAATTGCTTGACCAAAACAGTCGTGCCTGGACCTTTTGAGTTGCCGCTTAATTTCGCGCTTTTGGTGCCACTAGTTTCTTTTCTAATCTCGCAGACCTAGTATAACATTTATGATGTATACTTGTAGATTTAAGGATTAAGATTACATCATCACGTTTAATCTTTTCTATCCTGTGACGTAGGGCCTCCACGAATATTGGACTCGAGTACCCGACATTTACACTAGATAACAATGTGACTAATGAATAAAGTAAAATAGCATTATACATCTTAATTCCAGCGATGAGCATGGATGCCAAATCATGCCATTGTATTGCATTCAGAAACCAGTGGATATGTTCAGTGTTGTAACGGACGGCCAAATTAAAAGAGAAACTAGCGCATGATCATATAATTATTGTGTAACTTAATTTGTTGATTACCTACTGCTGAAATTATTGGCCTACATTGTCCACTGTATTACAGCTGATCACTGCATTCCACCTTGTACGAGTACTCGAGTCCTGTGAACGGACTCAAGTCTTGCTAGACTCGGCCCGTGCCCAAGTACTCGAGTACTCGTGGAAACCCTACTGTTCGAGCCATTTTGTGTACTATTATTATTATTTAAATAACCTTTATTGTTCTAGATGAATACGTAGTGTTATGGTTGTGGCCCTAAATCACAATACACACACACACACACACACACACACACACACACACACACACACATATATATATATATATATATATATATATATATATATATATATATATATATATATATATATATAGCATAGGTATACAGGTAATTACAAAGACATGTCTAGTACGAAGAAATATTACTTTAAACTCTTCTAGGCCACTAACTTAAAAAAATACAGTAGAAAAGAGCTGTTTCCATGTCTATATTATATTATCTTTAAACCTCAATAAAATAGTGTCAGTCACGTTGCCCATTCACTATCAAATATACAGTATTTACAAGTCACGAGCTATTCTTCGTTTTATGTTTGCTTCAGTCTGTGTGAAATAAAATATGTCGTTATGCATATCAAAGAATTAAGAGCCGTCTGTTTTTGTTGAACGTTGCATAAGAAAGAAAGAAAGATTTTATTTAACGACGCACTCAACACATTCTAACTGAGGATGTGTGGCGTCGGACATATGGCTAAGGGCTACAGAGATATTTAGAGAGCAAATCCGCTGTCGCCACTCCATGGTCAACTCATTTTGATTAGAAGCAAGGGTATTTTATATGAATTATTCCACAGACAGCATAATCTTACGAGACGAGCGGGGGCGGCAGGGGGGAACAACTGTCCCCTTAGTACTCGTTCAAATTCTCAAATTCAGGTGAAAGCGATAGAGATATTCGGGCCAAATGTCCAATTCTGAGACCATTTTACCATATATTTCCATCATTCTACCCGCTAATTTAGTTGTAATCCATGTATAAATGTGCAGTGATTCGTTTGCAGCCCTATATCGTTGTTTGACAGTAAAAATGGGAGCCCGTACGCCTATGACAGTCAGGAGAGTACATAACGTTAAAGTTTGTTTTATTTAACACCACTAGTGCACGTTGATTAATTAATCATCGGCTATTGGATGTCAAACATTTGGTAATTCTGACTCGTAGTCATCAGAGGAAACCCTCTACATTTTTCCTAATGCAGCAAGGGATCTTTTACATGCACTTTCCCACAGACAGGAAAACGAATACCACGGCCTTTGTCCAGTTGTGGTGCATTCGTTGGAACGAGAAAAATACTCAATCAGGTGAATGGATCCACCGATGAGGTTCGATCCTGCGACGCAAGCACCTCAAGCGAGCACTCAAATGATTGAGCCAAATCCCGTCCTTGTTTGGCAATAATGCTAATAAGAATCAATGTTCTAATCCAGACTCGGGCATTTTCGTTAATTCGGGACATAATCATCCTCCACACACACACACACACACACACACACACACACCACCACCACCACCACCACCACCACCACCACTACCACCACCACCCTACAAAAATGGGAGCCCGTATGCCTATTACAGACAGAATAGTACATACCACGGCTTTGTTACATCGGGTGTGAAGCACTGCATGTTGCATAAAAGGTTGTTGCTAATATACTATTATGTTACTGACAAAACACACAAAAAAAGAAAAGAATAGAATGACGCGACTTATATTCTACATAAATATTTCTGCATTAAAGGGACATTCCTGAGTTTGCTGCAATGTTTAAGATGTTATCGACTAACAGAGACTTTTTAACGATTGTCATTACCTATCAAATATATTTTTCTGCATAAAATATTAGTGGCTATATAGTAAACGTGTTTCTGGTCGTTATACTATTTGTACTAGGTTAAATTTCATTCTATTTCCTAAAATATTTGTTTTCGTACGTACGAAATTATTTGAAGACAAAATCCAGTTTGGGATTCTTACAAATATTAAGACGACCAGAAATACATTGAATATACAGACACTAATATTCTAAACAAGAAAATATATTTAATATGTAAATTTAATCGTAGAAATATGTTATTAGTCGAAAACATTTTACAGTGCAGCAAATTCAGGAATGTCCCTTTTAAAAAAAATGGTTTATTAGAATTTTACAGTTGTTTGCATTTTCCATAAACGATGTTACAGAAAAAGATGGACATATTACAGATTTACCGCTAAATAGGCCCACCGAAATGGAGGAAAATAAAAACGAATCAAACAGTATTTGTGTACGTACTTCCGCGCTATGCAGAAATGCGTCAATGTGTTTAGTCACGTAATCTGGTGTCTTATCCGACTGAACTATAATTCTGAGTCCCTTCACGCCACACGATGACCAAATGTCCGAGTCAACGATGTAACCTGGAAGAAAGCACTGCAAATGTATTGTATCGTTCGTAATAAATAAATGCATCTACTTCAACTGATGTTCACATTGATGTGTTTAATGTTACTCTTTGAACCTCTAAATACAATATATGTGCGTAAAGTACTCACACACACACACCACACGCATACACACACGCGCTAGTGTAACTACCAGAAATAGATGGTTATTTTGTGCAACATTTTTTGGTCATACATATAGCTAGTCATAGGTTTGTTCTGAGCACTGACTACATTTTGTGTGCTTCTAAATGCTAATTGGTCTAGAGAACACCAGGTTTATTTTGTATAACTCTAATGTGTTCCTACATAGCTGTTGTTCGGTTCTGAGCACCGAGAGTTCCTACCTAGCTGTTGGTCGGTTCTGAGCCCCGAGAGTTCCTACCTAGCTGTTGTTCGGTTCTGAGCACCGAGAGTTCCTACCTAGCTGTTGGTCGGTTCTGAGCACCGAGAGTTCCTACCTAGCTGTTGGTCGGTTCTGAGCACCGAGAGTTCTTACCTAGCTGTTGGTCGGTTCTGAGCACCGAGAGTTCCTACCTAGCTGTTGGTCGGTTCTGAGCACCGAGAGTTCCTACCTAGCTGTTGGTCGGTTCTGAGCCCCGAGAGTTCCTACCTAGCTGTTGGTCGGTTCTGAGCCCCGAGAGTTCCTACCTAGCTGTTGGTCGGTTCTGAGCCCCGAGAGTTCCCACCTAGCTGTTGGTCGGTTCTGAGCACCGAGAGTTCCCACCTAACTGTTGGTCTGTTCTGAGCCCCGAGAGTTCCCACCTAGCTGTTGGTCGGTTCTGAGCACCGATAGTTCCTACCTAGCTGTCGGTCGGTTCTGAGCACCGATAGTTCCTACCTAGCTGTTGGTCGGTTCTGAGCACCGAGAGTTCCTACCTAGCTGTTGGTCGGTTCTGAGCACCGAGAGTTCCTACCTAGCTGTTGGTCGGTTCTGAGCACCGAGAGTTCCTACCTAGCTGTTGGTCGGTTCTGAGCACCGAGAGTTCCTACCTAGCTGTTGGTCGGTTCTGAGCACCGAGAGTTCCTACCTAGCTGTTGGTCGGTTCTGAGCACCGAGAGTTCTTACCTAGCTGTTGGTCGGTTCTGAGCACCGAGAGTTCTTACCTAGCTGTTGGTCGATTCTGAGCACCGAGAGTTCTTACCTAGCTGTTGGTCGGTTCTGAGCCCCGAGAGTTCTTACCTAGCTGTTGGTCGATTCTGAGCACCGAGAGTTCCTACCTAGCTGTTGGTCGGTTCTGAGCACCGAGAGTTCTTACCTAGCTGTTGGTCGATTCTGAGCACCGAGAGTTCCTACCTAGCTGTTGTTCGGTTCTGAGCACCGAGAGTTCCTACCTAGCTGTTGGTCGGTTCTGAGCACCGAGAGTTGCTACCTAGCTGTTGGTCGATTTTGAGCACCGAGAGTTCTTACCTAGCTGTTGGTCGATTCTGAGCACCGAGAACACCGGGAACATTGTGTGTAACTCTTGTGTGTTTTTACCTAGCTGTTGGTCACCTAGCTGAGCACTGAGAACACTGGGAACATTGTGTGTAACACCGAGAGTTCCTACCTAGCCGTTGGTCGGTTCTGAGCACCGAGAGTTCTTACCTAACTGTTGGTCGATTCTGAGCACCGAGAACACCGGGAACATTGTGTGTAACTCTTGTGTGTTTTTACCTAGCTGTTGGTCAGTTCTGAGCACTGAGAACACTGGGAACATTGTGTGTAACTCTTGTGTGTTTTTACCTAGCTGTTGGTCGGTTCTGAGCACTGAGAACACCGGGAACATTGTGTGTAACTCTTGTGTTTTCCTATCTAGCTGTTGGTCGATTTTGAGCACCGAGAGTTCTTACCTAGCTGTTGGTCGGTTCTGAGCACTGAGAACACCGGAAACATTGTGTGTAACTCTTGTGTTTTCATACCTAGCTGTTGGTTGGTTCTGAGCACCGAGAGTTCCTACCTAGCTGTTGGTTGGTTCTGAGCACCGAGAGTTCCTACCTAGCTGTTGGTTGGTTATGAGCACCGAGAGTTCCTACCTAGCTGTTGGTCGGTTCTGAGCACCGAGAGTTCCTACCTAGCTGTTAATCGATTCTGAGCACCTAGAGTTCCTACCTAGCTGTTGGTCTGTTCTGAGCACCGAGAACACCGGGTCGCTGATGGACAGCTGGAGCAGCTTGAGAAGTGCGTTCTCGCGTGGTTCCGACAGTCCCGTCTGGAAGACGACGTCCACGCAGCAGCAGCTGTGCACGTTGTTGTCCTTCTCCAACACGAACGAGCAGCCTGGAGGGAAGCAACGACTGGCGAGTTAACAACACAGAAAACCACATCGTCTAGTGGGTGTACGTCAGACAAAGGTATTGTACGATCTAGATCAGTCGCTAGAGCGCTCATCTTAATTAGGTGTTTGCATCGTGGGATCTAATCACATACACGGACCCGTTCTCGCATTAGGGTTTTCTCGTCTCAATTAGTGCCCCACGACTGGTATGCGCTGTCTTGTCTGTGGGAAAAGTGTATATAAAAGATCCCATGCTGCTAATGAAAAACAAATGTTTAGATACTGAAGAATGTGCTATGTTTGCCACTCTCAAGAAAATCCATGAGAATGTTGTCACGCCTTCACCATGACAAGAACAGCACTAAATGAAGACAGATAATTTAAGTTTAAACTTGTTTTGTTTACCGACACCACTAGTACTACAGCACAATAATTAAAGAAAGAAGTGTTTTATTTAACGACGCACTCAACACATTTTATTTTACGATTATATGTCATCAGACATATGGTTAGGGACCACACAGATTTTGAGAGGAAACCCGCTGTTGCCACTACATGGGCTACTCTTCCGATTAGCAGCAAGGGATCTTTTATTTGCGCTTCCCACAGGCAGGATAGCACAAACCATGGCCTTTGTTGAACCAGTTATGGATCACTGGTCGGTGCAAGTGGTTTACACCTACCCATTGAGCCTTGAGGAGCACTCACTCAGGGTTTGGAGTCGGTATCTGGATTAAAAATCCCATGCCTCGACTGGGATCCGAACCCAGTACCTACCAGCCTGTAGACCGATGGCCTGCCACGACGCCACCTAGGCCAGTCACAATAATTAATTCATCATCGGTTATTGGATGTCAAACATTTGGTAATTTTAGGACGTAATCTTGTGTGGAAACACGTTACACCTTTGACATTAGCAGCAAATGGATATTTTATATGGGCTTTCCCACAGACATGACAATACAGATCGCGGCCTTTGGTTTACCAGTCATGGGGCACTGGTTGGAACGGGAACAAATCAATGGGTTCGCCGAAAGGGTTTGATCCTACGACTCAAGGGACTGTTTTACCGACTAATTTTCGCCCCAAAAAGGTCACCCGGCATTTGACGTACAAAAGGCAGAATCTTCAAGAATAATTAATCCCACATCATGATGGCATCTTTCTGTCACCAAGACGAAATTAGAAATGTTTAAAAGACAGAGCCGTGCGGTTTACTTGACTTGAAAGTGTAACACAATGTGTATTCATGGCACTGCATAGGCCTACTTTTCTCTCCTGCTAAAGTTCAATAGTGATAGCCGTTTTGCAAACATTTTGAAAAAGCCAACGAACTAAATATGAATGAAATGTTTTTTGGGAGTTGGTTTTGTTGGAGTTATTTGTTGTTTGTTTATTTTATTTTGTTGTTGTTGTTTTTTTGTTTTTTTTTTGTTGTTGTTGTTTTTTGGGGGGATGGGGGGTTGGGGGGTTGGGGGTTTGCTTTTTATGTTTTATGTGTTTGTTGCTTTTTTTACTGGTTTGTTTGAAATGTCTGGCGTTGTGCCGCCATGCCTGTTCGTCCCACAAAAATCCTGTTTGCCCCCATTTGAGGTTTGGAGTGTCCATTTTTTTTTATATAAATAAATTTATGAAACGGACAACATTAGATTACTGAAAGCCATATTGTTTAATGCCATTTAGTATTTGAAGGAAATTTAAATTCAGATAAAAAGAATTTCAAATTTTAAAATTACATTTTGGTCCTTATTTCACATATTAGTGTATGAATGTATGTAATGAGCTGAAATGACAGCTTGCCCACTATGGCTGTGACACGAAAGGTGCTATGGCAATCAAAAGCCCTTTGATCGAGGTTGACCAAATTGCCAGGTATATATTAATAGTCAACAGTAATCATTGCAGATAGTGATTATCTTCTTGATACTTACTTACTCATCACCAGAGCTGACCTTATTTATTAATCCCACTAGTAAAGAAAAGGCATAAGAGGCCACATCATGTCTCTGTAGTTCGAAGCATTCTTTGATATTAGTCGATATCATAATATTTGTTATAGTTCCAGGACTAACCTCATTTTAAACAATTTCAGTGTTAAATATATTTGGTGTTAATATATATATATATATATATATATATATATATATATATATATATATATATATATATATATATATATCATTTTAATATTTAATAAATTAGATCTATTTCCTTTCTAAATCCTCAGTACACACACACACACACATATACACACACGCATACACGCACATACATAGACACACACACAACACACACACGAAACGTCTGGTACCTCTTTGGTTGTGTGTTTTTCGTTGTGGTTTTGGGTAGTTTTATGGGGGAGGGTGTTTATTTTTGTCTGGTTTTTTGTTGTTGTTTGTTTGAGGGTTTTCTGGAGGAGGTGGGCATTTTGTGGGTATGGTTATGGGGTTACGACACTAAACAGTAGTTTAAAATGTGATGAGGTGTCGTTCAAAAAAAGATTTACTTTCTTTTCAAATCAATACAGCAGGTTCGAATCCTGCCACTGTACACCTGACATTTCTATTTATTTACCACGTCGACTTGCTATCTGGCAGCTGTACCAATCGAACGCGTGTTCAAATCCTGCTACTCTAAACCTGAAATTTCCTGATTTTTTTTATCACGCGGACTTACCGTCTGGAAGCTGTACCTGTCGAAACTGTCTGTGTTGACTTGGCAACATTGGCTTGGAACCACACCTGTTCTGTAGGGATCTCTCAACATAATCTTGCATCTTTAGAGCAACCTTAAAAATATATTTTTTTAAATCCCTAGAATTAAAGGTCTCGACTATAATAAACGTTGTTGGTGTTATGACAAATCCATATTTTTTTTACTTTGTAATGAATAATTTTTGTTTCATTTTATAAACATTATTAAATAGAGGGTAATACATGCGTGGCCGTTAGATACAATTTATCTTACAACGAGTTGTTTTAAAATGTATCTAACGAGCAAAATCAGGT
Source organism: Gigantopelta aegis (assembly GCF_016097555.1). Taxonomy (NCBI): domain Eukaryota; kingdom Metazoa; phylum Mollusca; class Gastropoda; order Neomphalida; family Peltospiridae; genus Gigantopelta; species Gigantopelta aegis. The sequence continues at coordinate 29,483,847 of NC_054708.1, forward strand.
TTTAAGCAAAGTTTAACATCTTTTTCCACTAAAAGTTATTTACAGCCCTTATAATTAACTTGGTTGTCCAAAATCGGAAATTTGACCGCGCAAGTAGTCTGCTGTTTGACTGTGATTATTGCATGGCAGACAGCCATGAAGTGGCAACTATTTGACTGAAGTGACAGGGGAGAGCATGTAGTATGTAAGCAGGTGCAACTTGTTGACATTGAAGACTTATTTGTGGTAATTCCAGCCCATTCAGAAGTAGTGCTTTTTGTGTAAAATGGGTGTACTCCGGCCTGGTTTAGAGGGTGTGTTTGTTTAAACCAATATGCTGGGAGAAAGAGCTGGACAACAGGGGTTGTCCTTTTCAGGGTATGTGTCCCCCAGGCAGGCAAAGGTACATACAAAAATCCACGGGCCTGCTGATATTAATAAAAATGTTATGGCCACTAAGGCTATATAGAAACATATAGCGAAATTAATTGTGGTCTGGGGCCTGCTGGTGCTGTATGTAGGGACTAGCTAACTAAATAGGGGACAGGAATACACAAACATCAGGACACAGTAATCTAATGTCTCCTTCAATGGCATTTTTAAAGTTGCTGTGGTTCACCATTTTGAAAATATTTTTACGGACGTACGTATGAAGCAACAAAAACTCTCGCCCGTGATATCAGCCTCTTTTTAAAGGGACTGTTATAACTGCTCTAATTGTTAAGGTATTGCCGACTGACAGTTTGTTGGAAACGTAATTCAGTTTCAGACTGTGCATTCACGTGTTAATCTGTAGGTTATTTACCCTTATTGGGATTTTAATCATATAAATTTATCGATAGTAATATATAGAGGATACTCCCCGAGTGTCTTGTGATATCATAATTTATCAGCACGAGTTGATAAAAGTATGAAATCCGAGGCTTGCCGAGGATTTTTATACTTTTATCAACGAGTGCTGATAAATTATCATATCACAAGACACGAAGGGGGTATTCTTTTTATCATTCTTTTCATTTGCGACAATTGTAAATGATGTCAATAATGTGGGGTGAATGTCACTATATTTGGCAACGGTAGACTCGTTAACTAGCAGAACAAGAGTGGCGTGACGTCACTAATGATAGGTTTAGCGCTGAAACCTACACAGTGATGTAACAAAATAATGTCTTGTGCTTAAAATTTGACCAATCAAGATTATAAGAAGCGACATCTCCTAGGAGAATATCGCAGGAGATATCACAAATTATAGTGTCAGCGATATCTCCTACAAAAGACTTTAATGGATGATAAATGAAACTATTGAGATTTAGTCTTTGTGGTCAAGTAACTCTTTACATTTTAACATAAAATTAGTAAATAGTGTTCGTGGTTATGTAAGTTTGAGACTGTAACTTTAAGAAATCCCGATCATGATGTACCTTCTTGGTAACATTTCCATAAATCAGGCTCTCAATGAACACCCGGGCTAGGAACCGTTTCACAAATACCTCGAGCTGCTCAATCGTTATATCTACAAAAGACAAAATAAAGGATTTTAAAATACCAGTAGTTCATATAGATATATAGATAGATAAATAAATAGATAGATAAATAGATAGATAGATAAATAGAAAGATACATACATGGATGCACGCATGCACGCATGCACGCATACATACATACATACATACATACATACATACATACATACATACAGAGAGAAAAGCAATTCAAACAAAACATAGTACTAGCAAATAAATTTAAAACAAGACTGACCGAAAAACAGTTATATTTTGTATATCACAACGGTCAATTTAAAATCAATTTCGAATCCTTGGTGCAAAATTAGAAAACAATAATGTTTTAGTTTTTTTTTAAATTCCTGAGCCAGTGCGTTCATTCATTCTTAAATACATACAGAGAGAGAGAGAAATGCAATTCAACTGGATTTATCGAATATATAAAATCTTATTTATTTTATGAACTGGGATACCCTGAACTATTGCTGAGAGCTGACATTATGACAGTTGTAGTTAACTGCTCATGGGAACTACATTTGAAAGGAAACGAATATTATATAATCTATTTTAAACACTTAAAATACTAAACATATATGCTAATAGATTGCAGGTCTAATAGTGAGTTCTGTATCCATGTAGCAGGGCCGTAGCTAGGATTTTTTGTTCGGGGGGGGCAACTGAGTAGTTAATAGTCTAAAACTCCTTTTCTTTAAGTTTCTATAAAGCTTTCCGAAATTTTTCGGGGGGGGGGGGGGTAACTGCCCCTCTTGCCCCCCTGCTAGCTACGGCCCTGTGTAGAAAAGTAATATGTCGCTCTACAAAGTCAACGTATAAATATACCGAGGCGAAATCAGGAATTTAATTTAGCGGGGGTGGGGTTTAGGGAAAGACTCATTAAATGAATCTTTCGCGTCAGCGGAAATAAAAGGGATTACGTATAAAATTTCTTCAGAGTATCTCGCAATTTCTCGAATTCCGCTGTTGAACTATAAAAAGAAAATTGAGTATAGTTTTTCAATTTAAAGGTTACATGTAGCCAACTGCAGATTGTAAAACAGCGCTTAATAAGCAGTGCCGTCTCAAATGGACGATGAAGATACCGATGGTGAAATACTTCGAGAATAACTAACGAGCTACGAGGAATTACGGATTATCTATCACGGTAGATAAGACCTAAATGTAGAAAACTGGAGCCTAGGGCGAGGTTTATGACATTAAATCACGAGGGACAGATCATTCGTAACGTTCTTGTAGCCACGTGATTATTCTCCATATTATACTTTCTAAAGTATTTCCATCAGTTCAGATCGGTCATATATACATATTTAGCCAATTTTTTTTTAGCAATTTGGTAAATGTGCTTAAATAAAAGAAAACTGATGACTTACAAAATAAAATCGGATGCTAGATTTAATTCAGGCATCATTTGTCAGTATAAGTAACAGGAAGTTTTCAATACAAAATGAAATGTCTGACAGTGACATCGTTAAATGGTGTTTGGGGGCCTACATACCTAAATCTAAAAAATGTCAGTAAAGTTTCTGAACACATTGGGCATTGACAGTGGTACAAGGTCGCCTCTTACACTGAACGCGACCGATGTGGTGGTGGGAGCGTCTTGGTGTGGACAGGAATTCATGACATTGGACAAAACAACCTAATTTTATTTCATCATTCGTGGGAATCTAGATGTTCAGCATTACACTGACGAAACCATCACACCAACTGTCATTCCGTTCATGCAACAGCATCCAGGCATTTTTTGTTTCAACAAGACAATCTACGCCAGCATTCAACCACACTAAAGACTGGACTTCTTCAGAGGAACAATATTGAGGTACTAAACTGGCTTGCAAGATCGCCTAATTTGTTCCCTATTGTGCAGGTATGGGATTTGTTGGGTCGTAGGTTGCGGAGAGAACCACGCGCATATTCACAACGTCCACAACGTTAAACATGTGTCAAGTCGTCAATGGATCTCTATCACTATTCCAGAGATCCACCGTCTCACCAGAAGCATGAATCGACGTTGTACCGCTGTCAACATGGAATGCCCAATATGCTCAGACACGTTACTGACAATTTTCTGATTTTCGTGTATGGACCTCCATGCACTATTTAACGATGCGACAGTCATTCATTTAATTTTGTATTGAAAATCTCATGCTACTTATACTGACTAATGATGTCTCAAATAAATCCAGTGTCTGATTTTATTTTGTAAATTACGAGTTTTCTTTTATTTAAGCACATTTACAAATTGCTAAACGTTTTGACTAAGTATATATATATATATATATATATATACATAGATACATATATACATATATACATAGATATATAGATATAGATAGATAGATAAGATAGATAAGATATATATATATATATATATATATATATATATATATATATATATATATATCACCATGCGCATGGTTGCCGAGGTATATATTACATGGTGTACACAACTGATGAAGTAATCGAGTCAAACCTTTAAATATGTATAAGTATAAGTTGTTATATGTTTATATGTGTAGTGTATGCTGCCGGGTTGGGTTGTATTGATACAATAAAACTTAATGGAATTGAACTGAATTGAATAGTGACCGACCAATGACGTTATTTTGTTTGGGAAGCGACATCAAAACAAAGTGTAGTTTTCCCATAGTCCAGTCTATCTAAGCCTGAAGGTAGTAAAACCCATCACCAATTGCAACAAAAGGTTTCTCTTTTGATTTGTTATCAGAAACACCCCCAGATTAACATACTAAAAGTCTAGAAAAATATTTACAAGCGTAGTTAATTTTCTATCTGATTTACCTATTTTAAATACTAAATTATGGTTTTCTATCTCAACAGAGACAGTCAAATATACAGTAAACTGATTGGGCTATAACTATGAAACAAAGCGAAATGGCTTCCAATAAGCTACTTGTTTTTCACACAATTTAACAAATCAGTGCAAGATGGACAATACAAAAAAAAAGTGAAATTCGTCTGCAATTAGGTTATCGTTACATAGACTACAAATTATCTAGTAACGTTGTGTTTGTCAGTAACGACCTGTTTCTATATAAAGTAGATATGTTGAAACTCTATATTTACTTATGCAACTTTTAATTCTGCAACATAGATATCTTTTGACAAATAATAGGCCCACTGGAGAAAACGAATGGTTAATAGTTAAAGGGACATTCCTGACTGTGTTGCATTGTAAGATGTTTCCAACTAATAAAAAATGTCTACGATTAAACTTACATATTACATACATTTTCTTGTTTAGAATATCAGTGTCTGTGTCTGGTCGTCTTAATATTTGTAAGAAGCCCAAACTGGATTTCGTCTTTAAATAATTTCGTACGTACGAAAAACAAATTGTATTTTAGGAAATAAAATGAAATTTAACCTAGTACATATTTTAGAACGATCAAAAACACTTTTAATATATAACTACTAATATTTTATGCAGAAAAATATATTTCAGACGTAATTACAATCATTAAAAAGTCTCTGTTAGTCGATAACATCTTTAAAATTGCAGCAAACTCAGCAATGTCCTTTTAAATACTTGTTAATAAAACATGTTGCGGAGTTCATTCATTCATAAAGGAATTTAAGCACACAATTAAAGGTGCATTTCTCTCAAGTACTTACAGTTGCTTAATATTCTGTGTACAAGCGTGTGCACATTTAAACGTGTCATCATTTACGGACGTTACAAAACGTTGTTCGTTTGTTGTTGTTTTTGTTGTGGGGTTTGGTTCTTTGTTGCTTTTTGTATGACTTATTTTGTTGAGGGGTTTGGGGGAGGGGGGGGGGTTTATTGGTAGGGTTTTGTTTTGTTATTTTTTGGTGTGTGTGGTTTTTTGTTTAAGCCTACACTGAGGCGCACGCTATAACAGAGGCAGTCCTCCTACAGACGGAGTGGGAACCTGATATCATAGTCAAGACCAGCTCTCCTACAAACAGGGACCGGGACGTAGCCCAGTGGTAAAGCGCTCGCTCGATGCGCGGTCGGTCTGTGATCGATCCCCGTCGGTGGGCCCGTTGGGCTATTTCTCGTTCCAGCCAGTGCACCACGACTGGTATATCAAAGGTCGCGGTATGTACTACTCTGTCTGTGGGATAGTGCATATAAAAGATCCTTTGCTGCTAATCGAAAAGAGTAGCCCATGAAGTGGCGACAGCGGGTTTCCTGTCTCAATATCTGTGTGGTCCTTAACCGTATGTATGACGCCACATAACAGTAAATAAAATGTGTTAAGTGCGTTGTTAAATAAAACATTTCCTTGCTTGCTTCCTACAAACATTGATATTAACAGTGATTCATAACAACATACCCTCACGGCACTATCATCATTTCTTTTGGACTTTGTCGTGTGCAGAGATACAGTATACTGACGGCATATTCGTAATATTCATATATGTTATGGTTTTTATTACACACTTAAACTTTTAAAATATTTTATTGTTTTGGAAAATAGTTTTTTAACACATATTATAGTCAATCTTCTTGGAAAAAAGTAAAGTCCTTTTAAGAGTGGTCTTTATATTCAGGTTGGGGCGGGACGTAGCCCAGTGGTAAAGCGCTAGGCTGGTGCGCGGTCGATATAGGATCGATCCCCGTCGGTGGGATCATTTGGGTTATTTCTCGCTCCAGCCGATGCACCACGACTGATATATGAAAAGCCGTGGCATGTGCCAACCTGTCTGTGAAATGGTGCATATAAAAGATCCCTTACTAGTAATGGAAAAATGTAGCGGGTTTCCTCTTTAAGACTGTGTTGAAATTACCAAATGTTTGACATGCAACAGCCGATGATTAAAAAATCAATGTGCACTAGTGGTGTCGTTAAATAAAACAAAAACTTTAACTTTTTAAATTTAGTTGTCTGTATTAGAACTGGTTTGTTGTTGCGATAACAAGCACAGACGGAAACAGGTTACTTTTTCTCACAGCTGTGCACTGATACAGGCAAACAGTGAGAGGATATATTGGCTTTAATTTCGCATTCCACCGACGTAGGCGTGTATAAAAGGATTTAATGCCATAATGAAAGTATTTAATGCTATAATTCTTAACGATTAAGTGCTTTATGTAATGCTTCTTGTTTTTTAATTCCATGTATTAACAAGTCTGTGGAATTTCGAGTTCGTAAATCCACCTCCTCCGTTTCCTCTCACTGGACAAACATAAAACCTCAAACAATTATCTAATTCAATTTACGAATATAATACCAAGGAATCTGCAGAACTGAGAAACCCTTTTTATGTGTATTACATCATAAACCAATAAAATTCATTATAAGTTAATTTCGTTCGCATTTATATTAATGTCCTGTGAAAGAAAGAAATGTTTTATTTAACGACGCACTCAACACATTTTATTTACGGTTATATGGCGTCAGACATATGGTTAAGGACCACACAGATTTGAGAGGAAACCCGCTGTCGCCACTATATGGGCTACTCTTTCGATTAACAGCAAGGGATCTTTTATTTGCGCTTCCCACAGGCAGGATAGCACAAACCATGGCCTTTGTTGAACCAGTTATGGATCACTGGTCGGTGCAAGTGGTTTACACCTACCCATTGATCCTTGCAGAGCACTCACTCAGGGTTTGGAGTCTGTATCTGGATTAAAAATCCCATGCCTCGACTGGGATCCAAACCCAGTACCTACCAGCCTGTAGACCGATGGCCTACCACGACGCCACCGAGGCCGGTTAATGTCTTGTGAATGGAATATATAATGATATAACTTCGAGGTATATTTGGGGTCGTAATTAGACTAATAATAACTTGGGGGTGGCAGTAAAAAAGGAAATAACCGGGACACATTAATTGTCATGATCTTCTTCAGTAATACAAAAGGACATTTTTAAACCAAAAAGGACAGGTCGTCTTTTCTATTCTTTAATAAAAAAAAATCGTTATATAAATAACATATATGTGTTTCTAGGAAAATGGCAGTTATCACCTACCTCTGATAAATACGGGTCTAATATTAACACTATAATGTTTTGTGGAGTTAGATGAGCACAGAGACAGACGGAGATCGGACGGATAAGCCTGATGTCGGACGGATAGGTAGGTCAAGATAAACAAAACAACTGGCTAGCTAGATACAATAATATCAATGGAATTAATTTTCCGCAGACACCTAGTTCCAAACACCCCTAAATAGTTGAATGCAATCTCTAGATTATCCCCCATAGTCCAAGAGAGATATTTACGCTCAAAGAGGCTTTTACATAGTCCTCTAGAAATTTCGTAAAGTTGTAAAAAAAAAAATTCTAGTTTATTCTAATAACTATCAAAGCAAAAAAAAAAGTGATAAGAATATCTGTATTAAAACATTTTAAAATAATAAATAAATAATTTTCAAACATTGTAATCGATTATGTTTGCGATAACACGAAGACACATGTCATCGATTACAGATTACGATTACCGTACCCCATCTCTGATATATATACATTATTTTTTAGTTTTTAATATAGCTATTCTTGTCACTTTTAGTAATAAGAAAGCTTAATATTTTTCTTTAAAAGTGAAAATGGAAGAGATAAACGATAGGTTATGAGAACCGGAAGTGTGAAATATAGAATAATGTTTCACCATCGAGTGTTTCCAGTAGTTCTTCCGGTGTCCACATCACTTCCGACAGCGAGCTTCGGGTGTAGTACAGACCATGCTTGTATGGTTGGGCAGCGGCGAAATTCTTCAAGTGTCTTGTGTACTGAATATGACAAAATAAGTTTTTAATTGATATGAGTGTGTGTCGTAACTAGACATTAAATTCGGCTGGGTGCAAGTTACAAATTATCTCATTCAACTGATACATAAACGCATAAACAGATGTTCAATTCAGACTTATACCGTACGCACGCATTCAAGCGCAAGCACACATATAAATTCACAAACTAGTTGTTAATATCGTGGAGTTTCTGTATTCAAGCCAAAGCTATCTGAAGCCCATGGGCTTAAAATGGAAAATGTCGACGTATTCAAGACGGCTTAAATTCGTTTAATACTTTTGAAATAGGAATCTCCAATGGGTTATAAAAAAAATGACACATTTAGGATTAGATTAAAATAGATGTTTAACAACACCCCATCACGAAAAAAACACATTTAGAAATTTTTATTACGGAAGATTTTTTCATTAATAGAATTAAAGGTGTATTCTAATATTTGCAAATGTCATATTTTGCCATCTTTGCATTTCTTAGCATTTAGAAAACGCGCCTACAAAGTAACTAATTATTGCATAAATAACTTGATAATATGAAAAATGTAATGTACTGGCAATGGCTTCCCAAAGAATCGGCGACAAAAAAATAAAATCAACGTCACATATCCATCAAAACAACCGAATGTCCAGTACAGCATGACCAATTATATTCACAGATGTCGAAAGCAATGTCCCTCTCCTCAAATATGAAACTAGGGTGGTTATAATATTTCTTTAAAAACCCAAAAATCCATCCCCACACCGCCCGTGAATTAATTGCTGCTCCTTCCCCAAGAACTGGCATCTTCAGTATCGGTGTTCGGCGAACTATATGTACTCATTCAGCGCCGTAGGTAGCGGGCGGGGGGGGGGGGGGGGGCTACTTCCCCTCCAGAAAACAATCCGGAATTTTTTTTTAGAAACTTAAATAAAATTATCTTCTTAACCGTTTAAGGAAAAAAAGAAAGAAATGTTTTATTTAACGAAGCACTCAACACATTTTATTTACGGTTATATGGCGTCAGACATATGGTTAAGGACCACACAGATTTTGAGAGGAAACCCGCTGTCGCCACTTCATGGGCTACTCTTTCTGATTAGCAGCAAGGGATCTTTTATTTGCGCTTGCCACAGGCAGGATAGCACAAACCATGGCCTTTGTTGAACCAGTTGGTCGGTGCAAGTGGTTTACACCTACCCATTGAGCCTTGCGGAGCACTCACTCAGGGTTTGAAGTCGGTATCTGGATTAAAAATCCCATGCCTCGACTGGGATCCGAACCCAGTAACTACCAGCCTGTTGACCGATGACCTAACCACGACGCCACCGAGGCCGGTAAACCGTTTAAGGAGTTTTAGACTATTAACTACTTAGTTGCCACCCCCACCCCCACCCCCACCCCCACCCAAACAAAACATCCTTGCTGCGGCCCTGCTCATTTGCTATTCTATCTTACACGTTTTTCCTTCAACATAGTATAAATGTTTCTCAAGTTCTTAATTTAATGGGGCCTAATTTCGGATAATACTTTTATCTTCTCGAAGGTGGTATTTTCCGTGTTTAAGCTCGGGGATTCAATACGGGAAATCCCGGTAATAAAGAGAAGAGATCCCACATAAGGACAGACATTACGATCACCATCGTTGTCGTCGCCATTAAAATATTAGTGTATGTAATCATTTCCGGAAACTCTAAAACCAGAAAGTCCACTAACTTCGCAAATGCGTCTGTGTTTAAATTAGATTAACAAGTATACACTGCATTGTCCCAGAAACAACAGCATTGGCTTATGCTGATCATGTTTCTTACAGTTATAATTATGAAAAGGACTTTAAAGATGACAAATCTATTATTTGTGTTAAGAAAATTAAAGCTGGACACTAGGGGTTTTTTTTTGGGGGGGGGTTGGGGGGGGTGGGGGGGTTGGGGGTAAGACTTTGTTGTTAATTGTGTTATTGTATCTTTAATTTGTGAGTGGAAGGCGTACTTTATATGATATCATTGAGTTTGTCATCTCAATGCTGTTTATATTAATGCATTTTAAATATTATGCACTTCACTAAAGTCATCGTCTAACACATTTTGGTGTAATAAGGTTCTGGTCTATACATCAAAGAATCTAATGCCGTGATATAATTACATAATTAAATCAAATGCCTACATCGGTTTACCCCCTAAATACAGCGGATGGAGAGGCGTCCAGCTACAGTATCTGATAAGAAATTGCAGATGTGTGGTACAGATAGCCACAAAAGACTAGCACGTCTTGTGGTTGGAGAGATTTTGTTTTTTAAAGTATCACAAAGTATAATAAGATGCATTATATATAGGCAGTTTTCTTCAAAATTTCAATTTTAAATTTCAATTTATAACATTCAAGTCCACAATATCACTAAAAATAATTAAATTCATGATTTTAATGTATTAAACACTGGGTTTTCGGGACACTAATAAGTTCGTGGCAGGGTGTGCATCCCCAGTCTTCACTTAGAAAGAATAAATAGAGTCTGCAATGGTTTCTCAAAAATGCGATTATTACCATTACGTAAGGGCAACAAGTAATCATCAAAATATCGTTAGATGCCGTTTCTTTTTCTGGTGGTTATCGAGTTTAGTACTTGGTGCCCCTAGTTTGAGCGCTTAAAACCATTTTAGTTCACACTTCGTATCCAATAAACATTCCGGAGAATAAACCGCGTCATAAATAAGATATTACATCAGCCCACCATAGAGCCTTTATTTGTCAGACAGTGACACGGATCAGGATCATGTAGGAACAACCAAAAACATAACTCATACACAGATTATGTTGCTGACGCCAACTGTCAACGATCGTTAGCATTGCACAGATCGCATCAGGAGTTACATCAAACGTACAATGACAGTACTAAGTATACAATATCTGTCATACGTTGAATACGAACTCCATTAACCTCAATACAGAGATTAACTCTGTCTCCCTCTCTCGTTTTTCTCTCCAGAGTCGTATCGACATCAAATGTCGTCACCACTTCTGAATTTAACAGAGATGGGTAGACGTCAATGTCGGGATTCGTCGTCCTCGTCGCCGTCATCTATTGAGTTGCTACTGCTGTTGTAGACAACGTAGAGAACGTGGGACGATGTTTACCTCTTGTTTCTCGACGTCAAACTTCTTAGGGTCTGGCTTGAGATTTGTGATCTTGTCTGTGATGGATCTCAGCAAGACGAGCTGCTTGTCGTTATAGCCGTGGATCAGTATCTAAATAACAAACACATTATTAGCTTTCGTACCTGGATTATGACATTTTGGGGGGGATTTATAATCTAATGTAGAAATTAAGTAAACTAACGGCGTAATTAGTGTCATCGGGATATTGGAGGAGGTGGGTGGGTGGAGGTGGGGGTGGGGTTGAGGGAGAAAGAACAATAATATATCTAGTCTCGGTGCATTATGATAAATTTACTTAAAATTCATGTTGATTATACATGCACGCACACATACACATAGATATACACACATCGGCTATTGGGTGCTAAATATTTGTTAATTCTGACAGTCTTAGAGAGGAAACCCGCTATATTTTTTTATTAGTAGCAAGGGACATTTTGGATCGATCCCTGTCGGTGGGCCCACTGGCATATTTCTCGTCCAATCAGTGCACCACGACTGGTATATCAATGGCCCTGGTATGTGCTATCATGTCTGTGGGATGGTGCATTTAAAAGATCCCTTGCTACTAATGAAAAACTGAGAGACGTAGCCCAGTGGTAAAGCACTCACTTGATGCGCGGTCGGTTTGGGATCGATGCCCGTCAGTGGACCTATTGCTCGCTCCAGCCAATGCACCACGACTGGTACATCAAAGGCCGTGGTATGTGCTATCATGTCTGTGGGATGGTGCATTTAAAAGATCCTTTGCTACTAATGAAAAACTGCAGCAGGTTTCCTGTCTAAGACTATATGTCAAAATTACCAAATGTTTGACATGCAATAGCTAGTGATTAATTAATCAGTGTGCTCTAGTGGTGTCGTTAAACTAAACAAACAAACTTTATATGGTATCAATATGACAATATCGTAAATGGCTCCTCGTAATCTAAGTTAGGGGAGCAATTAATAACTCCCCTGATTTTTGTTTTACAGGCGAGGTCTGTTAAAGACTGTTCTGCGTTTAACACTGAACACATACCGTAACTGAATTTAACTACCTGCAGTCCATAGTTGGTTGGTTAAATATCGTAACTTAAACCAGAGATCTGCATATCTAACTCGTAGCACATAACTCAATTTAACTACCTGCAGTCAATAGTTGGTTGGTTGAATATCGTTATTTCAACCAGAGATCTGCGTATTTAATACTGGACACATAACTCAGTTTAACTACCTGCAGTCCATAGTTGGTTGGTTGAATATCGTTACTTAACCCAGAGATCTGTGTATTTAATTCTGGACACATAACTGCACTGAACTACCTGCAGTCCATAGTTGGTTGGTTGAATATCGTAACTTAAACCAGAGATCTGCATATCTAACTCGTAGCACATAACTCAATTTAACTACCTGCAGTCCATAGTTGGTTGGATGAATATCGTAACTTAAACCAGCGATCTGCGTATCGGTCTCGTATTCCGTGAGACGCTCTCTCGCCATCGCCGCGAACAGAGTCGTCAGATTCGCCGATATCGGGTCGCAGTAGGCAGCAGGACTAAAAATAAGAAAACAAGATCTTTATTTTCGCATCACGTATTATCCACATAAGCCCCAAATCGTGTGCGCATCAAGCCGCATTACGTTTTCTTATTTCCAGATATCTGTGTCAGAAATAGTTAAAATGTTCCGTTAAAATGTCTTTTTTGTGATTTGGCTTTTCTGAAATTCTTCAGACGTTTTAAGATCTGATGTTACCCAACGTCAGTCATTCCAGATAGTGTGGAAACAGTTACTGAAATGATGTGTCCACTAAATGCACATAGGATTTAAACTTTAAGCTGTAATATCGAGCGTGTTTTTAATATTTAATGATAAATAAATACACGTTTTCTTGTATTTAGAAAAGATTATCAAGTTTTGTTTTCTTGATGTACATTATTAAATCTCCTTTAGAGAATTAGTTCTCAAATATAGGTCACATTAAAAGACAGTTTTTGCTTCTTTCTTTTGTTTTGTTTTCGTTTTTTTTTTTTTTTTGACAGACAGACAAATAGATATTTTATTAAAGTTATTATGTACACAATAATAAAATATAATTTAAAATACAGTATAAAAGTAGATAAGCCATTCTTTACAGGAACTATGAGACTATCAATAAATAAAAATATAAAAATGAACGTACATATATATATATACATAACACACGTGAAAAATACATAAGTGTCATTTTTTTTGGAATAATTTGTTTACAATTTTCATTTCACGAATGTCACAAGTAGATTAACCCTTTTGCCCTTTGTCCCATTTCTAAAATATTTCCTGGGTCCGGCCTTGGGTTTGCAGTGAGTGATTGTAGAATTCTCTCTCTCTCTCTCTCTCTCTCTCTCTCTCTCTCTCTCTCTCTCTCTCTCTCTCTCTCTCTCTCTCTCTCTCTCTCTCTCTCTCTTCATCCCTCCGTCTCTATCTCCCTCTCTATCTCTTTCTATCTCTTTCTATCGCTCTCTCTCTCTCTCTCTCTCTCTCTCTCTCTCTCTCTCTCTCTCTCTCTCTCTCTCTCTCTCTCTCTCTCTCTCTCTCTCTCTCTCTCTCTCTCTCTCTCGACGAGAAACCCACTTTTCCTACCGATTTGCACCATGAATTTAACAATATGCACTTCCCCATTTCAGGCGCGGATCCAGCAGAAGCTTTTGAAGTACTATGGAAATCCTCTACAGGGTGTATACTACCAAATCAAATCCCATAGACGACGATAGTAACATATGTGGCTAAAACTCCTACCTGCAGCGTACCAATCGAAATAAACGCCACGGATATAAATACTACCACCCCTCACCCTTAAAGTGACTTAGAAAAATTTGGGGGTCAAGCTGCTCATTTCTGAGATAACGGGTAGCGTCTATGACTACCCTAGTTCCGCACAAAATTCGAGTACCCTATACATGTTTCAATCACAAGGCTACTTGACACAGTGGTACTAGATGAAATAAAATAGCATACATTTTTTGCCCAGATGAAACTTCTTTTTTTTTACAACCAACACGCTCACATTTATCACCAATCACAGGACTTGTGTTCACTTCTCTATCAAAAGTGCTCGAACTTTGACCCAGCCGGAAGTCATTTGGTTTAGTACTACCTATATAATGCATGTTAGTGTATTTAAACTTAGGAATACTGTAGGTGCCCTTTTGGGGAGCTGCACAACTTCTGTAGAAAACTCCTGCAACGGCTCCTACATTTTGGGCAGTACATTTCTCGTTCTTTGATATACCATTAGTTGGGATACAGAAAAGCTTATGTTCACCGAGCATGAGCAATCCTATACATGCGCGAATTTTAACGGGGGTACAACAGGGGAAGGGTGTAACGTTTTAAAAGGGCACTTCCGGTATTCGGGGTGTTGATGTAACATTTAAAAAAAGACACCTACCATATTCAAAATATCAAGATGACCATGTTACCCAGAAAAAACAAATGCAGTGTATTCATCTGCAAAACAGTGGATTTTTTTAATGGAATTTCGAATTTCGGTGGAGTGGGGGGATGACGGGTGAGTACCTTCAGCACCTTCCCCTTGGATCCGCGCCTGTAGTTTACATCTTGTGAACGATTTTTTTCGTCGTCCTTCGTCGTCGTCTTTTCTTCTTTTATCTTGACTTTTTTAATTAGGGTATTATTTAGGGGGGATTCGGGTCGAATCCCCTCCCTTCTCAAGAAATTTGTTGGGTTTTCTGTTGTTTTTCAAAATATGTTCCTTGGGAGCATGACTCAATATCCTATAAAAAATGTTCACCAGTCTAAACCACCTTCACACGTGCCTGGGCTAAAATTACGTCCTAACTTTTCCTACTTTTAAGCTATTCCAGTCTTAATGTGTTGGATTATATACAAAAGTACAGATGTAAACCCATGTGTAAAAGTCTGCACTTCAATTTACCTGTGAACGTTTGAATTTCGTTTGTTATTGAAACTATTTTTTTTTAAAAGTTAAAAAAAAAAAATCTTTAGATAGCTTTTCGACAGTTTCCGTATATTACGGACGTTGTCGGAAACATCGATTACGTCAACAATACGATGACGTTGCAATAATATGGTTATGGACGTCAAAATTGCTCTACGTACATTTTTCAGAATTTAGCGTAAATTTGGAAATATGTTAACGATATCGCTATTTGACGTCTATGAGCATATTTAACGTGTATAAGACAACATATTAAAATACTTGGAATGCATTTTATAATGTATTAATGATGGCGAAGCTGTTAGCTGATATTCCAATGTTTTACAGTGTGGATATCACAAGACAGGTCAGTGAATTTTAAATATTATATATTTTAGTGAAATGTTTTAAAATATCTATCAGTATTATCAAAAGTGTTATCAATTATAACTTATTATTGAAGTTAAAGTTTCTGCGGCGGATACAGGATGTTTCTAGAGTACGGTGGGCTGAGTGGCGGATCTACAAAATCTATTTAAGGTGGGGCGTTAATGACATGTGGCCGAAGGCCACGAATATTCCCGAAGGGATTTCTTGGATTTACCAACATAAAAAAAGAAAAAAAAAAGAAAGAAAGTATAACTGTTGCAAAATTTAGGGGGATTTGGGCGGCCCCTCTCTTTTTAGATCAGCCACTGGGGTATATCGTTTAAAGGGGGCACTTACGGTATTCAGGGAGGGGATAAACGTTTTAAAAGGGCAATGGGAGATACGCTACGTTTTTGAAGGGCATCTAGATCACTCAAAAGTTCGAATTATTATGGCAAGAAGGCATAACCTCTACTACGAAATAACCCAGCTAGATACGAAAAGCCAATCGTCTGAATGAATACAATTCACTTAAGATCTGTACAATTAAATCTTAAAATAATTGAAAAGAAGATGTTTGAATTAGGTCTCTCGGGTATTGTGTTTGAGACTGGTTGGATTTCTTCAGGGCCCGTGCTTATAAACCTTTTTAGGAAATGGTTTATTTAACGACGCACTCAACACATTTTATTTACGGTTATATGGCGTCGGAAAAGCTTTTTAGAGTCATCTCATCTTTAATGACGTCACACACATACAGTTTGTATGGCGTTGCCATGACGTTACTATCTCAAACTCTGAGTGTAGACTAAAAGTTTTATAAGCACCGGGGACCTATTTTCGAAGTCATCTTAGCGCTACGAAATCGTAAAAGCGTCGTAGGTTGTGACGTCACTACAGCGAACGCCATAGTGACGTCATAGCTTACGATAATTTCACGATTTCGTAGGCTAAGATAGCTTCGAAAATATGGGCCTTGGGCTATCTTAGCTATCTTAGCCCTACGAAATCGTAAAACCATCGTAGGGTGTGACGTCACTACAACACAACGCCATAGTGACGTCATAGCTTACGATGATTTTACGATTTCGTAGGATAAGATTGCTTCGAAAATATGGGCCCTGGTTCCTTAAACGGTGCACTGTTTGGGAACACCATGACATGTTAGTGCACTGATAGTCATGCTAGAATACGCGGAAAGGTCGATTTTTAGCAATTTATGAAGTGCGTCTGGTTAGTATACGACAATTGAAATCAATGATTTTTAATTTAAAAAAATAATAAAATAAAAAATCGCTCGCGTCCGGTTAGTATACGCCTTTATTTCTCATTCTCAGACGTCCTTGGTTTCCACCCACTGTCCCAAACCACCCACTCGCCCCTTGCAATCCTATTTCCAGCATGCCATATTTGTTTTTCTTAGCAGGCCATATTTCTTTTGGCCTGTTAATTTAAAAGCATTGCAGCAGCCCATGTTTTACTTCCTATTTCGAGCTCTGTAATTATGGTGTTGACGGGTGCTGGATTGCGAAACAAAACAAAGGGAAAAAACCCTAAAATCACGTACAACTGCAGAAATGAAAAAAAAACCCAAGATAACAAGAATGGACTCATGGAATCCTAAAAAACAAAAAAACACCGCCCATCCCATTTCCAATATATCCATGGAAATGTTGGCAATAATTACACCATTGTTTAATATTGACCTGTGGAAATTGGATGTCGTGTTCCGTTGGAGACGAATTACGTGAACAATATACCGACAAACCAAGACTCGCACACAAACTGGAATTATACCGTGTTAGTATTCCCCGGCCGCCTGTCGAGTCCGATGTCATCACAATGGCATGCGAGAAAATCATATTAGATGACTTTATTTAGCATGGAAACCACCTTCTGCGGTAAGAACTGGAACGAGGTTATAGTCACAGAGGCAATTGCCCCCGGCGTAACCCGCTTTCATCAGCGGTTTAGTGAGTCGTAATCGCCCAATAGGATGAACAACTAATCTAATCAATTTCACAACTGTCATTCGGTAATCGAGACTGGTGATAAGGCTTTTTCCTAGATATATTGGGATGGGGAGAGAGGCAATGGGATGCGAACCCAGCTCTTTTTTTTTCAGCCTTAAATCCGTTTGCGCTTAACCACTGTACGTCATCTAATATCTATATAGGGCTAGCTTCCAATTAACCAGTAAAGTCTCTTGGCCCGAGTTTTAAGGCCAAGTCACATTAGGCGATGATGCAGTGTGCAATTTTGGTTTCAAAAATTTAAGTGTCATAAGGACTCCCTGAATGCAAATCTTGAGAGCCTGCCACCAACCCAGCGAGCCCTGCCGAGCGTCTCCAATAGAACATAAGATACACTAAATGTTTAGCATGAAACCATGTATGTTGACTGCGTCATTTTGCAGAATCAATGTATTTGTACAAATAAATATTCCGAGCCATACGGGCTCGTATGCTAGCCAAGCTAGAGAGTCCTACACTGTGATGTATCTGAGTACAAGCTTACCCCCAAATCGTCGTGTCGTCTGTCGCTAGCCTTAGCATTTCCTCCTGGGTTGTTGTTTGGGGGTACCTGTGATTTGAATCTCCAGTTTGCAATTAAGTATTTCAAAATAGAATTATTGTCATATTTATCACAGTCATGACCTCCTTTGATATCTTTGTAGAGGTATATACATGTAAATTCTAATTTCTGTACGTATTTAGATACTATGTTATTTAACAGATTATACTTAGTGTTGCTTTAAATTTGTTTACCTTCTAATCTCCATGGAAACTCTCGCCTTCGGAATCAGGAAGGTGTTGTCTTGAGCGAACCATAGTCTGGACAAAGCACTGTCCTGAATAAAATATTAAGTTTTAAAAACTATTTTATTTATTTTACAATATCATTTATTACTGCTCTATATTTGACCTGGGAACGAAATATAATGCGCAATATCGAAATATTATTGACTACGAACGAAATATGATTAATTGGGTTCGGTCATTGGGTGTCAGTCAGTGGTAACCACGCAAACACACACACACACATATATATATATATATATATATATATATATATATATATATATATATACCACACAGACATATACATACACACAGAGAAGAGAGGCGAGAGAGACACATTCCTAGAGAGAGAGAGATTTAGACACAGAGAGAGAGGGAGGGGGAGAAGAGAGGAGATGAGAGAGAGGAGAAAGCGGAGAGACATACAGGAGAGATTGAGAGATCCGAGAGAGGAGAGAGGAGAGAGACATACAGAGGGAGAGAGAGAGGAGAGAGAGAGAGAGAGGGGGGGGGACAGAGAGGGGGGGGAGGGGGGAGATGGACACACAGAGAGAGACAGAGGAAGAGAGAGAGGAGAGAGAGAGAGAGAGGAGAGCGAGAGAGAGAGAGAGAGAGAGAGAGAGAGAGAGAGAGAGAGAGAGAGAGAGAGACATCAGTACATACCCATATATACATACTTCTTTGTATATAAAAACGCTTTAGACATTTAAGATAAACTTACTCGTATCATATATGGTTTATCCGTGTCCTGCAACAAAGAAAGAAAAACAAAATATTTACAATACAGCATAATCATATGTTTCACGGAAAACACATTTCATTGTATGAAACAATTATATAAAAGGATTATGGATCATTTGTTCAGACACTGAGGGTATCTTATTTTATGATTTTATTTTAGCTTCACGTGATTTTTAATATATCTTTTGTTAAATAGAATAAATTCTAAAACTGCCGTTTAGATCTGCGCTGTTACAAGCGACGATGACCAATCCCCCATCAAAATATTTAAGAACATGATACTATTTAGCGTCCATGGAAGTATGGGGCACAGTTTTGTTTACTTTTTGAACGGAGTAGCGGTTCGTTGTTTTGCCATCAGTAGCTAATGAGGAAATCCTCTCATTGTTATGTGTATTCAAACTAATAATTGCAATTTTTTAGAAAAATATCTACATATTATTTCAATAAACAGTTAATAAATTTACCAATTCAACAATAATAAAAAAGCGTAAACAATTACTTTAATAATTCCGAGCAATTATGAAAACTTATTTTTATTTCTACTTTTGTCACTGCTCCTTTTTCATATATTAGTATATTGTTTATAAGGTAGTGAATTCAAGGCCGCAACCCTGACACTATCATAACATATTTCTGGGGAAATAAACTATTTATTTAAATAATAATAATAATAATGAAAATAATGAAAACAGCCGAAAGTAGTGCAAACCTGAGTTGCATGGACTTTGATTGAAAACATGTTTATATAATAAAAATAAATACAAAAGGATTGGGTACAAGTTATCCAACTTACCAGGCTCTCTCCTAATTCTAAACATTAAATGGTACAATAATTTCAATAAATCAATCAATCAATCAATCAATCAATCAAAGTATATGTTTGTGTAAAACGATTGAATAAAGAAATAGAAGTAATCGATGGTTTAACAGTTTTCATTATTAACATTTTATCTTCTTACACAGCCCAAC
The DNA here is from genome assembly GCF_016097555.1 of Gigantopelta aegis. Classification (NCBI taxonomy): domain Eukaryota; kingdom Metazoa; phylum Mollusca; class Gastropoda; order Neomphalida; family Peltospiridae; genus Gigantopelta; species Gigantopelta aegis. The sequence continues at coordinate 29,504,020 of NC_054708.1, forward strand.
TGGTAAGTAATAACACTAGTAAAAGTAACAACAAATAAAAGATTCCGCACCACGATATAAAGTTATCTTAGTCAAATCGTTGTGTCTGTTGTAAACATTCTCAAATATGTATTTATTGGTATCATCATTAAACGAGTCTCGACCGTTTAATATCAATTGCAGATAATTGGTTCAAAACTGTTTAGAGATGTTAAACGATTTTTTTTTTCTTTGCTGGTTATAAAATTGACATTCAAAGAAATAATTATGAATTGCTTTCAAACTGAATCACAGTAATGTCAATAATTGCATGAGGGATACATGGAGTTAGGAATTCGGGTTTTATTGTTTGTTTGTTTGTTGTTGTTGTTGTTTTTTGTTGGGGTTTTTTGTCACATGACATTATTTGGACCAATCTAAACACTTATAACAAAAGAGAATTTAAAGATTAGAATTATATGATTATGGGTTGGGTGTGTTAGATGTTGGTCAAATACTAGATCCGCCCAGGATTGATTAAGGTATGTCAACACATATCGGCTTTCCTTTTGTTCTTCTCTCAGACTGTGCGTCAAAATTACCAAATGTTTGACATCCAATAGCCGCTGATTAGTAAATCAGTGTGTTCTAGTGGTGTCGGTAAACAAAACAAACTTTAAATTACCGTTATCGATTTTAATATCCAAGCAATTCGTATCGATCAGTCAGTTTAATTTTAAATTCTGTATCATAATAATTAAGCTGACCATGGATTTGTATAAATATTAATTTTCGGAAATGTAATATGCAATGATAATGTTTCTGTTTTGTTTTGTTGCCCAAACAGCTGGTCCCAAATGTCAATATAGGTGTTCTTGTATATATTGGCTTGTGGTCTCATATACAATAAATAATTGAATTGCATTGAAAATAATAATTACACCCTACTCATATTAACACAATATACGTATTGGTGTATGTATATTTTAGTTTGTTGAAAACCCCCCAGGAAATTCGTAGCATTGAATATTAATTGAGTATTAAAGAAAGAAAATAATAATAATTTAAAAAAACACCATTTAAGTATACTGAATATCAAAAGAAACGCAAATAAGGGTTAGGGTTAGTTTGTAATTAGAACAGAAATATTTCATAACAAACAGGACCGGGACGTAGCTCAATGGTAAAGCGCTCGCCTGATGCGCGGTCGATCTAGGGTCTATCCGCGTCGGTGGGCCCATTGGGCTATTTCTCGTTTCAGCTAGTGCGCCACGACTGATATATTAAAGGCATGTGCTATCATGTCTGTGGAATGGCACACACAAAAGATCCCTTGCTACTAATGGAAAAATGTAGCGGGTCTCCTCTCTAAGACTATATGTCAAAATTACTACATGTTTGACATTCATTAGTTGATGATTAATAAATCAATGTGCTCCATTGGTGTGTTAAACAAAACCAACATTAACTTTGATAACAAACACTTAATTCTGTGAAATAATAAACAATATGTCAACCTATAATTCTCCTGAATGTCAATATGTGGTAATCCTTTCTTTAAAAAAAATAACCAGCTGAGAATTACATTCGCGTTTCTTTTGGTCTTCAGTATATATTTTACTACCGATCACAAAACATAAATAATGACATCTCGTTACAGCATTGACGGTATTTGATTTACGGTGTATAAATAATGTCGTCCTTTCATAACCTTATTAACAATAGTTGATTTATTAAAAGAAATGAAACCATAAATATTAGTAAATTTACACAAAACAGGCATTCTTATAAATCATTGTCCAGCAGTTCATTATACGATAGTGTGGTAGTCTAATTTGTAATCCTCAATATTAAAGGCGCAGATTCTGGTTTCAGCCCGTGGAAATGGTCACTAAGTTTAGTTAATCTACAAACCTGCAACACATTTCGATATGGTTATAACAAAGACAAGCTAAAGTCTGTGATGTTTAAACGGGGAAATACCGTCCAAAAACAGACTCGAGCTTGTCTCGATAACCATTACCTCTCAGACGAACGTGCGTTTTTAGAACTATGTAAAATGCGTTTTGAGGTATTACAAAAACATGGATGCCCAAAACCACTTCAAGTGTACGAAAATGAACAGTGCAGGCGGTTCCTTCTTCACCCACACCACCCTTTCCTGTCCTGGGCGGAGGAGCCGGCTGAGGCCAACATCTGGCCCCCAGGACAGGCGTGCGCTACAACAGCTTGCTCTGAATGTGCACGTTAAATTCTCTGACCTGACCTAACCTAAATAATAAACTGTAAATATTTCTAATTTAAATTATCAAAAACGGCTTTAGTAGTGAAAAATACGCCGCAGTGTTAAAAACTAGGGGCCGTCACTTTAAGTTTGGTTAATTTTACTTTTCTCGTCCTGTAAGTTTCCCGCAAAGCCACCCACTATTTTTACCGTTATTCATTGATAATAAATAACACAGGGGGCGATGCAGAATAATATTATTCTGTGGAAACGGGCGACTACAATATTTCAAAATATAGAAAACAAAAATTAAAGTTTTGGCATCACCCACCCGACAAGGATATCATACATGTACGCATTATACATGTACTCGCGCGCAAACAAATGCATTATTTTCATCTGTTTTTCAAGACACTGGGTTTTTAATACATTTCGAAGTTTGTAGGAGAGGGGGTACACACCCTCAGCACCAACCCTTTTGGATGGATGCCTTAACAGCCAAAATATACTAGTATAAGCGACCTTCTGAAAAACATATTTAACAATATCAATGCTGGCATAATCATCCGTGATATTAAACACATGTGTGATTTGTGTTTACTACCAGAATGTGTAGTGTATGTAACGCGAGCTTCATTCACCCTTGAACTGGCCACTGCGACGTTAATAAACAAAGCAATTGTTTAAAATTGATAATCGCAGGTAATAACATCACGGATCTGTCAAAACAGGACGTTTTCTACCCGAGTGTAATTGATTGAACGTGGCAGTAATCAGTCGCAAGTTAGACGGCAATAAATCACTAATGGTCTCGGTGCAGGACAGGTTAAGTCATGGCTGGCAGGAATTGGGTTCGCATCCTGGTACAGGCGTTTCATCCAGAGCGAGTTTTAGCTACTCAGACGATAAGTAAAAGACCGTTCTATTTCTCGTTATAGCCAGTGCACAACGACTGGTATATAAAAAGGCCGTGGTATATGCTATCCTGTTTATGGGATGGTGCATTGGTGCCTATAACAGATCCCTTGCTACTGATGTTAAAACATGTAGCGGTTTTTCTATCTATGACTACATGTCAAAATTAACAAATGTTTGACATCCAATAACCGATGATTAATAAATCAATGTGCTCTAGTGGTGTCATTACACAAAACAAACTATTGTAAGGCCGCCACACCGACATCTCTCTCAATATCTACTACCAACCACTAGCACACTGTCCTGAACAGAGAAACAGCCCATGATCGCGTGCTTGAACCATAACTGGATATAAGCACGAAAATAAATTCAACTAAAAATCAATAAATCAATATTTTACACCATCTGATTTCTGTGAGCCTGCATTACAGATCATTGCATTTAAAACTGATGCGCCAATACATAGCTTTAAAAAAAACAGCAACCACAAACCACAACAAAAAACAACAAAAACACATCTCAAATTATATATAAATAAAAATTTAAAAAAACAAACAACCCACAACATTTATTTAGTTTGTAGTAGGCTGACTCCGGATAAAAAAAACAACAACAGAAATTGAGTAATATATTTACTTAAAAGTGAAATACATACATGTGTATGGACATACATGTATTGGAAGCCGTTGATTTTTCTTTTGTTTTAAAAAAAAATCATCTTGTTTATAACGTGGATGTCTTTCTAGGGTTTACGTAAACCACGTCATACTATTTTAGCCATGGCCGTAATATGAAGGACGTAGAGGTAAGTAGCAGGTTTGTGAATACGTACGTTCTGGAATAATCGATTTGTTTTAAACAAAAGAAATGTTAGCAGAGGCGTGTTCAGGAGGTAGTGAACTCGCGGACGCTCGCGGTTGGCTCATTTGTGTGTTCAATAGCGAGAGCGCTCGCGAACAATGTGATTGATTTTCATACTATCGCGTTCTATCATATTTATTTAAAGGTACTTTGCCTAAAACAAATTTGAGTAATATTCCTGTAAAAATACTTAAGAGATCCTTCGTTGAAATATTATTGTATGCACATTCCCTTTATTTACGGAAGCTATTAAAGGGACAGACCCTAGTTTCAGCCCATGAAAATGCACACTAAGTTTAGTTAATCTACAAACCTGTACACATTTGGATAAAGTTACAATTGAGTGAAATATGAACGACTTTGAAATGGTGAAATATCCTCTAAAAATCGACTCCATAACTGTTACTTCTCAGACTCACGTGCGTTTTTTAAAATATGGCAGATGCATTTTGTGATATTAAAAACACCAGGATGACCAAAAACACTTCGAATGTACGGGAATGGATAATCTAAACAATAAAATCTAGGTAAAGTATGATTTTAGTTATCAAAACCGGCTCTAATAGTAAAAAAATATGCCTTTGTGTTTAAAAACTAGGGTATGTCCTTTTAAATGTTTTAGTACACGTAAAAGCGGGCGCAGAAAAGTGGCAGTCCTCCTATAGGCGGAGTTGGAACCATATATTGTGGTCAAGAACAGCTGTCTGTAGACAAAGCACCTAAAAGTGAGTCATGGCTCTATACACTCACGATTCCATACACCATAACCTCTTTTAAAAGTGGTTTTGATATGCTAATGGCCGATTTGTAACGGCTTCCATTGCATACTTTTTACATTTTCCATTGTTTTGGTGTATTACTGGTGACAAGGGCGGGACGTAGCCCAGTGGTAAAGCGCTCGCCTGATGCGCACTCAGTCTAGGATCGATTCCCGCCAGTGAGCCAATTGGGCTATTTCTTGTTCCAGGCAGTGCACCACCACTGGTACATCAAAGGCCGTGGTATGTGCTAGCCTGTCTGTGGGATGGTTCATATGAAAGATCCCTTAATATTAATGGGAAAATGTGGCGGGTTTTCTCTATAAGACAATATGTTAAAATTACCAAATGTTTGACAACCAATAGCCAATGATGAATAAATCAATGTGCTCTAGTGGTGTCGTTAAACAAACAAAAAACTTTAACTTTAACATTACTTGTGAATACATTAACGCATTTTATCGTCAATTTTCCCGAAATAAAGGCCTTCGTTTTGATGGCGAAGTTCCTTTAACATCAGGAGCAAAATGCAGCCTGGCAAGGAACAGCGAGCGCTCGGCATCCTGAATAGTATATGCATTCACATCGAAGCGAGCAATCTCTCGATAGCTCAGCATCCTGAACACACCTTTGGCATTTGAAGCGATGGACATGTTTCCGGGCAGTGGACAGTGCATGGCATCCTTGCTGACATTTACTTGCTTGTCACCTAGCGACTGTATTCGTAAACAATTCTAGAACAGTCTTAAACAGTTATTTAGTGTAATACTAAAACCAGAATCAATAAAATGGTCCAAAGCCGCATCATAATATAACATTACACTAAAAAAAATCAAATTCAAACCTAATAGCAAGATTCATATGGCAGGGCCACATTTAATTTACGAAAAAAAACCTAGTATCTTATTGTACTTAATAGTACCATTTTTAGGCTAACTGAAAACCATCTTCTATTATTGTGGTCTGGTTGGTTTTGTACAGCCATCCTGCTAATTTTAGGCTATGTGCGGCTCTATATAGACTAATACAATTAACCCAGCATGTGATTGTGGTAAATATATAGATGATAAAGCAGATGATTATAAATATTGTTTTAAAATAATAAAAACAATAACAGTTTGAATAATTTTATATGATACACTAAATAAATCGTACCGAGCTTTCTCTGTCAACAATGGCGACGTTTCCAGGAATGAAACTGTTCGGTTTTGGGAGATGGAATTTGTCATTCGTCGAACATTTCTTCCATTTCTGAAAAAAAAAAAAAAGATAAAAAAAATAGTAGTTCGCATTTCATTCAGTGCAAAAAAACGTAGTACGCTTGGTTTTGGGAGATGGAATTTGTTATTCGTCGAACATTTCTTCCATTTCTGAAACGAAAAATCAAAAGAAAAGCGTAGTTCGGTTTTCATTCAGTCCAAAAAAGTAGTTCGCTTTTCATTCAGTCCAAAATATATTGACATCCATTAGAAACACATCGCCCTATGATGATATGTGATTATCTAAAACACACTTTTGAAAGTTGACCTCCACTGGAATATGATGCAGTATATCATCCTCCATGGAATAACCATGGTGGTCGCTTTGACTCTCTCGGGTAGAACGAAATCCTAAAGATGTGGACGCTGCCTCCAGACTATAAAGATTGAACCCAAACTGTGACAGTGGAAAGTGATTAACAACCAGAAACGTGCATTTCTGTGCGATCATGTAAGACAGAATTTGCTAAAAGTCAATTATTTCGTGGGTATTTCATAGAGTATTGTGGCCCCCAAAAATTTAGTTCTCAAATTTTACAACCCAAACACATCAGGCGAGCGCTCTACCGACGGAACTAAATCCAGCCTCTGTAGTCTATCAAAATGACCGGCCTCGGTGGCGTCGTGGTTAGGCCATCGGTCTACAGGATGGTAGGCACTGGGTTTGGATCCCAGTCGAGGCATGGGATTTTTAATCCAGATACCGACTCCAAACCCTGAGTGAGTGCTCCGCAAGGCTCAATGGGTAGGTGTAAACCAATTGCACCGACCAGTGATCCATAACTGGTTTAAAAAAGGCCATGGTTTGTGCTATCCTGCCTGTGGGAAGCGCAAATAAAAGATCCCTTGCTGCTAATCGGAAGAGTAGCCCATGTAGTGGCGACAGCGGGTTTCCTCTCAAAATCTGTGTGGTCCTTAACCATATGTCTGACGCCATATAACCGTAAAATAATGTGTTGAGTGCGTCGTTAAATAAAACATTTCTTTCTTTCTTTCTACCAAAATGCCACGAGTTTCCATTATTGAGAATGACAGTTCTGTAGGCAGACGCGTATGCAGAAGGGGGGGGGGGGGGGTCAGTGGAGTTCTAGACTGTAGCGAGTTTATAGGGGAATCGAGTCATGCTTCCCTGGTAAATATATTGATATATTGAATTTTTTTGCAAAATGAATGAATGAATGTTTAACGACACCCCAGGACAAAAATTACATCGGCTATTGGGTATCAAACAAAGGTTAATATATGAATAAATAGACAATTAACATCAGAATAAAAATTCAAAAGTTAAATTTGAAGCGAATGGTATTAACTGCTTCTGACTGCCAAGTTCAAGGAGGCTGTAAAACTCGATTTGAATATTAAAGAGCATAAAAAAACGAACGCAAAAGTAGACAAAGATCCTACATCGTTCCAACCATGATAGACATATACCAGAGTTGGATTCGGAGGCCGTGAAGGCAACTTAATATGATCCGGGTTAGGAAATAGTTCATCATAATGCATAATATATATATATACTAAAACGCAAAAGAAACGCAGGTCCTGAAAATGCGAAAGAATTGCACTTTGTAAAGCAGTATCTTTGGTGGAATTGAACCTCAACTGTGTTAAAGGACATGGCACACACCCACACCGCAGTCCCACCTGCGTGTCAATTTCATTACCTGTGTGACGTCACGAATGCTCAAAACACGTTGAAATGCTTATAAAGCCTACACACCTGGATTTAATCGCATAAATTCAATTTGAGTAGTGACAGACAACAGAATCACATTTTAAAAATGCCGCGACTAACGCAACTCCAGCGAGGGATGGCCATCGGGATGTTGCAAGCCGGACAGACCCGTACTGCTGTAGCCAGACAATTGGGATGTCATGTTTCGACAATCGCACGCCTTTCTCAACGTCACCAAATCACTGGATCTGTGAACGATCGACCACCCACCGGCCGCCCGAGGGTGACAACCGCAGCCCTAGACCGGTACATCCGGGTGACCCACCTTAGGAATCGGATGCTGCCAGCAGCTAACACCGCTCACCAGGTGCGTGGTCCACGTGGTCCATATACCGTCCGACGCCGTCTGAGGGCAGCAGGACTCCGTAACCGCCGTCCTTATGTGGGACCAATATTGACCCCTCGGCACCGCCAACAACGTCAACAGTGGGCGCAACAACATCAAAGATGGCGACGTGGCCAGTGGCAAAAGTTCTGTTTACTGATGAGAGCCGTAAATGTGAACGCTGATGGCCGAATCCGAGTATGGCGACGTCGACATGAACGTTACTCCGACTGCTGCGTTCTGCAGGCACGACCGATGGGGCGGGGATAGTGTGATGGTGTGGGGTGGTTCTCATTCAACCACAGAAACACAACTTCATGTGTTCAGACAACGCGTTAATGCCGCCGTGTACCAAAATGACGTCATCAACAATCACGTCGTTCCCTTCTTTGCCGCTCACCCATGTGCGCTTGCTGCAGCAAGACAATGCCAGGCCGCACACTGCCAGGGCAACACAGGCGTTGCTGGCTCAGCACAAAACATCCCAACGTTGCCGTGGCCAGCCTTATCACCGGACATGGCGCCTATCGAACACGTCTGGGATGAAATCGGACGTCGCCTTCAGGCTCGCGGACAACCTCAGAATATGCAGGCGCTAGGCAGCATTGGTCCATGAAGGAACTCACTCCCTCAGGCATTCTTTCAACGGCTTGTCAACCATGAGGAGACGTTGCACTGCCTGTTTGAATGCCCAGGGTGGTCACACGCGATACTGGACTTTGACAATGCTACAGGTCGTCTCTTTCACATTTTTAACATGGACCCCCACCCTACTTTATGACATAGGAATTCAATCAAAACTTCCAACACCAATGTGTGCCGAATTGGTGTAGCTCCAAAATAAATGTTGAAATCTTCATTTCGTTTTGTTTTTTTAATATTTTATATCCAATTTAAGAACCTGCGTTTCTTTTGCGTTTTAGTATATATATATATTATATATATATATATATATATATATATAATATATATATATATATATATATATATAAATATATATATTATGCTCTTAAGGTGATCTTAGTGCTACGATTGCTTCGTGGGACAAGACCCTAGTGCCACAACTTACTGTACGTTTACGTATACGGTTAGTCGTTTAACACCTGTGATACGTTTAGATATTTTCGATCACACACATATTAAGGATTACGTCATTAAGAAAGACAGTAAGTATGAAAGAATTGTAGTCACCGAAGAAAACGTTTCTGAAAATAAGTTTATAATGGCTCAGTCAAAGGTGGCTTTTTGTACCTGTAATGTTATTTCTATCTTATTTAGAAAACGTTTTTGTGCTCTTAAAAATATTAGAACAGTCAACAGAATACATTTTATTTATATATATATATATATATATATATATATATATATATATATATATATATATATATATATAGACACACACACACACACACACGATGTTTATAAAACTACGGACGATACTATATTACTATATATTAAATTTCAGATTGAAAAATGTAATATATAGTATCAGTTTGTAGTTTTATAAAGTGTGTTTTGTTTCACAACTCCACTAGAGCACACTAATTGTGTAAGCATCGGTTGTTGGATATTAAACGTGATCATTCTGACGCGTCCCCTGCGCGTGTTGTAACCTCACCGTGGTGCAGGAGTGTAACATTCTCTTTGAGAATGGCCAATACAGCACACATTGAAATTTTGTGTAAAAGTCAGTATCTATCTGTGATGTTTGTACTTTTGCACAGTTCTTTACACAGTGTTTTTATTTAAAACTTTACCATAGTTTGACACGCAATAGCCGATAGGCTAGCCCTCATGACCTCCCCCAACCCCTAGCTACACAAACAGGAAAGACATATCACGGCATTGGATATACCAGTCGTTATGACTATTATAAATATTAACGTCCACTAACCTTTAAAATGTTGTCCGATATTTTCTCTGTCTTGTACTCGGTGCCGTACCAGGATTCAGTTTGGTCCGTCTTCCCTTCATATTTCTTGTCCAGTACGAACACACTGTTTTCAAAGAATAACTAAAATAACTGTTCCATGACCATGAATGTATATTTAACAAGGATTGTGATGGGGGAGCGGGGAGTCCTAATAACATTTACGTAACACACAAATACACACACACACACACACACAACAAAATACACACACACACACACACACAGAGAGAGAGAGAGAGAGAGAGAGAGAGAGAGAGAGAGAGAGAGAGAGAGAGAGAGAGAGAGAGAGAGAGAGAGAGAGAGAGAGGAGTCCTAATAACATTTACGTAACACACAAATACACACACACAGAGAGAGAGAGAGAGAGAGAGAGAGAGAGAGAGAGAGAGAGAGAGAGAGAGAGAGAGAGAGAGATATGACAATATTTATACAAACATCTGACACAAACGCACAGACAAGTTTGTTTTGCTTAAATCGGGTCATAATTAGCATTGTAGGACCTCAAAACGTTATGTGTGTAAAACTGGATAATTCTGGCGGACCCCAAATGAGTACTTTTGCAAGGTGAAAATTTGGTGCAGTGTCCCTTTTTTTTGTAATCATCAATGGTATATGAATTATAAAATTCTCAAAAATTAAGAGGGCCGAGTGGTATGGGGTAAAGTTGTATTTTGTCATGTTATGAAATATATTTAACGCATTAATTAGTTAATATAAAGATGGCGGAATACATACATCATGTTTTCTGGAATGAGTTTATCCAACAACGCCTGTATTAATTCTGGTTTGAACTCTGGAATTAAACATGGTCCTGAGATGACGTCATTCATCGGATAGTCCTGAAAATAATAACTTTTTTTGTATTAAAGCTGCAATCTCTGGTCCTGATCCTATGATATACTTTACTCATTCAAAATACAAACACACAGACTGCAATTTTTATTAAACTCGCGTTTTTTCGTTACTAAGAGTCTTTTAGCCATTTTCAACACGAACATCTAAAAATTATTTCTAATCGCTGTAGAAAGTACTTTTTTACGGACTAATCGCTGTGAATTGTGAATTTCGCATATTTGTACTTATGATGAAGGAAGGAAATGTTTTAATTAACGACGCACTCAACACATTTTGTTTACGGTTATATGGCGTCGGACATATGCTTAAGGACTACACATAGATATTGAGAGAGGAAAACCCGCTGTCGCCACTTCCTGGGCTACTTTTTTCGATTAGCAGCAAGGGATCTTTTATATGCACCATCCCATAGACAGGGTATGTACTTATGATGAATGCGCACTGCTGATTACATGTACGTATATGGAAATTAAATAAATAAAAATATCTGGCATTAATAGTTGGAAACTTCTTACTTTATTTACCAGTTATACCCTATGTTACTTATTAGTCGTAATATTGACACAAGAAGCGCGGTGTTACTAATATACCGATATATGATTTTAAAAATAAATTATAATATACGCATTACGATACTCCCCACATATAACGATACATTCGGTAATTTTCCTAAGTCCTTTATCAGTGGGAAGCATCGATCTCTTGGCCTCGTACAAGTACTGTCCAACTTCTCTATCCGTGCTTGTGTTGGAAGGGGATTAAATATCTGGTGTTACTATATATATATATATATATATATATATATATATATATATATATATATATATATATATATATATATATATACCTTTAATACACTAACGTAACCCTTACATGCATGTTCCGGGGTTTAAATAATAAACTTCAACTTGTATATTTTTTGTTTTACTGTTGATGCTATTGTAAATATTATAAAGAATATTACGCGAGTGGCCGTTAGATACCAATTATTTTATGAACAACGAGTTGTTTCAAACCGCATTTAACAAGCAAAAATGAGTGAGGTATGTTTTCAAATAAGAATTTGAAAGATACGTGATATCTTATGGACGTGAGAAGTATTTTATTTTTAACATAATCCAAAAAAAAAAATGAAAATGTTTTTCTTTGTTTTTTAAATCGATTCTTTTTTCCCACTACAATGTATTTATGGCACATTCGCGTTTGCACAGTTAACATACGTCACAGAGCAATTATTTTCATTAATGTTAATTTCATTAGTCTGTGTGGCTTTAGCATCTGAAGCACCACGGCGTTGAAACCAATCAGATGTCTGTAAGTCGATCTCCCATACGCATCGGGATACCACATTATCCTCACACAGTGTTATCACCATCCACTGTGCAAAACATATTACATGCACGTAGACACCGCGGTACATAAATTATCATACAATTATCATGTAATTATCATCCGTGTTACATACGTGCAGGTTGGTGACTAGAGCACTAACAAACTCGTCTGACTCCGATTTATCCAGGAACTTGAACGCCAGCATTCGCAGCTCCTACAATGGAAAGAAATCTGTGGTTGGCACCTCAACACTTTGTAAACTACGGCTTTTAGGTGTCTTAAAGGGACATTCCTGAGTTTGCTGTACTTTTTAAGATGTTATTGATTAACAGAGACTTTTTAACGACTGTAATTACATATCAAATATATTTTTCTGCATAAAATATTAGTGGCTGCATATTAAACGTGTTTCTGATCGTTCCAATATCTGTACTAGGTTAAATTTCATTTTATTTCCTAAATCTAGAATCCAGTTTGGGCTTCTTACACATATTAATACGACCAGAAACACTTGAATATACAGACACTGATATTCTAAACAAGACAATATATTTAATATGTAAGTTTAATCATAGAAATATTTTATTAGTCGGAAACATTTCACAATGCAGCAAACTCAGGAATGTCCCTTTAACACCTATGTAGTCAGTGTTTGAGTGAATGCGTTGGTGGCTGAGTGAGTCTCAGTGAGTGAGTGAGATTTGGGTTTTGGTTAGTTGGTTTTATGTGTGTGTGTGTGTGTGTGTGTGTGCGTGCGTGCGTGCGCGCGTTCGTGCGTGCGTGCGGAGGGCACATGTGAATGTGAGGGAATGAGTGGACCCATAAACTAACCAACTAATCAAGCAACAAATGAACTAATCCAGCCATCCAACGATTCGTGTAACATTTATAACTACTAGTTCAATCGAAATATTTATTTTAATAAATTTTTACTTAAAACTTACTCAATTTTTTTCAATGAAAATGATAGTAATTTGTATTACCTGTAGTTCTCTGAAAATCGTCTCTGAAATTCCAGACTTTCTAATGAGCTTCAGATATTGGTATGCAAGAGTTATTATCTCCTCCACGTGGTCTGGAATGTAACACAAAAGAAAGAAAGGTTTTAAAAAATGACACCCCAGCACATTTTAAATAACTGTTACCGGTAATAGATGCCCAACAAACCACGTATATATTATTGTATACTACTAGAGGCTAATTTCAATTACAAATAGCTGAAATTTTAAACTGAAAATTGTCCATAAAAGACCCCCCCCCCCCCCCCCAAAAAAAAGTAAAAGAAATAAGTGTACCTGCTCCCAATTCTGTGAGTGTCATCTGAAGATGGTAAAATGCAAAACCTTTCGCACCAGTTTCAGTTCCTGCTTCAACCTCTGTGGCCCATCCTGTAAACACATGAGACACATTCTAATTTTTGATATCACATTAAAGAAATATTTTATTTAACGACGCACTCAACACATTTTATGTACGGTTATATGGCGTCAGACATATGGTTACGGACCACACAGATTTTGAGAGGAAACCCGCTGTCGCCACTTCATGGGCTACTCTTTCCGATTAGCAGCAAGGGATCTTTTATTTGCGCTTCCCACAGGCAGGATAGCACAAAACATGGCCTTTGTTGAACCAGTTATGGAACACTGGTCGGTGCAAGTGGTTTACACCTACCCACTGAGCCTTGAGGAGCACTCACTCACGGTTTAGAGTCGGTATCTGGATTAAAAATCCCATGCCTCGACTGGGATCTGAACCCAGTACCTACCAGCCTGTTGACCGATGGCCTAACCAGAACGCCACCGAGGCCGGTCACATTAAAGAAGACAATAGTTTAAAACTTGTACTTTAAAGGCAGTGACCGTAGTTATTTGTTTCAGCGTTAAATCACACATTATGTACAAGTGCTTGTCAATATTATGTATTATCATGTGTGGGCCCAGTTGTTCAAACATAGTTAAATTAACCCTGGGTAGTCTAATATTTTCCTTTTAATAATTTTTCACAAATACAAAAAAAGACTTTTGTTATTATTTGTGTTGATTCAGTTCTACGTTTGAACACCAGAAAATGTACGTACCTCGAAAACTAGGTCAGTTACTTTATTTTCATTTTAACTTATTTTCGTGCTTATATCCAATTAAGATTGAATCACGCTGTCACACATCTCAGCTATCTGGGCTGTCTGTCCAGGACAGTGGGTTAGTTGTTAGTTGGTTAGTAATTAGTGAGAGAGAAGAGGGGGTAGTGATCTTACACCTACCCATTGAGTCGTTAAAACTCGTTCTGGGTAGGAGCCGGTACTGGGCTGCGAACCCAGTACCTACCAGCCTTATGGCTTAATCACGACACCACCGAGGCCGGTTGTTACTTTAAAGGTTTGTTTTGTTTAACGACGCCACTAGAGCACATTGATTTATTAATCATCGACTGTTGGATAGCAAACATTTTGTAATTTTGACATATAGTCATAGAGAGGAAACCCGCTACATTTTTTTCATTAGTAGCAAGGAATCTTTTATATGCACCATCCCACAAACAGGATTGCACATACCACGGCCTTTGATATACCAGTCGTGGTGCACTGGCTGGAACGAGAAATAGCCCAGTGGGCCCACCGACGGGGATCGATCCCAAACCGACCGTGCATCAAGCGATCGCTTTACCACTCGGCTACATCCGGTCCCATTTACTTTAAAGGATATTTAAACACACTACGTACTCAAGTGTGTGCCCCCCCCCCCCCTCTGTCTCTGTCTCTCTCTCTCTCTCTCTCTCTCTCTCTCTCCTCTCTCTCTCTCTCTCTCTCTCTCTCTCTCTCTCTCTCTCTCTCTCTCTCTCTCTCTCTCTCTCTCTCTCTCTCTCTCTCTCTCTCTCTCTCTCTCTCTCTCTCTGTGCGTGTGTGTTTGTGTGTGTCTTCTGCAGATAATGCAGTGACAATGTCCACATAGCAACTATTATACTCTTTGCTGCTAGTGCGGTGATTTCTGTATGTTAATTACTACATGTATATACTGCTTCATGTAGTTGATATATAATATATTGTAATGAACTTGTATTTATTCACCTTTAGATTTGAGCTCTGCCAATAGACCACCTGGCCCTTGGTGTCCAAGAAGGAAGGAAACAAAATCTGAAGGCTAAATAAATAGATAAATAAATAAATAGATAAATAGATAAATAGATAAATAAATTATAATGATCTTAATGATCATGACGCTGTAGATTACAAATTTAAATACAAGTTTAAATACATAAATAAATCATTGGCGTCAACAAACTGATAATAATGCATTTCACTAATAATAAAAATAATTGGAAATTTACAGTAAATTAAAAAAAAACCCACTGTAAACAATGAAGTTGACTTAGATATCATTAATTGCAAGTGTTGCAATTGAAAATTACCTTCGTCTTGTAATGTCCACGCCAGTCTGGAATTGGCCAATTGAGATGGATCATGTGACGAGTTTTTACTGGAACCATGTAGACCCATGTCTGGAAGGAAAAGTAGATAAATAACAAAATGTATGTACTATTTATGTGATCCACAGAGAGAACGATAAATAAGTGGCTGTTAAACACCATTTGTTAACGACTGAATGAAAGTGAGATGAGCACGATTTTTAAACAACGAGTTGTAAATTAAATTGTATCTAACTAACAATTGTAAGTGTAGAATTTATTATTTTTCTTACATGTCCTCTTAAACATTATTGAGCGTTGGAAATCATCAAAATAATATTTGTTTAACATAATGATAAATGATGATGATGCTGATATCATGGTAGTTGTGGTGGTGGTGGTGGTGGTGATGATACTGATGATGATGGTTGTGATTATGGTAATGATGGTGGTGGTGGTGGTGGTGATCATAATGTGATGACGATGATGGCTGTGGTGATGGTGATGGTGGTGGTGATAGTGATATTGATGATGATTTTAATGATGATGACTATGATGATGATGATGACGATAATGGTGATTGTGGTAATGGTGGTGGTGATAGTGATATTGATGATGGTTTTGACGATGGTGGTGGTGGAGATGATAATGATTATGATGATGATGATGATGAAGATAGTAGACCTGGACCTAGAACTGATACGGTTTACCATTATTACATCTTAATGACATGAATTGTATCTTAAAATACCTTGAGTTGTTGAGGTCCATATGGATGTTCATTCCACACCTGTACTGCGAGCTGCTTGTCCTCTATCTTAACAAACAACGGCACAACCAGACTGGCAAGGTCTTCCAGACTCTCTGCAAACGTTCATTTAAAAAAAAAAAAAAAAAAAAAAAAAAAAATATATATATATTTATATATATATATATATATATATATAATTTATATATATATAATAGTAGTAGTAGTAGTAGTTAGTAGCAGTAGCAGTAGCAGTAGTAGCAGCAGCAGCAAGAGAGTGGTAGCAGAAGCAGCAGTAGGTAGTAGGTGGTGGTGGTAGTAGTAGTAGTAGTAGTAGTAGTAGTAGTAGTAGTAGTAGTAGTAGTAGTAGTAGTAGTAGTAGTAGTAGTAGTAGTAGTAGTAGTAGCAGCAGCAGCAGCAACAGCAGCAGCAATATTGACAATAACAGTAGTATTAGTAGGAATAGTAACAAAAGCAGCAGCAGCAGTAACAATAATGTTAGTAGCAATAATAATCTCCAATTCAAATAATTCTATTAAGAATCCATGTATATAATTATAAATAATAATATTAATTTTAGGTAATTTTTTAATGTTTTAATCTGCAAGAAGAACATAATATAGTTTGCTGAATATAACACCTATCTGACTGCACATAAGTTCTGTAATACTGTCAAAGACACAATGACGTCATTTGACATGAACAATACCTCTGCCAAGGACGACCAGGGTCATGATGTTGGATGAGTAATTGCTCTGGTAAAAGGAAAGTAGCTCCTTGCATACGTCCAGCCCGGCTTCTTTTGGCATGGTTTCCAACGAAAACTTGGAGCCTGCAAAACATAGCATTAGATAAGCATTTGAAATTCTCTCTCTCTCTCTCTCTCTCTCTCTCTCTCTCTCTCTCTCTCTCTCTCTCTCTCTCTCTCTCTCTCTCTCTCTCTCTCTCTCTCTCTCTCTCTCTCTCTCTCTCTCTGTGTGTGTGTGTGTGTGTGTGTTCTGTCTGTCTGTGTACATATATATATATACATACATATATATATATATGTATGTATATATATATATATATATATATATATATATATATATATATATATATATATATATATATATATATATTCTGGAATTAAAACTACCACTTTTTGACAAGTCTTCCACAGATTGAAGGGATCATGTAGAGTGAGCTGATAGCTATGTTGTCATATGGTTACTATGACAGACTTTGCCAAAATACCCTTTCGACTCTGCCTTTTGCAGAGATGCGGTTTTGATAACAAACAAAAAATGGCTTTGTCATTCAGATTACAAACTGTGTGACACGTAAACAATATAGTATATGTCGACTCGCATACATCTCTAATATTCGTAAGCTCTATAACTGTGTATACATGTATGAATATTGTCAATCTGATAGATTGCAATAATGTTTTGTTTTTTAATAATAATAGTAAACCCGCGCATGTATATAACAAGTAGATTGTCATGACCCGTTTCATAATTATTAAGTTTCCATTATTTAGCCCTTGCTGGCCGAAGACATCACTAATGGGGAACTAACTCTGTGAAGTAAACCTTGGTACAGTGTAAAGTCTGAATTGTGTCCCTTCGAATAACAATTTGTTCTTGGATTAATCTGATTGAAATTAACTCTACCGGTAATATATATACATATGAGCTAATTTCAGTCAGATAGGTTCTTAATTTTAAAGATTTCGTTGAGGAGCTGGGGGTATTTATATTGTTGCTTGTCTTCTTTTTAATTAAATAATAAAAAATAAAATAAAAACAAAGAAACCACACATATTGCTGGGGCGTAGCCAGAGAGGAAAAAACGCCGAGGAAAACCCAGACCTGCAAAATAAATATCAGTGTCATGGGGAAAATAAAATAAATCTGGGGAAATTCCTCATGCTGGCCACGCCATTGTATTGTTAATATCGGATCAAATAATCTTACAGAAATATGAAGTATAGGAGCATTTTCCAATGCCATCTACAAACCGGTGTCAAATTTGGAATAGTCGTGTTCGGGTTTTGCGAGTCTGCGTCGTAGAGCGTACATCCGCCGTGCGTCAACCTTCAAGTTCTTGTCGTTCTCCGAGTCCACGGCATTTATCTCCCGTTCTGTGTCCGATTGCGTAAATAATGGTGACAGAAAGAACTGCACAAATCTGTGGAGAGGACGGAAGTATTCTGAGGTCATCATAGGTATCCATATATACAAATGTACATTGTAGGTTACATAATATAAATAATGTCCGTAATACGATGTTATGATATACACTATAGTAGATGTATTTATATATTCTTTAAAACAATATACAGGGCCCGCGGGGTGTATTTGAAAGTGGGGAGGCCACTGTCAGTTCAGTGGTCGGGGGGGGGGGGGGGGGGGGGTGGAAATACGTGTATTTGAGGGCCCGAATCTGCTGGGGGAGTTCGGGGTATACTTCACCGAGAACATTTTGAATTTCAGGTGGCTTTTCCAGCCTTCTGAGTAACAGGGAAAAGTGGGGGTGCATGTCCCCCGCTGCTTCTCTGTTCCACTGCCCATGATATATACATACTATCCTTACCATTCAATACAACAGATATCATTTATATTATAATATTAATCAAATATCTGTTTACATTTGTTCTACACATATTTATTTTGTATAATAGTATGTGAGGGGTTTTCACTGTTTATCGTACTCCATTTTCGTGGTGTTTATGACAAATATGTCCATCTTTATAATCAGTGTTTGTGGAATATAATACAAATTCACCCTTACATCAAATAATGTTACTACAACATTAAGTTATGTCTACACTTTTACTACACGTATTTTATATTATAAAAATAATTGTACACGTAATTTATATTATGTTTTACCTGTCCAGCATATCTGGCAAAAACTCCGGTGCCACACTGAAGTAGAACTGTGTGTGTTCTTCTGACGTGCATGCGTTCCCTTGCCCACCGTGCTCGCTCAGGAACTAAATAAGAATATAAATACAAATTATATATACTAGTATATATCCCATCTATACAAGCTACATGTATTCATAATAAATATTTATGTACCAGGTCTGTTTAGGATGAAAAGTTGTACAGAAAAATTGCGATACATTTTTAATGACGTAATTTCGCTCAGTTTTAGTTATATGTACCAAACATATTTTCTTTTTATATAAAAAAAAGAAACAGGTCTTGCAGCATTAACATCAACTAACAAATATAGTAAATATATTATTTTCTAATATAACACATGTTAAAACAATAAATGACAACTGTTTAAACATAATTATTAAGTATGTTATTACAACCATTTAATATTTTATGATTATGGTTAAAATGACGAGTAAGAAGCTCTTCAAATCTCAGGATGTGGGGTGCATACCCTTACACCCCCCCCCCCCCCCCCCCCCCCCGATACCGCACCTGCGATTGTTTGCGCAAAATCGATTGAAATCAGATGTTTCATATTACTTTATTTTTTTCAGTTAGTAGCATCAGACATTTCGATATATTGTGCAAATTAACTGAATTTCACTCATATTGCCCTGGGTCCCGTTTTACGAAGCGATCTTAGCGCTAAAATCATCCTAATAACAAACGTAGTTATATACTTATCGTGATGTTAGCGCTAAGATCGCTTCGTAAAACGGGGTTCTGGTCGTTATAAAATATAGATATGTGTATGCCTACCTTGAGGTACTCGCCCTCGTCTGGGTACTTCTGTGTTCCACGAAACAGCATGTGTTCACAGAAATGTGCCAGCCCAGGTATTTCACGAGGATCTTTTAGCTCGCCTACAACGTAATTCATATTGTCAACATTCATATTGCTGTATTGTCTACATTATCGAAAATTAACGTACACACGCGCGCACGTACACACACACACACACGCTCGCGCGCGCGTGTATATATATATATTCCTGAACTGCTGTCCATCGCTATATTTGATGAGAACAAAACGAAATTTATCTCTAAGTTTTTATTATGTGAGTTGATTGCTTGATTGCTTGATGTATTTTTGGATTATGATTGTCATGAGAATTCATCTCCAAAATCAGATGTATTACAAACATTGTTTTCATTACATAATTGTTTCTCTTCTCAAACATAACAACATACATAAAATTCTTTTGGCATAATATTATTTCAGTTATCGATATTGCCCCAACCCATCAACAGATCCACCATCTTGAATACATGTTAGCTATGTCTGTTTATTAGATGATATTATTTGTCTATAAATGGGGAAGGATGTAGCTCAGTGTTAGAGCGCTTGTCTCAGTCTGAGGTGCGATAGGTCACAGGATCGATTACCCTCAATGGATTCATGCAATGTTCCACGGCTGATGTATCAAAGATCATGATATGTTTTATCCTGTATACGCAAATGTGCGTATAAAAGACCCCTCTACTGATTATCAACAAGAGACTAAGTTTAAGTGGCAGCAGTGGGTTTCTTCTTTTATTCTCGAGACTATAAAGTTAAACGTTTGTTTTGTTTGACGACACGACTAGAGCACATTGATTTATTAATAATTGGCTATTGGATTTGGTAATTCTGACACGTAGTTATCTGATGAAACCCTCTATATTTTTCCTAATGCAGCAAGGGATCTTTTATATGCACTTCCCCACAGACAGGAAAGCACATACCACGGCTTTTGACCAGTTGTGGTGCACTGGTTGGAACAAAAATAAACCCAATCCGTTGAATGAATCCACCGAGGTGATTCGATCCTACGACGCAAGCACCTGAAGCGATCACTCAACCCACTGAGCTAAATCCCGCCCACTCTACACTATATGTAGTTAGACACATAACAGCCGTATCTATAACATGTGCTGGGGTGTCATTAAACATATATTCCTGTCGTATATACACATACACATACACATACATACACCATACACATACAGCATACACATATATCATACACATAGACATACACCATACATATACGCATACTCATACATATACGCATACACCATACACATACACAAACACCGTACGCATATACATACACATACAACATACGCATACACATACACACGCATACACATACACACACGCATACACATACACACGCATACACATACACACACGCATACACACACATACACACACGCATACACACACATACGCATACACACACGCATACACATACACACACGCATACCATACGCATACACACATGCATACATACATACACAGACGCATACACATACACACACGCATACACATACACACACGCATACACATACACATACACACACGCATACACATACACACACGCATACACATACACATACACATACACACGCATACACACACATACACATACGCATACGCATACACCATACGCATACACATACACATACACACACGCATACACATACTGTATGTTTAGTTTGGTATATAATATGACATTTAAATTTGTTTTCAGTTGTCATCCTTCTATATTGCCTCACTCCATGATCACTTCATATCTGGGAATACAATGCAAGCGTGTATACTTTGTTTATGGTACTCACCAACGTGGACGTCTATCGCCGCTGCCGCTGTGCTAGCGTCGGGGTCGCTGACGAGGAGAACCTTCAAATGATTGGCCAGTTCCAGTCCTCGGTACTGTCTTTTGTCGGTCTCAGATTTGGTGATGGCGTCATTATCAATTAATGTGATAATATCCGAGGATACTGTACATTCTTTCTCCACCTTCAATGAGGAAAAAATGGTATTCCTTATAGGCGTGTGTGTAGGAATGTTAATAGAGTGGGGTCTCTAGACTGTGGCAAGCGAATTTTATAGGAGGGGTTAAAGGGACATTCCTGAGTTTTCTCCATTATAAGATGTTTCCGACTAATAAAATATTTCTACGATTAAACTTACATATTAAATATATTTTCTTGTTTAGAATATCAGTGTCTGTATATTCAATGTGTTTCCGGTCGTCTTAATATTTGTAAGATGCCGATTTTGTCTTCAAATAATTTCGTATTATGAAATAAAATGAAATTTAACCTAGTACAAATATTAGAACGACCAGAAATACGTTTAATATACAGCCACTAATATTGTATACAGAAAAATATATTTGATATGTAATTACAGTTGTTAAAAAGTCTCTGTTAGTCGATAACATCTTAAAAAGTGCAGCAAACTCAGGAATGTCCCTTTAAGACATGCTCCCCCCAAAAATGTATTGGGGGGAAAAAAAGAAAATTTGCTTGAGCAGGATGTTCGAACCCCCCTGCATGCGCGCCTATCATATGAAATGTATTTAGTTACATATAATAATAACAGTATACGATATGCTAGAATGTGTAAATACACTGTAGATAAATATATCGAGATAATTAAACAAGGAAACATTTGGTACTGTAGAACAAATTTCAGTCAGACTGAATGTTAGTAACATGAGACTGAATGCCAGGATTTTGTAAACGTAATGTGGGATTCAATGTTAGTAACGTCAGATTGAATGTCATGATTTTGTTAAGATGTTATGTGGGACTGAATGTTAGCAACGTCAGATTGAATGTCAAGATTTTGTAAAGATGTTATGCGGGACTGAATGTTAGTAACGTCAGATTGAATGTCAGGATTTTGTTAAGATGTTATGTGGGACTGAATGTTAGCAACGTCAGATTGAATGTCAAGATTTTGTAAAGATGTTATGCCGGACTGAATGTTAGTAACGTCAGATTGAATGTCAGGATTTTGTAAAGATGTTATGTGGGACTGAATGTTAGTAACGTCAGGTTCAATGTTAGGATTTTGTAAATATGTTATGTGGGACTGAATGTTAGTAACATCAGATAGAATGTCGGGATTTTGTTAAGATGTTATGCGGAACTGAATGTTAGTAATGTCAGATAGAATGTCGGGATTTTGTTAAGAATTTTATGGGGGACTGAATGCTAGTAACGTCAGATAGAATATCGGGATTTTGTAAAGATGTTATGCGGGACTGAATGTCAGTAACGTCAGATAGAATGTCGGGATTTTGTTAAGAATTTTATGGGGGACTGAATGCTAGTAACGTCAGATAGAATATCGGGATTCTGTAAAGATGTGATGTGGGATTGAATGTTAGAAACGTGAGACTGAATGTCAGGATTGTGTAAAGATGTTATGCAGGACTGAATGTTAGTAACGCCAGATGATGTCAGGATTTTGTAAAGATGTCATGTGAGACTGAATGTTAGTAACGTTAAACTGATTGTCAGGATTGTGTAAAGATGTGATGTGGGATTGAATATTAGAAACGTGAGACTGAATGTCAGGATTGTGTAAAGATGCTATGCGGGACTGAATATTAGAAACGTGAGACTGAATGTCAGGATTGTGTAAAGATGCTATGCGGGACTGAATGTTAGTAACGCCAGATTGAATGTCAGGATTTTGTAAAGATGTTATGTGGGATTGAATGTTAGTAACGTCAGATTGTTTGGCAGGATTTTGTAAAAATGTTATGTGGGACTGAATGTTAGTAACGCCAGATGATTGAATGTCAGGATTTTGTAAAGATGTCATGTGGGACTGAATGTTAGTAACGTCAAATTGAATGTCAGGATTTTGTAAAGATGTTATGCAGGAATGAATTTTGGTAACGTTAAACTGATTGTCAGGATTGTGTAAAGATGTTATGTGGGACTGAATGTTAGTAACGTCAAATTGAATGTCAGAATTTTGTAAAGATGTGATGTGGGATTGAATATTAGAAACGTGAGACTGAATGTCAGGATTGTGTAAAAATATTATGCGGGACTGAATGTTAGTAACGTCAGATTGAATGTCAGGATTTTGTAAAGATGTTATGTGGGATTGAATGTTAGTAACGTCAGATTGAATGTCAGGATTTTGTAAAGATGCTATGCGGGACTGAATGTTAGTAACGTCAGATTGAATGTCAGGATTTTGTAAAGATGTTATGTGGTATTGAATGTTAGTAACGTCAGATTGTTTGGCAGGATTTTGTAAAAATGTTATGTGGGACTGAATGTTAGTAACGTCAGATTGAATGTCAGGATTTTGTAAAGATGTTATGTGGGACTGAATGTTAGTAACGTCAGATTGAATGTCAGGATTTTGTAATGATGTTATGCGGGACTGAATGTTAGTAACGTCAGATTGAATGTCAGGATTTTGTAATGATGTTATGCGGGACTGAATGTTAGTAACGTCAGATTGAATGTCAGGATTTTGTAATGGGTTGGTCACAAAATCATAAAAAGGGCAAGTTAGAGTTTGCCAAAGGGAAATCAGCCAAGCTCCAAAGGGAACGAGATTTGCTGCCTGGAATATTTTTAAATGAAGATGCCCAGAGACGTGTTTAGTGTTGTATATAGTGGATGGTGTATTGAAAACAAAAGTCATTAAAGGCACTTCAAATAAGTGTAGGGGTCGTGGGATCCCTGTGACACCCCACCCCCCCCCCCCCCTTTTTCTAGATCGGCCAATACAGTCACTCGTTCCTGTTGGTGTTAGTTTGATCCCATATTTATTTCCATGGGTATATATGGCCCTAGTGTAGCAATATATACATGTAGATGTTCAGTGTTGTGGTGCGATGTGTTTTCTCTAACTACCTGTGTCACTGATAATCGTATCATGATGTCGGTTTAATACATTTGGTCTGTGTGCTCGACAGATGGTTTCCAAACACTGCGCAGTATGAAAGGATGTTAACCCAACCATGCTAACGGCAAAGAAAGAGCACTGCGCGATCGATCTGTATATTTTAAATAGTCGCCTAACAGAGAAACATAATCTATATTTCTGTATGTGAATGCATTATGTTTTTACATAAACGAAAAAAAAGGGTTTGAACACATTGATTTATTAATCATCGTCTATTAAAGTTCAAGTTCAAGTTCAAGTTCTTTATTGAGTTAAGTTTTCCAACTTATCAGCATTATAACAATGAAATACAATATTATATATGTACAATAGTGCGGAACAATGGTGGAGAATGACTTACATAAATACATACACATATACCGATAAAACAATCCATCTATATCTATATATAAACAATCGGCAATATCTATTGGATGTCAAACATTCGGTAATAGCGACGCACAATCTTAGAGAGGAAACCCGTTACATGTTTCCATTAGTAGCAATGATTAGGAATCAACCACTTGTTTGCTAAATACCCATTCAACATGTGCAGTCATGTTGCTATGATCATGTATTATAATTTTGTTGTTACTGAGGTATACATTAAATAACGTAATTAAAAACACTGACGAAATCATCCGAATCAAACCTTTAAGCGTAGGTGCATGTATCTATTGTTTTATATCTGTCTCGCTTCAGCCAGTGCACCACGACTGGTACATCAAAGGCCGTGGTATGTGCTATCCTGTCTATGGAATGGTGCATATAAAAGATCCCTTGCTGCCAATTGGAAAGAGTAGCCCACGAAGTGGCGACAACGGGTTTCCTCCTTCAATATCTGTGTGGTCCGTAACCATATGTCTGACGCCAAATAACCGTAAATAAAATGTGTTGAGTGCATCGTTAAATAAAACATTTCCTTCATTTCCTATTGTTTTATATTGTTTATAGTATCTTGTATTCTACCCCAATTGTACAGAGATACAGTTTTGATCATAGATAATGGGGGGGGGGGGGGGGGGTTTCAAATTTAGTTGTCATTTAATTGATTGTGGCTGGCTTTTCAAAAGTTTTTATTTTCTGTAACGTCAGTCACGGTCAATTAAAATGACCACCAAAGTCTACTTAAGATACTCTGTGAATTTGTTATATTAGCATTAGGTACAAAATGTAGTTTATGGTCATCTGATATGAATATAACAGCTAGAAATGCATGCATGCAATAACGACAAAAATACAGGTACATATTTGAAATTGAGAATTTGGCTAAAAATGTAATGTAAGTGACCGTGGAATACACTAACGCCCATTATTTATATGACAGTCTTTCCGGGGGGAAAAAACCACTTAGCCGATCAAGATGTTATTAATCCGCTAAAGTTCGGAAGGGGGTGATTGAATAGAGCTCCACGCTGGAGCTCCACGCGGTAAAACGTGTTGTTTCGCGTGTGCACACTGCACGTGCTTTCGTGTGCTCGACTTGGGGGTCCTTCATTTCGGTTGTTTTTGTCAGCGAAATGAAGTTTTGTACTGGGATGTATGCGGCCTTTGGAACTGATTGAACACTGGAACGCTTCTCGTTTCGACAGCCTGCACCACCAGGTTGGATTCTTTTTTAGCGAGATTCCTTGCCTCCACGTCATTTCTCCGTCTGACTGTCGACTTGGGTTTTTTCGTGACTCGTATGACGGCCATTCTGCAGAACGCCACGGTTGTTCGCGTTTAGTCTCTACATGTCCGAGCCTGTCCTAGCAGCACTGGAAGATTGACCGCCCCACTCTAAGAAGAAATGGGAAGCGGGGTCGGCCGCTACTACTCTTTTTCTAGACTTTACCTTGCTTTATAGTGATACAATCTCGTATCCGCCGGAGTCGGGCCCGTCTGCACCACTATACCAAACCATGACGACTGGACTATACCCTAGTCTGATACTCTCTCTCGTTCAGACGGATCCGGCTTCTCAAGATCTGTATTTCAGCACAGCACTACACCTTCAACGTCTATTGACTGTCAATCTAGGGATTTTCTTGCGGGATGCAACCCATCTTGTCCTTTTAAGCTGTGCACCCAAAACGGCCTTAACGAGGCCACTCGCGTGAACATATCGATCGGACTTTAAACTTTTAGATCTGCGTTCAAAATTATATGTCGAAATTACTTCTTTTTTTAAATATTATTAAATAGTCCGATCCTCTCTTCTTTCTCTTATTTAATTTTGGACTGTCCTTCTAAAATGCTCCAAATTATATAAATATTCGGCCGAGCAGTCAATTCTTTTTATTTTTGGCTTGTAACCTTTTTATTTTTTTAATTTATTCTATTAACGTTTTTACTAATTGCTACTTTCAAAATTCTGCCCATATTCAACAACACACCCCCCCCCCCCCCCCCCCCCCCCACCGCCTCCATCCCGAGTCAGGCCACCGATCTAGGACATCCTAGCTACGGCCCTGTAGTGGCGTCGTTAAATAAAACAAACTTTAACCTTACCTCAACTTTGTGTATAGTTGAGACAAGAAAAGAGACTGGCTTTACTAAATATAAATAAATCCAAAACAAATGTAACTTGTGATATGTATTTTCTTAAAGCGACTGTCCTTAGTTTGCAACCATTGTAACATATTTACAAATAATACGTTCTTGTTCTTACATAGCCGTTGGAGAGGAAATCATTCGTTATTTTCGATAACACATACAGTTAACATATATGCGTGTGATAACAACTTAAAGATATATGACTGGCTGATCCTAGGTGATGACGTGGCATATCATCCAGTAATAAAAGCACAGTCGAAATCGATTACTCTGTGGCAATGAAGTAGCTGACTACGGAGCCAAAACCACACTTTCAATCACTAGCAAAATTACAACACTACCATTAGGAATCACAGAACTCATGTCACAAGCAAGAAAACACTACACCAATAAATGGCAGGAAAACTGGGATCAGACACCTAATACATGGCACTATAATATCAAGCCTAAAGTAAACTCTATAAGACCTAAACATACAAACTCTCAACTTCATATAGGCAAATCAATGCAACTAAGCAGCTGTTCTTTCTTAACCAAAAATAAAAATACAGATTGTGTGTGTGAAACACTATCTCCTGGAATGCACACTACACCACAGTCACAGACAAGTAATGTTAGAATCATTAACCGAAGCCAACCATAAACCCATAATCACCCCTAAATTACTACTTAACCCAGATAAACACCATAAACAGAAAATCTTTAAAGCAGTCTATCAATTCGTCCAGTCCACCAAACCTAAACTCTAAAATGTCACTACAACTCGCCCCACCAGCGTTCAACCGACGCGACCCCCAACTCGGCTGATCGCAGGTGTGATGGGGGACACGTAACATACTACTGGGCTCCTGACCCCCAGGTGCAAATATTTAGCAATAGCCAACGCCCACACACCGCCCGCTTGTACGTCCTTTGGAAGGAAAAGCGCCCATAAGCACTCGACCGACCATGCACTCCAACCCGAAGGACCAACGGCGGGACGGCAATAGGCAACAGCATGGATAAGCGTTACCAACAAATAAACTACAATCATTGTTAACCTCGTTGCGCCTGTGACTCCCCGGAAGGAGAAGCGACCATATGCACTCGACCTGACCACGCACTCCATACCCGGGGAGAGAACGGTGCAATGATTAACAATACCTAACTAGCCAACACGCCTGTACGCCTCCCGGATGGATAAGCGACTGTGACGGAACATGCTCTTAATTTGTTTTCGCCTGTGGCGATATTAATTGTTTTAGAGGGCCGTGTGCAGTTCCAAATTGCACTTAAGCCCAGATGGGCAACTTGTTACGTGATACCTTTGCGCGACGGTCGTCTAATACACACCCAGCGCAGCAACCCAGGTGGCCAGTAGTTACGTAATACCTCCGCGAGTGCGGTTTTTACAACCGTGATTTCTGGCGAACTGGCGACAGCCAGTCTGGCGATCTAAGAAAATATACCGACTCTGGGAGAGGTGGAAATATCAGATGATAGGTGAGGTACCGCGTTGTGCCCTCAGGCGATATTCGCTGTCTCTGGGAGTTTTGAATAAATAGCTAGGATTTTAGAGATATCAGGGAGAAACATAGGAAGGCTTCCGGGGGGAACGTTAGTCCGTTTGGACTTGGTAAATATCATTTCTGCTCTGTTGTATAACCTTGATGTGATTGATGTGACTTTAAATATTTTAATACTGTATTATACCAATATTATTTAGACGGTGCTGCCGGTCATCTGACGCAGTATACTGTAGGCTCGCCGTTCTGATATATATATATATATAAAGCTTAGCCAGTCATCCTAGAGGACCTAGGTAAACTGTAGGTTATTGTCTTTATTGTGATAGGTACCAGTATTAAGCCGGTATTACAAGGTTATTGAATGAGTAGTTAGGGTTAATTAAAAATTAACCAGTTAGGAATAGAGTTGTAATTACTTTATTAATTAAGTTCCCCTGGCAGCGTTTCTCAATAATCACACGTGTGGGTGTTGTGTCACGGTGAAGTGATTAGCTTATTGTGTAAACTAGACACCTAGAGATTAACTAATTAAGTGATCAGTTCTGGGTTGTTATTATTTGTTGTTGTTAATTAACTACTGCGGCAGTACATTTGTCAGCGTAGGTTAATACAGATTCCAAAGTGTATTGTGTTTTTGTTGTGTTTTCTAGTGAACTAAACGTGCTATAATAATATATACTTTATATATAGATCTTATCTCTGATCATACCTAGACGAGCCAGCGGGTATAACCGCCCGTTACAGAGAGATCTAATAGATATACAGTTAGGAGAGATATTTGGACAATCGTGTTTCATTCAGTTACGGGTATTATAGGATCCCCGTGACAGCGACCATAAGCTCTCGACCAGGACCATGCAATCCATCCCCGGGAGTCCAATGACAGGGGGTAAAGGCACGTTAGTGTAAATTAGTTAAGTTAAAATTAGATAACTTATTTTTCTTTTTTTCTTCTTTTTTTTCTCGTGATTGGCAATTGGTATATCACCAATCAACAACGTCAGGTAATTAACCAAGATAGGGAGCCGTTAACTATAACCTTTTTATTTCAGCACTCATATTGGTCCAAACCAGCCAATCACGGATCGAGACCATCACCTGCACATGACTGTAAATAAACTGCACGAATTTACTTTTGCACTCGCACCATGTATTACCAATGATACAATTCCAGCTACATAAGGTGAGTCAACTAGGGTTCCAGATGCAGAGACAGATAAGAAAACCGATAAACCAACTACCCAGACAACCAGACAAGACCCCAAGTAAGCTTACTTAATAAGATATTAATAAGATATTATTGTCTGATACCAATAAGAAATCACGTAGTAATAATAATTCTTCAGGGGGCGGGAATCAAAAACTTTTTTCTAGTTCAGGTACTACTCCCTCCTACTAACAATTGAAAAATTGGTGTGCAAGTGTACGATTGTTGATGAATGCTATTTGTAACTACTAACAGTTGACTCCTGAGAGTAATCATTGTTTTATTCATTGGTAATAAAATTAAGTATGCCAAGCAATGGGCCTTTTAACCAATACCTACACTATTAGGGTAAAACCCTTCAAATTAGATAGCTAGGCTAGTATAACTCCCCTTCTGTCATTGTATTCAATGCTATACAAAAACAGAGGGGGGTGGGGTGGTCCTGATTGGCCGTTGAGATTCACTAGAATAGGGACTTAGGACAATAGGTATAACCTTAACACGAAACTAGGATTCACAAACAGACAGCATGCACACCGCATCAGTACACAGGGTGCATTGACTAATGATAACAATGCACCCGCCCCCATTTAATGGCCCAGCACGTACTTTAATAAGGAACCGGACAAAAGAATACCGAGTACACAACTGCACTGTACCAAGGGGAAGCTGAACAAAAGAATACCAGCCTCCCCTACCCAAACTCCAAATACTTGCTGCTGGTAGTCTAACTTGGTACTTGGTGACATTGACAAGGAGGACGCCGTGGATCACCCCAACAACAACACCTGGACAAAATCCCCCGGAACAACAAGCCTTGCCTACCGGTGTCAACACAATTGCACGAGTCTCCCCTGGGTTGTCATGCCACGACCAGAAGAGGTCAGGCCCTTTCTAAAGGGTCCTATGGGCAACCTAGGGAGACACCACAGCATCTTAGAGGTCTAATTAACGAGCTACTCTCGATTCACCTATACTAGCTCTACCATTTACTTTTTGACCGACCGTTCAAAATTGCGCCAAATGTCCTCAATCAAAATTGCGCACCTTTTCTGTTTGGCATATAATTGCTCCATTCAAAATTCCATACCACCACCACCACCACCCGCCCCCACGCCCCCCCCCCCCACCCCACCCCCCCTCCCCACGCGTTTTCGCTAGTTGGATACGTTTTAAAACAACTCGTTGTAAGTTGTAACATAAATGGTATCATTATCTCGGTTAAGTTGAACCATATGGATAGTAAATATGTATAATGATACTTATTATCCACATCGTTTAATATATAACTGAGTTAGTAGAACGCATACGAAGGACCGGCCTCGGTGGCGTCGTGGTTAGGCCATCGGTTACAGGCTGGTTGGTACTGGGTTCGGATCCCAGTCGAGGCATGGGATTTTTAATCCAGATACCGACTCCAAACCCTGAGTGAGTGCTCCGCAAGGCTCAATGGGTAGGTGTAAACCACTTGCACTGACCAGTGATCCATAACGGGTTCAACAACCGCCATGGTTTGTGCTATCCTGCCTGTGGGAAGCGCAAATAAAAGATCCCTTGCTGCTAATCGGAGAGTAGCCCATGTAGTGGCAACAGCGGGTTTCTTCTCAAAATCTGTGTGGTCCTTAACCATATGTCTGACGCCATATAACCGTACATAAAATGTGTTGATTGCGTCGTTAAATAAAACATTTCTTTGTTTCTTTGCATACGAAGGACATGTGTAATAACAAGTGTAATGACGTGATTTTGGTATGCGGCGTCATAACATGACGTTGCTCCAATGGCCCCAGTCCTAGCTCAGACTTTGCCTGTGAAATATGACGTCATATCGTTGTCTACTAGTTTTGATTCAAACATTTGGAGACGGCCTTTGTTATTCATTTAAAATAATAATAACAATATGGATAATAAAGAAATTATTACACTCGCCTGTGCATCGTACTGATTCTACGAAACTCGTGTCTGTATGTATGTATGTATTACTCTCGCTCTCGCTCGGACAATACAACATTCCTGACACTCGTTTCGTAAATAGACAGAACCACATACCGGTGTGGGGGTGGGGGGGGGGGGGGTGTTTAGGGGGTGGGGGGGGGGGAGAGAGACTGGCTTTTGACCGAATTAAACGAAATTTCCCGAATCTGGATAACAACATTTATTCATATTAGTATTGCTGCCAAACAGCTATATAGGGCGGAAAACGAATTTTTACATAGATTACAATTAATTTTGAGGGTAGAATAATTGAAATACTTGGTAAAATGGTCTCAGGTTAGCACATTTTGCCCGAATATCTGTATATTTTTTGCCCGAATTTGAAGTCTTTCTTCAGCACTGAGGGGGGGGGGGGGGTGGGGGGCAGTTGCCTACACACACACCACAACCACCACTCCCAACCCCCCACCCATTGTCTCGTACGCTTATGTACTCTGACTAAGACCTATTTTGTGAATTGTGTCGTTAGTCGGCACATACCCATTATTTTGTCAAATGATTAAATTATAATCTGCTACCTGCTGCCGATTCTGACAGAATAATAAATAGTTACGTTTGTTGGCAGATTGGGTAACAGCTGGGGTCATCAATTAAAATTCAAAGTGTTCATGATTGCTGTAATTTAGTTTCACACTAATTGGTCTGATTGCTAGCCACTAATGAACTAGAGACTAGGTTATTGCATAATTGGCAGGTGACACGATAACAATTGATTGAATCATACCTGCACGATAAATGTATAAAGTACATTTGAATATAATTGTAAATGCTACACTGTGACAGTATTATGATAAAGGCTACCCATATCGCGATACATACAGAAACAATATTCACAATACCCATCCCTACCTCTTAGATCCGCGTCTACTGTTAATGCATTTCATGTAATTTCAACGTATGTTCGTGCCTATATCCAATTAAGGTTCATGTACGCTGTACTGGACACACGCCTCAGCTATATGGGCTGCCTGTCCAGAGCAGTGGCTTGGTTAGTTGTTAGTTGGTTAATGGTTAGTGAAAGAGAATAGGGTGTACACCTACCCACTGAGCCCTTTAGAACTCGCTCTGAATTGGAGCCGGTACCGGGCTGCGAACCCTGTACCTACCAGCTTGTAGTCCGATGGCTTAACCACTGCGTCACCGAGCCTGGTTAATGCAGTACGTAGTTTGAGTATTTTTTAATACATTGGTATTTAGAATAGATTCACGATACATATGCTGGCTGCTATTACTAATTTACATTACATTACATAAAACGTAATTGTTCGCCATTACCAAACGTGCACAGCCGGACGTTTCTGCCCTGTTAATTTGAACAATGTTCTAGATAACAATGGCAACATAACATACATGTGTATTATTACGTATAGTCCAGTTGGTGAGGAAACCCGCTACATTTTCCAAAACAAATAATTTTAAAATAGCAAGGGATGTTTATATGCACCATCCCACAGATAGGATATTATATATCACGTCCTTTGATATACTGGTTGTGTAGCACTCGATGCAACATGAAATAGCCCAATGAGCCCACCAAATGGGATCGATCCTACACCGACCGTGCATCAAGACCCGTAAATAATGTGCATGAAGTCAGCTGACGATATGTGTCGATGAAAATATACTGACGGAAAAAACAAACGCAAGTTTTGGTAATACTCCTTTTTCATCCGTATACCAAATGTAGTAACATTTGCCATATAGCTACCTCATTGTACTGTCTAAAGAATCTTTGGTTTAAATTGGGTCAACCGTGAGCACGTGCGAAGCTGCATGCTTTTTACCGATTTGTCAAGAAACCGTGCATCCAGACAATTGGCAGGTGCTATGGACTTGAACACCATACCAAATTGAAGTTTTGAACAGTACACATCGAGTGCACAACATTTCATTTCAACACGATTAAAAAGCAAAATTCTGCGAATGTTACAAATTGATAGGGGTAGGGCTATTTCTCTAATTATGAAGGGGCAATCGCAACGTCGCGTCGCCCTGCAATTTGGGGTACACGAGTCGACGATAGCTGACCATTCCAGGAGCGGAAGTCCACGCGTTACGTTGCCACGTCAAGATAGAGGTATACGTCTCGCACACCACCGTAACAGATTTCAGACAGCTACGGAGACGGCGAGTCAGTTTGTAGGCACTCACTGTTGCCTAGTTGCCACGGACGGTTAGGAATGGGTTGCGGGAGTTCAACTTAAGGCCACGACATCCCTACTTTGGTCCGCAACTTACACCCAGGCGATGTCAACGTCGATTGCAATAGCTGTGTGCACATATACGCCAAATCGGTTTCGCTTGGCCCACTCGAGGCGTGCGTTATTTACTAACGAGTCTCGGTTCTCGCTTTACAGGTCAGATGGACGACCCGTTCTATTGGCGCGAACATACATTACATAAGCATTTATTTTCACTCCAAAATTGAGAACATTTCCGTCTCAGTTTTTTGCTATAAGACCGCATCTGGCTGTAGTACCGGTCCGAACAGGTGGTTCATTAACCGATTCACTCCGGCTGTCACTTGCGCTATTATATTATATTATATTATACCCATGTCCCAAAAGGTTGATGCACAATATTACAAAATAACATGGGCAAAATACAGCCAGGAGGCTTACCATTAAACATACACATTGTTTTAATTCTTCACTATTTCCAAGAAGTGAATATGTGAACCATAACATGTGTCACAATTAGGAAATATAGTGGACCGTGATGAATGAACTCTCACCCGGAAGTGATCTGTGTAGTGAGACCTTAGTATATTTTTTCAAGCAGACCAGCAAAATGATGTAGACGTTCCAGATAAAAGCATAAAATTCCGTCCACATGTTGCCCATTGCCATAATTTTCAACTTTTAATATGAACCACTTGCCCAAATTACATTATGATGGCTAAATTGAATTTTCAATGTGGTCGCCATAAACAAACCCTATTAGTACCAATATCTCAGCACCCATGTCGCCTAGGATCGCAATTATTTCGTCTAACCTAACATTTTTGGGGGCAAGGAATGCAATTATATAATTACAAATATTACTAGCTAGATTTGTATAAAAGGAATGAAATATAGAGAAATATTATTCAGGAAAATAAACGTCGATTGTGCATTACCAGCTTCTTGCTGTATTATCGTTGTGTTTTCGATAGTCTTTAAAGGTAGGGTCAACTCAAACAAGAGCCTTATGTGTTGGAACGATGCATACCCGGACCACCAACATATACTGACACTTTAACAAATGAAAAACGCGTAATTTTAGAGTTAATAAAAAAAACATGATTATTCCTGCTAACTGGGGGCAGCCATTTTGTTTCGTTTTTGTGACGTCCGGTGGTATAGATTGGGGCGAAGTGACGTCAGCTCCGTCCATCTTCTCTATGCACAATGTAAACAAACGCTCTAATTTATGACAAGGCACTTCGCTTTCATCAACCTGACTTGTAAAACAACATAAATGACTTGATAGTATAATAAACTATTTAACTAAATATATTTCAGGTTACATCAATAGAGCGAAATGGAGTTATAGTATTTTTCTTTTTTTAAAAATCCAAAGAAAAAAATGCATACTATTAGGCCTATTGGTAGGGCACGTTCGAGCAAAAACTACCACTCACGATACCCAAGTGATACTTTTCTTTTCTTTGGGACGACGTAATTGGTCAGTTTTGTGATTTTAGATGGAAAAGTCTACTTAATCAAGGGTTTTACAGAATTACTTACAGTAATAAAGCAGAGTGGTTGGTAATGTCCATTGCGATTTGAAGTGTATCCGTGCTGTTATCACACAATACCCTGTGATCTTCATAAAAGAGGCACGTCTTTTTAGTGTGTCTAGATACAGTGTCTGGGAACCGTCTGAATATACACCTGCCAATCAGGAATCACAGAAAGGCCACGGAAAGAAAAGACCAATTAACCAAGAAAACACTCCGATTATTGTTTCAGTACGTGCGCTGTACTTGGAAAGAAGAAAATGGCATCGGGATATAACAGAAGCACTACAGAGGGCATTGTCAAAAACGAAGAAAACGAAACGAGATGCAAACTAGACCTTGGCGGTAACGTCTACGTGGTGGCTAAACTGTGGAAGGGGGACATTGCCATCCACGTTCGTCAGTTCGACGAGGACCGTGGAAAACTTTTTCCCACAAAGAAAGGCGTTTCTCTGACGATGAAACAATGGTTGGAACTGGTCTCCTTTAAATGGGACACATCACAACATCTCGGCGGGAACGTCTACGTCGAGACCATTTACAAAGGTGTGGATATTCGTCAGTGGTGGTATTGTGATCAAGAACTGAAACCTTCCCGTCGCGGCGTTCGATTGACTGCCGAACAGTGGAAAGAACTCCAGAAATGCTTTGACACTATCTACGACTTTGTGCCGGAACTGAGAGATCCATGTCACCAAGATCATCATAATCTGACGGGTGTCATAGAGTGAATGCAACCCGAGATATTAGACGTGTCCAGACATGCTCGGTGACGTCACGGGGAAAACCAGGACGTGTTTGGACATGCTCAGACAGTATGTATATAAACCTTAGATTTAGAACTGTTCACCATTCGTCAGTCGACCATTGCAGAGTGAAGACATGCGCTCCAGACATGGCATCGGAATATTCGAGAATGGACAGCAGTAGTAACAGCAGATGTAGCAGCGGTGACGAAGTCTTAGTATGCAAGTGTTCCAAAAGACACCCGATCCAATGCAAAAGAGTGGTTATCAAACCAGAAGAACATGATCAAACTGACGCTGCACGTGAACCCGGTGAAATCGTAGATGAAGAACCCACGGATATCCGTGAACCCGTCGAAATCGTAGACGATGAACCCATGGATCAGACGGATGCTGCTCGAGAAACAGACTCGGCTCCCCACGATGATGCCTACGACGTCGATGGCGATGGCCTTTCGAGACAGTACTTGTTCTGTCATCGACCCGAAATGAGAGTATTCTACAGACGACTCTGCACGTTTGGGTGGGTGGCCCATACAGTTACGCCAGAAACCGAGGGAGCTCGCCAAGGCCGGTTTCTTCTACACGGGAGACCACGATGCCGTCGTCTGCTACTGTTGTGGACTACGCACCTACAGATGGCAGAAGATGGACGATCCAGTGATGGAACATTACAGGCTGTCCCCAAGATGTCGTAGAGTTGTGCCTCTGAAAGGAAAAAGAGGAACAGAACAAACACCCGACACCTAAAGTCGTTATGGTCTCCCTAACGCAACAGGTGGTAGAACAAGCCGAGGCCGAGCAGAAACGGAAACGAGAACAGAGCGGCGTGGAACAGAAACGACGAAAGCAGACTGGGCAAAAACGGCACAAGCATTTCTGAGAAGACTATAAAAGGGGGCATGGCAGTTTCAACATCGCCAGTTCACGTCACAGTCAACATCATGAATCAGTGTCACATTTGCGAGAAAAAAAAAATGTTTGGACCCACGACCTAACTCGGCACGTACGAAATAAACATGGACTCTTGGAATCTGAAAATAAGCCTTCTCAGCAGCAGCAGCAGCAACAACAACAGCAGCAGCAGCAGCAGCAACAGCAGCAGCAGCAGCAACAGCAGCAGCAGCAGCAACAGCACGATCCCACTTGGAAAAAGGTAAAAGGAACAGAACAAACACCCGACACCTAAAGTCGTCATGGTCTCCCCAACGCAACAGGTGGTAGAACAAGCCGAGGCCGAGCAGAAACGAAAACGAGAACAGAGCGGCGTGGAACAGAAACGACGAAAGCAGACTGGGCAAAAACGGCACAAGCATTTCTGAGAAGACTATAAAAGGGGGAATGGCAGTTTCAACATCGCCAGTTCACGTCACAGTCAACATCATGAATCAGTGTTACATTTGCGAAAAAAAATATGTTTGGACCCACGACCTAACTCGGCACGTACGAAATAAACATGGACACTTGGAATCTGAAAATAAGCCTTCCCAGCAGCAGCAGCAGCAGAAACAACAACAACAGCAGCAGCAGCAGCAACAACAACAGCAGCAGCAGCAGCAGCAACAACAGCAGCAGCAGCCTTTAAGATTGTTACATCCATTCACCATGATCGTGTCGGGACCACGTCTTGTGGAAAAACATTTTTGTTGTACAAACTGCTACGGGATGGTAAATTCCACCCGCCTCCCCAGCGCATCATCTGGCTCTACAAACGATGGCAACCTCTCTATGATACGATCAAAATGGTTGCTCGAGTAAAAAAAATTCAAGGCATACCCGAGAATTTGGAAAAGGATCGTTATTTGGATCCCAGAGTCAGAAATCTCATCGTGTTGGATGACCTGATGTCTACAGCTGGAAAAGACACTCGTATCACCGATCTGTTCACGGAAGGAAGTCACCACAGAAACCTCTCGGTGATTGCTATCAACCAGAACTTCTATAGCAGCAAAGACCCGACAAAGAGAACAAACTGTCATTACCTGGCACTGTTCAACAACCCCATCGACAAGCAGCAAGTCCTAACCTTGGCACAGCAGATGTATCCTGGAAATACTCGTCATTTCATGCAACGGTTTGAGGAAGCTACCCACAGGCCCTACGGACATCTCTTGGTGGACTTGAAACCGACCACGCCCGAACATTGGCGCCTTCGACCTAATGGTTTAGAGACGGGGACGTCCGAATGGTATAAAAGCACGAACGTAACGGCGAATGTCTCAGAAGAGTTTCAACCACCGTCGGAGAAAGAGCTCTACGTGCAAATCATGCAAACGAACGCATTCAAGAGAAAACTACCAGGCATACCCGCCTGCGAAAGTGACGACGAAGAAGATGATGAGGTAGAGCCCTATCTGAAAAAAGTCAAGAGGATGCAGTCTTGCGATACGTGTGGTCTGGTCTTTAAAGACGGGAGTGACTTGCAGCGACATCTACGATTTAAAACGTGCAAGGAGGGAAATGAAGAAGAGGAGCCGTCGTCCGATCTGGAAAACGAAGGCGTACGTCTGATGATCGAGCGTGAATTCGACATTCGTGATTATATCGAAAGCAAGAGGAAACGCTACGAAGAAAAAAACATGTCCCAAGATGCCATCGAAAGAAACAAGAAGACTTTACAATGGAAGTTATTCAAAGACACGTACTCTCGCTTCCTGGCTTATATGCATTAGTTTGATAAAGGCCCCAACACGAGAAAAATTCTACAGTCTGTGAATCCGAAAAGAGATCTGAGACCTCAGATCCGTTCTAAATTAAATCAGTATCGTTCGTGGATCGGCGAATATTTGGACGAACTAGACGGCGACGATACCAATGGTGATGATACTGATGATGAGGACGAAGATGAAGATAAATGAACAATCATTATCTCATATTATTCACATGTCGCCCTTTAGGGCCTCTCGATGTAACCCAATGTGTGTCCATTATATATATATATAACATGCGAGGTTGTCCGAATGATTTTTGTGTTACAGAAGCACCCGACAACGGCCGAATGCATGGTTCGAACTACCCGATGGGTCGAACAGACTTTGATTCACCCACAGTGTTCGAGCCAATGAGATTCTACTCGATGTAACCCAATGTGTGTCCATTTTATATATATATGTGTAGTTGTCGCCCTTAAGGCCTCTCGATGTAACCCAATATGTGTCCATGTTATATATGTGTAGTTTGTGATTTGTCATTTAGAAATAAAATGAGAAAACCCAAACCATTACGTTTGTTTTGTGTGTGTTTTACTCCATGACTAGTTTTGTGATTGAATGTCAGTCTCTACCGCTACTTAATAGTAGCAAGGGATGTGTGTACAGGACAGCACATACCACGGCCCTTGGGATAATGCACTGGTTCGCTATAGTCTATTGGACCACCGACGGCGATCGATCCTAGATCGACCACTGTATTTACCCATTTGGTAAAATATAGTCTCTCTCTCTCTCTCTCTCTCTCTCTCTCTCTCTCTCTCTCTCTCTGCGTTTGTTGTTTGTGTTTTCTACTCTATGACTAGATTTGTGATTGGATATTTCTACCGCTACTTTATAGTAGCAAGAGCTGTGTGTACAGGGCAGCACATACCACGGCCTTTGACATACCAGACATAATACACTGGTTGTCTATAAAGGCTTGTACTCTAGGGAAATACTCGTGTTTCAAATGCAGTTAAAAGATCATGGGTTACGTTGGAACGTTGAGTTGTAGTCACACGTTCTTTCTTCAAAGCAATGGGCTGGGGTGTTTCACACACACACACACACACACACAAACACACACACGCACGCATATTCCTTTCTTTCCTTAACAATTAAACCGTCTATACATTCCTTTATTAATGTTTGTAATGGGCTGGGTTGTTACGCACATTCCTTTCTTCCCCCTACTGGCCACCGAATAAGTGTATCTGCTTTTTCCACTGTATTTCTTTCTGTCTTTTGTAATGGGCTGGGTTGTTACGCACATTCCTTTCTTCCCCCTACTGGCCACCGAATAAGTGTATCTGCTTTTTCCACTGTATTTCTTTCTGTCTTGAAAAATATCGGCTGCTTCGCTAAAAATAACCCGGGAAATTAAACTCGACTTTGTAAGCTTCGGTGCGTCGTTAAATATAGCATTTGCTTGTAGCTTCAGGGGTATCATATTTCCACCAAACAGCCACAGCGTAGTAAGAAAGTAATACTTGGATGTGACCCGCGTGTGTTTCTCATTACGTATCTATAGCAGACGATATAATTTTCTGTATTTTAAGAGATCTAGCTACACATCTGTCTCAGCGGGAAGTGATTAATGTTGAAATAAAGTTTCAAACGATGAGGTTATATTTATTTTTCCGTACCTCTATCCCATTAAGGTTTAAACACTCGAGCGCGAGCGCGCACGCCAGTTATCTGTGGCTAAGACAGTGGGGATAATGTAGGGGTGAGAGAGAGTATCTGCTCTTACGTTAAATGCCACTACCAACACCCCCGTGTTTGTTATTCTTCAAATGGTATATATCGTTTGAGTATACATTCAATATTTATTTTATAGTCATACATATGTAATATTAATGCTTTGTCTGTTTATTTTTGAAATTACCATCGTGCGATCATTGCGAGATATGAAAGAAGCTCGTATTTCAAAACAAACTAGCAACCTTCTCATTGGCTAATCTTGTTATGAAGTCTCGGGGGCCATCCTTTACGAATGTCTGGCAATACGAAATACTCTATCCCGTTAAGGTTTAAGCACGCCCGCACACACACACACACGCCAGCTATCTGTGGATATCTAAGACAGTGGGAGTTGTGTGGTATGTGCTATCCTGTTTGCGGGCTGGTGTAAGACCCCTTGCTACTATAATGAAGCGGGTTTCGTCTTTATGTTTCAAAAGTACCACATATGTTTGACATCCAATAGCCAATGATTAATAAATCAATGTGCTCTAGTGGTGTCGTTAAACTTTTACAACTTTTAAAACAAAGCTTACTATTTGTATTTAATTCAACTTATTTCCGTGCTCATATTTCAATTATGGTTCAAGCACGCTGTTCTGGACACGCGTCAGCCATTTGTGGCTAGTGAAAAGGCTGGGTGATGACCAGTTAATACCCGGATACGAACCCCGGTATCTACCCAGGTCTTAACCACCGACTACAGCAATGATTCGGGCATTTCTTGTGACGTCAGACTCTCACGCTATGTCGAGGTCAGGACGTGTCTGAACACGTTCTGGGATGACTCATGGTGTTCCCACGCCATGACCATATATGGGCACGTTTCAAACCTTTCCCCCCGACATCTGGCAAAACCCTGGATTTTTTCCTCTGGAATTTTCCACTCCCCCGTTGACTGTTTCTAATTATGCAGAGACCCCACTCAAGACGTGTCTGAACACG
This sequence comes from Gigantopelta aegis, assembly GCF_016097555.1. Classification (NCBI taxonomy): domain Eukaryota; kingdom Metazoa; phylum Mollusca; class Gastropoda; order Neomphalida; family Peltospiridae; genus Gigantopelta; species Gigantopelta aegis. Next base: position 29,546,045 of record NC_054708.1, read on the forward strand.
CTCTGGGGTGACTCATGGCCAACGCCGTATATGGACACGTTTCAAACTTTTCCCCGACATCTGGTAAAACTTCCGCACCATCTGTTTCCTGTACATCAAAGGACCCCCCGACGGTTAGCACACCCATCAATCTTACTAACATCCGGTGTTTCCTGACACAGAAGTCAGGTTCCCACAGCTGTCCAAGTCATTAACCCCATTAAAGTAGCGTCCCCACGCTTAAAGGTCAGCCAGCTGCATGATCCCGAGGTCAATGCACTGAACGTGACGTCATTAGACCACGCCCCCACGCTTAGAGGTCAGCCAATCAGAAGAGGCCACGACCCTTAGAGGTCAACCAATCACGTAACCTAGCTCATTTGCATACATGGTACCCAAGTGCCACCACTACTACTTTTGGATATTGTTTTATGAAAACAATACATGTATGTATATATGTTTTAACGTTAGTAAACAATGTCATAGCATGGGAAAACGAGATGGCAGCTTTGATTGGTCTAACGGGAATATTACAAGTTGCCTATGTTCATATTAAAGAAACTGTTCTGCATCAGTAGCCATTATAACCTATTTTCCCCTGACCGAGCCGTTTTAACGGATTAATTTATATATTAGATACATTTCATTATTTAGAATATCAGTGTCAGTGTATGTATAACAGGGGCGGATCCAGGATTTTATAAAGGGGGATCACAAAATTCTAAAAAGGGTAATTTGAGTTTATTGAAGGCAAATGAGCGGAGCCTCCAAAGAAAGCAAGATCTTTAGGTGGAATCCTTCCCGGACAAGTATAAAATAAAGATGCTCAAAGACACCTTTTCAGGGCAATGTTGTGTTGTATATTGTGGATGATGGCTTTTTTAAAAGGGCGGGGAGTGGTGTAGGTCACGGGACCCCTGTGACACCTATTTGGATCCGCCTATGTATAATAATATTAATAGCATGTATTTCTGGTCGTTCTATTGTTTGTAGTAGCTCGTTGGGTACACAGACATTGATAGTTTGAAGAAGAAAGTGATTTTAATGACATTAACAATGGCAGCAAACTCAGGAGTGTCTGGTGATTAGTAAATTGTAAATTTGGTATTTATCAGCACTCGTTGATAAAAGTATAAAAATCCTCGGCAAGCTTCGGATTTCTTACTTTTAGCAACTCGTGCTGATAAATATGATATCACAAGACACTCGTGGAGTATCCTCTATATAGTTCTAGTGTTGTTTTACCAGCTTCCACAGGTTTTGTATATTACATTAAATGTAATATTTCTAACAATGATTCACTGTCCCATGTCTTGCACACATATCATGTTGTAAATAACACTGCGTGAGATTTGTTTTATCACTCGGCAATATCCAACATATGTTGAAGATCAATTCAAAGATAGCTGATTGGCTGCTTCGTGGTAATGAGTCTGATGACCTTCATGTCAAAACCTAGCCATCTACTGCCTGTGACGTACTAATCAATTTTCTCTTGAACAAAATACTAGTGCAGCATTTGTGACCTCCGCTCGTTGGGTACATCTGGAAACCACTGAACTGTAATATAGATGGTATCTAGCGACTATTCGTCTAAATATAGGATGTGATGTGCCATGTTTAAAGTATATGTATACTGAAATGAGATCTTATTACCGCTTCGCATTAATATCGGGCTCGGTTGGTCTGACGTTCTAGGTAAAATAATTTTATGTTCTGATCGATGTGTGCTCGCAAGCCTTTTTTTTTAAGCCTAACGTTAAATGTGGTAAAATACGATAGAAACCAGTCAGCTGCAAACTGTTCATAATTGTTCTGCCGCCTGAATACAGCAGTAAATTACTCCTGTTTAACTACATGTACACCGCAGTTTGATAGGTAGAATGTCCAACGCCTACAGCAGCGCGCATTCCGTTAACGTTTCATTCAATGACACGTTAACGGAATGCGCGCTGCTGTTGGCGTTGGTTAGATCTCCTGTCGAAAGTAACCAGTAAGATCCCATTTAGATTATTGTATTTACTAATTCGTTATGTACACCGCAGTTTGATAGGTCGAATGACACGTTAACGGAATGCGCGCTGCTGTTGGAGTTGGTTAGATCTCCTGTCGAAAGTAACTAGTAAGATCCCATTTAGATTATTGTATTTACTAATTCGTTATGTACACCGCAGTTTGATAGGTCGAATGACACGTTAACGGAATGCGCGCTGCTGTTGGAGTTGGTTAGATCTCCTGTCGAAAGTAACCAGTAAGATCCTATTTCAGTTAGATTATTACATTTATTAATTCGTTATGTAAGACAAGAAACCATTAAACGACATATGGTTTAATAATCGATACACTTTACACATTTAATACTACGAGTGGGACTTATATCAATGGTAAAATCGCCAAGTGCTTGGCTTTGATGAGTAACAGGATCGATCTAGATCGATTTTTTTTCCTGTTCCAACCAACCATTTAGTGTTACGTATTGTTAGTATAAGTAGCTACGAACCGGTGTAAAGCAAATATGGACCACCATAGAATACTGACCGGGGGTACTTTTCTATAAAAAATATTGATCTTTTCGCTGTGCCTTTATAGTTGAATTTTGAACACCTTATAACATGTTTATTTCCTACACATAACAATAATCATGAAAATTATTATTTGCTGTATATTTGGACTACTATAGGCTTTTATGTAGGGGGTGGTTAATTTTTCTGTTATAACAGGTAATATTATACTGGCTAAATGAGTTTATTTCCTTATTCTCTACATTAAAATTAATATCCCAATTACTATATGCTTGACTAAATACAACAGCTGCTGATAAGCGACTGTGGACTAAAAACTGCCAATATAGCATATCTCATTTATAATCTTATGAATAATCTTATGATAACGGTCTGATTTTGCGTTATCAGTGTTTTGTTCTATTAACGTAAACTAAGTACAGGAGTATCAGCCATTTTAAATGTTCTTGCTTATATCCAGTTAAGGTTCAAGCATGCTGTCTTGAGCACATTACCTCAGTAACTGGGCTGTCTATCCAGAACAGTGGCTTAATGGTTAGTTATTAGATGTTCCTCTCAGAACTACATATTGGTGGCTACTTGGCTGAATTCATGTTTTGTTTTTTCGTTCTATCCAGTGTCCTACGACTGGTGTATTTGTGGCATATAAAAGATCCCTAGCTCCTAGGTTGATCCATTATTATTCCCGTTCCAGCCAGTGCTCCACGACTGGCATATCAAATGCCGTGCTATCCTGTCTGTGGGCAAGTTCATATAAAACGTCCCTTGTTAATACAAAATGTAGCAGTTCCTCTGAAGCGCCCACTGGGCTATTTCTTGTTCCTGCCAGTGCTCCACGACTGGTGTGACAAAGGCCGTGGTATGTACTGTCCTGTCTATGAGATGGTGCATATAAAACATGTCTTGCTACTAATGCAAAACTGTAGCGGGTTTACTCTCGGAGACCAAATGCTTGACATTCAGTAACCGATGATTAATAAATCAAAGTCCTCTAGTGGTATCGTTAAATACAACACACTTTTTAAGTATCCATAAGTTACCTACCTGCTCGTCCGCCATTTCTGCCCCTTCATTTGTACACGAAGCTGCTTCTGCTTCTTTATTTTCGTCCTCAGCATTGTCATTTTGGCTAACTTTTAACTCTTTGTCCTTTTTGCTAGAGAAGAATTCCTCCAGTATTACTAATTTGCTTTTCAGCATGTTTTTTGGTGACCACACCAAACGCACTAACTAGCTAACTGCTGCACGATGCAGACCTAACTATTAACAAAACATTTCGCGGTCGAAAATGTCGTCTGTTTTTGTAATATCATCATCAGGGCGCCAGCTGCTGCAGATAATTAATAGTCGTAAAAGGCTGAATAGCTGTGAAATTACGTTCAGCGAAAAATCTCATATAACGCCGTACGTCCCATTTCTGACTCACGGATACATGTGTATGAAATATTATAGTATTAGTATACATGTAAATACATATAGCATTTAGTTTGGTGTGTTATGGTGTTTCCATATACTAAAACGTGTCAGTTGTTTGAGACAAGTCCATTAAGTGTAGCAATGAACACGAATGTATGGTGTTACCCGGATAGTTCTATATGTAAATATTAGTTTGTCGTAAACTATGGTATTCTTAATTGTTTCACACACACACACACGCGCGCTCTCTCGCTCTCTCTCTCTCTCTCCCACATCTACCCCCTCTCCCTCTCTCTCTCTCTCGCTCTGCTGATGTGAAGTCATAAGTTCAAACCACCTTGGCGGACAGAGCACATTGATGTATTAATCATCGGCTATTGGATGTCAAGCATTTGGTCATTTTTAGATATACTCTTTGAGAGGAAACCCGCTTCATTTTTTCCATTAGCAGCAAGGAATATTTTATATGCACCATCCCAAAGACAGAATAGCACATACCACAGCCTTTGATATACCAGTTGTGGTGCACTGGCTGGAACGAGAAATAGCCTAATGGGCCCACCGACGTGGATTGATCCTAAACCGACCGACCATCAAGCCAGCGCTTTAAAACCACTGGGCTACGTCCCGCCCCTTCTTCCGATTCGAAGACTACGTTTCAGAATAATCAAACGTGTCACATCCAATAGCTGTTGCTCTAGTGGTGTCGTTAAACAAAACAAACTTGTTTTTCCAATAGCTGAAGATGAATTAATCAGTATGTTTGGGTTTTAACACTGGTGAACCTTGATCTGGATTGATAAAGTTAAAGTTTGTTTTGTTTAACGACACCACTAGAGCACATTGGTATATTAATCTTCAGCTATTGGATGTCAAATATGGGTAAATTTTGACACAGTCTTAGCGGAAACCCGTTTGGTCTGGATTGAGTCCGAATAATTTAAAGAACTTGAATTTTGGAGTTCTTGGGAATCACCATGTAATTAATATCACTTGTCTCACAGACCCTTCTGGTAATACATAAATAATCATAAGATAATCATAAATACTAATAGTTGGTTTTGTGGATAAGGATTTACTGGTGAATCTGCTGGATTCTACAGTTTCTCTCTTTGTATGGATCCTTAAGACGTTTTGCGATTAATGCGACATTTGTAAAGAAAATAAATAATGGTTTTTTGCACATTTCTTCTTCAGACAACGGTTAAATACCATTTCTTTTTAAAGATTTGTTCTTTTGCATGGTAATACTCATTGTTCGAATATCGGATCGGAAACGTGTGTACAAATATGATGACATGCCAGAAAAAGATAAAAACTGCACATTGAAAAATGAAAAATTAATTTGTTTTCTAAGGTTTTTCAAGACACCAATTCCTTAATTTTACAGGATTAGGTATGTCATCGGACTAAGAAGTATATTGGATAGAATGACAAATTTTAATTCAGTATTGAAAAGATCCGTGATGATGCAAACACTGTGCTGTTGTAAGTGTCACCTGTACTTCTCGTGTCCACCACGTTCCCGAATGATGGCAACGGCACGCCTCCTCATATTCATGTAACAAATCACTTAACTTGTAACAAGGAGATTCCCAAGTGCTTGGGCCAAATCTTCCAGAGTCGGGATTGATGGGTTTTTATTTTCCATGAAATTCGTTGCCTTTAAATGTATGACAAAAGAAACTATTGGCGAAATTTGAAATATGGTGCATCATTTGGGAAAACAATTTAACTGATTGAAGGAAGGAAAAGAAGGACATGTTTTATTTAACGACGCACTCAACACATTTTATTTATATAAATGGGCCCACCGACGGCATAGTAACTGTCGTTAGTCCCATTGTCTAGCATAATTATTGCAAGTCGTTCATATTCCTTTAAAAAAAAAAAAAAAAAAAAAACATTGCATGTTTTATTTAACGACGCACTCAACACATTTTATTTACGGTTATATGGCGTCAAACATATGGTTAAGGACCACACAGATATTGAGATAGGAAACCCGCTGTCGCCACTTCATTGGCTACTCTTTTCGATAAGCAGCAAGGGATCTTTTATATGCACCATCCCACAGACAAGGTAGCACATACCACAGCCTTTGATATACCAGTTGCGGTGCACTGGCTGGAACGAGAAATAGCCCAATGGGCCCACCGACGGGGATCGATCCCACATCAACCGCGCATCGAGCGAGCGCTGTACCACTGGGCTACGCCGCGCCCCTTAACTGAAAAATTTGGTATTCCAAATTCATAAACAATTTTCTTTGTTTGTGGAGTCCAATTTTGGCTTTGTCAAATACCGTGAAGCAATGTCTAAAACTATACTCCTCAAGCGGTATTCAAGGTGCTACTGTCGTTAGTCCCATTGTCCAGCATAATTATTGCAAGTCGTTCATATTCCTTTAAAAAAAAAAAAAAAAAACCCCATTGCGCTTCTGATTTTCGAAGGTCCAGAGGCTGTTCAAGGAGAGGCAACAATTCTTTCATATCGACCTTCCTTGTGACCATAACTAATTTTGACGATCTTTGAAACGGACATAACATATTAACATTAATTTTATATAAACTAGTCTGAGGGCTTGAAAGGTTATCAATTAATATCTTTCGTTTTGTCATTACAACCATATGACATTGCAGTAACACGAGTCTCTGATTCATAGGTTCTATTTTGTCATTCGATACGGCCTTCAAACTGTATGACTAAACGTTCGTCGAAAAATCATTTTCCAATATCCTGACATTTCCGCAAACGACTGAATGGTTTCCATATGAAAATGGTAGACGCAATACTATCCATTTGTATTATTGCTAAAAAAAAAAATCATGTGTTGACAAGTAGTTTTACGTTTCACCAACATAAATTAGACTACATAATGCATTATACTAGCGAAATTATGTTGTACTTTGACATGCGAGTGTCAAATAATTTGTGAATGTGGGTCTCATTTCTCTTAAACGCCAAGTATATATACGTATTGTAAATACACACACACACACACACACACACACACACACACACAAATCCCATTAGTTATGATCATGGGTTTTACGGTTTTTAATTTGGCAAGGTGACACAATTCACCAGCTGTACTGAACACGTTTTCAGTGGACTGAAAGGTTATAGCTGATCGATGGTACAAGTACATTACGTGGGAGCTGCAGATTAACACACAAATACAAAATCTTTCAATCTCTCTCTTTCTCCCTCTCCCACTCAATTCCCGTCTATGGGCCCATTAGGCTATTTCTCGTTCCAGCCATTGATACACAACTGGTGTAACAAAGGCTGTGCTATGTACTACCCTGTCTGTGGGATGGTGCATATAAAAGATCCCTTGCTGCTAATCGGAAAGAGTAACCCATGAAGTGGCGACAGCGGGTTTCCCCTCTCTCTATATCTGTGTGGTCCTTAACCATATGTCCAACGTCATATAACCGTAAATAAAATGTGTTGAGTGCATCGTTAAATAAAACATTTCCTTCCTTCCCTCTCCCACTCAAGCTCTCTTCTCTCCGATATCAGGATATACACCGAATAGCTATTTTTAATAAACTAACTCACTCACACTCGCTCACTTTCTTACTCACTCACTAACCCCCTCTCTCTCTCTCTCTCTCTCTCTCTCTCTCTCTCTCTCTCTCTCTCTCTCTCTCTCTCTCTCTCTCTCTCTCTCTCTCTCTCTCTCTCTCTCTCTCTCTCTCTCTCTCTCTCATCACAATACACACAATAACTGTTTAATATTGTGCTGAGATGTGGAAAAACAAACATTTGTGTGTTTCCCATGTATGACAATCAGCATCATAACAAAATAACAAGCATGAATACACAATTACAAAAACAAGTCATTCATCTTACTTATCCATTAACCTAAGATTTCCAACATAAACAGTATAAAAACACTGGGGGTAAATACAGGCATAAGACTGAGTCTAAGTTGAATGTTTTCCTTTCAAACTCATTATTATCAATTCAAATTGAACTGAAAATATTAAAAGTTCTGAAAAATAAATGCATAGTTATTTATTCAGTAAGTTAACTGGTTGCAGCAACCAATCTTTGTTAAAATTATCCGAAGCATTTAGACACACAATTCACTTTCTGCAAATATGTTAAAAACTTTTGAAGCTATATGATTTTTTCCGCCCTTTACATCACTACCAAATTTTTTCACAAGTAAACTTAAAATTAAAGAATCTTAATACAAATTTGACTTATTGTTTCCAGATCTTCAAAAAGCCAATAAATGACAAAATGAAAATCTAAAAAACATTCAATCATTTGTGCGTATGCTTGTGTTTGTGTCAGATTACATGTGTGGCTTTGTGCATGTATATATACATGTTGAAATTTGTAAATCATTAAGTTTTGGATTAATGAGTGATCAACACAATCAACTGTAAAGTCAAATAACACTGATATTGCACAATTTTTTTAATTTATTTTACAATAACAGTAATACTGATCAACAGATCAAAAATGATAGACACAAGACACTTAACAGCCTTTTCAGGTAGTATATTATTTAATACATATTAACATCTTGACAATTTGTTACCCAAATCCTTTGATATCTCTGTTGATTGTGTGGGTTACTATAGGCTCTAGAATGAAGTATAGTGTTATCAACTGACCAAGCTTCAGTATATCACATATTTTAATAATATAAAAGAAGGCTAGTTGATAATTAAAGAGAGTAGTCCATCAGATAGCACTCACTCAGTGATGTCATTAAGAACAGATGAATATATATAGCCAAATCTTACCATCTGCTGTTAAAGAGTGGATACCAAAGCCTAATAATGGTGCAATTTCATTGGTTTACCTTAAATATTAACAAACATTAAAGACCAGCTAAGCCAATCGGAAACAAGCTTTTAAAAAAGCTTTAAAACATACATGAGATGGTTATCAATATGTGCACATTAGATTATATAAATATCAACATTCAGTAAGAAATTATTCATTCTTTGTAAATCTACATCTGGCGAACATATATTAAATAGGCACCTATTAGTGAGATCCCTGACTCTTTTAACAACTGGATCATAATTTCTAAATTTCAAATTGAATAGCTGCTGATTAAAACTGCAATCATATCCCTCCCATCCTATTTCAGTGTTTACTAATGAAAATCACAAATAACTGTTGTAATAAATTTATCAACTTTCCATTTTTCATTTAAGGTAACAGCAACTGGAGACACCAGTAATATATTAACACTGCTTTTCAAGTTGAGGGGGGGGGGGGGAGGTGGACTAAAGTATTATTTTCAGAGAAGAGGTGGCAAGTTCAAGATGCACATTTAGAGCAAGCTGTTATAAAAAGAAAGAAAGAAATGTTTTATTTAACGACACACTCAACACATTTTATTTACGGTTATATGGCATCAGACATATGGTTAAGGATCACACAGATATTGAGAGAGGAAACCTGCTGTCGCCATTTCATGGGCTACTCTTTTCGATTAGGGTAGTACATATCACAGCCATTGATATACCAGTCGTGGTGCACTGGGTGGAACGAGAGATAGTCCAATTGGCCCACTGACAGGGATCGATCCCAGACCGACCGTGCATCGAGCGAGCACTTTAACCACTGGGCTACGTCCCGCCCCAACAAGCTGTCATACCGCATGCCTGTCATGGACACAAGTTCTGACTACCGCCAGCTCTTCCATTCAGAATGGGAGTGAGATGGCCGATCCAGAGTTTGCTCTGAATGTGCATGTTAAATCTCTCTGCTTTTTTATAATTATGTAATTTTAACATAGACATTTCCTTAGTACCAGTATATTTCATAACTAAATAGATTAGATACCAAATATTCTTTCCCTTTGATCTAGATTTGAGAGAGAAACTTTAAAACAAGATTAACTGTTACAATATCACAGATATATTCCAGACCGTAACTTTAAGCAATTTCCTGAGGTGCCATTGTATATAATATATCAAGTGAAAAAGAATAACAAATTACTAGTTATTATCTAACTTATGGCATCCATGTTATTATCTAACGAGATGGCATCCATGTTATTATCTAACTTATTGGCATCCATGTTATTATCTAACGAGATGGCATCCATGTTCATACACCCTCATATACACTCAACAAATAATGAAAACATAAAATAAAATACATAATCTTCAATTTTTCTCTACTTTATGTTATTAAAAAATATATGTAGAGTACCAAAAGACTTCCCAAAAAATTAAATAAATAAATTAAAAATTTTTTAATTCGTTTGGGTTAAGCTACAGGTAATTCTTTTAATATATGGACTACTATTTCAAAAGGATATAAATTTGAGAACTACCAGAGCATAATAAAAGACCATGATGATCAATGTAAAGAAAAAGGTTTTACATCACATGCAGATATACCTACGCCAGTGTGGGGCAATTTGTGTGAAGTTAATACAAGGGATTTATAAGATGATGTTGAAAAATAGTCAATGCTATTAGGGTCTCCACGAGTACTCAAGTACTCGGGCATGCGCAGAGTCTAGCAAGACTTGAGTCCGTTCACACAAAACTAGAGTACCCGTGCAAGGAAGAGCACTTTTAATTAATTATATATTTTTTTACATCATTTTGCCATATGCTTTCAACCAGTTACATTATAGCGCTATGAGACATGGAGGGAAAACAAAAGTTGAATGTGTGGAACGCAATACAATGGCATCATTTGGCATCCATGTTCAGCGATGGAATTAAGATGCATAAAGCTATTTCACTTTATTCCTTAGTCTGATTGTCATCTAGTGTAAGTGTCGGGTACTCTGGTCGGGGTCAAGTTTGATTCTAGAGTACTCAAGTCAAATATTTTGGACTCGTGGAGACCTTAAATGCTATGAAGGAATCGACAGTCATAAAAAGGAATTAAGTTTCAGAGCCATGTTATTGCACATGAAACCCAGTAAGTTGTTTCAGAGATTCTCAGATCCCCAGTCAAGATCATCACCCCATCCTGAAGCATCGTCCTGAAATTTAAAAAAAAGAGAAGATTTTTTATTAATAAAATGAAACACAGATACATATCATCAAGCATCTTACCAAAATCGTTGTCCTGTGGGAAGGACAATAAATATGATTTGACAATGTCTGCTGCTGAAAATTTACTTTTTTCCATCATTTAATTTTTTCATGTGATTACAAACATTCCATTTTAAGTCACCCAAACTACAATATCTTTTTTCATACCCTTCTCCTGTCTCACTAAGTCCATTGCCAAATTAGCCAATTGCTAATTTTTATACAAAATGATTGTATAATTTTGTCTTTAGCTACTAAGATATTCCTTAAATTATCCACATTTTAATCATTTTCAAGGAAGTATTTTATATATTTTCTATATACATGTATCTAAAAATTGGCTACACCAAAACAATTCCAAGTGAGAGCCTTGGGGCTTCCCCCTTCCTTACAACACTTTGTTGGTCAGTTTATCCTTTCTGCAATGCTTCCCCCTGAAAAATTAACTACAGTCCTGATATTCACACGCCTAATTATTTTTTTTTACTACTACTGGTAAATATGATAGGAATAGGAATAGTATGGAAAATAAATTATAATGGTAGGTAACATATTAAAAATTCCCTACATGTACCAGCATACCCACTGTTTGATCACCCAGTGATATTGATATTTCCAGATATAAAATATTAACAGACAGATGAAAATATATGGATTCATGCCAGGTTTAAGAGCTTCAATTCTCCTAATGGTAGTGGTAATGTCATTTACCATGGGGGGGGGGGGGGGGGGGGGGTGTTACACGGGCAATGTAACTGCAATGAATAGAATAATTATCTGGATAATTCAAACAAAGGAAAGACATTGACACATTTCATTTTCATTTTGTACATGTTTTTCTGCTTATATATAATTAAGGTTCAAGCTTGCAGTCCTAAACATACAATTCAGTTATCTAAGCCATAATGTGTTAATCGTTAGCCATTAGTGGTTCATAAAAGAGAGATATAAGTGCAATGGCTTTACACCTCCCCAGTGAGCCATTATAACTCATTCTGGGTGGGAGCCTGTACAAAGACAGGGGTGCAGAAAGTGCACCATATGCGAGTAAAAATTCTGACGGATGAATTAAAAAATGCAACTACCAGTCTGACGGGTGATCTATCCTTTTCTGACTGAATGTATTATAATTTTTTTTTTTTTTTTTTTTTTTTTTTTCATTGAATCTGCTACTACGCATCAGTCATTCAAGAATTCCAAACCATTCAAACAAACATTTTAGAATGACGTCGAAACACACAATAATACATGCTCCGCATTGCCATTAACGACTTAGAGTTCCAAACTGCGCAAGCGCGACATTCCGGAAACTGGTTATAGCAAAAACGGAACTATGCCAAAATGGCCCCAAACAAAAATGGAATCAAACTGGACAAAATGGAACCTAGCATGGATTGAAATGGCACCCCACAATCTATATATCTACAAGACATTATTTTTTGCCATACATTGAGGTGCCGTTATAGCCAAATCGGTTCCCGTTTTCGCCAGCAAAAAAAATGGTTACATTTGATAGTGGTTCCAATTTAGGCCTAATTCCCAGGAAACAAGGCATGTCAAAGGTCAGTAGTTCCTAAACAAATAATGATTTGTTTACGTTGAAAGTATGTTGCCAGTGTGTTTTAAATAGATTCTTCTATTAAATACTTGCGGGATGTCACTTGAATTTTGTAAATCTATATGAAAGAAATGTGAATAACATAGTCTTGATCAGAATATTTCAACATGTATTGATTTGTCAATCAAGGTTTGGGGTCTGATTTCGTTCGTTTGCCACGTGATGTTGATAACTTACCAAATGTTCTTAATGTTTTTGTCATTAAATATATGACATATATAAATATATATACATACAGTGGCATAGGAAGGTGCCAAAAAGTGTGGGGAGGGGGCATACATATACATATATGCACATACATGCTGCTACTGGATCAATAAAAGTGGCTTAAATGTTTTACCATTGAAACTGGTTTTGACACATTCAATTTTGTTAAACTAAATAAACACTCACCGTAGATTCAGGGGTACTGAGCACTGCAAATGAAATTTCCTGTGCATGAGCGGTTTCGTCCGATAAACCTTTACTTTCTTTCAGCTGGGAAGTTTCATTCATAATCAGAGTTAATGGGTCCTTGGGCCCTGATTTTATCTCTGGGGCCATGTCGGCAAAGAAATCCAATTCCACACTTATCTTGGGTTTGATTTCTATGCTCTTCACATCGAACTCAGAACCTAGAGGAACATTCAGACTGGATGTGACTTTGTTCCCATGATCAGCGTTCACCGATTTTGTATTTGCATGAGATTCAGTGTTATACTCCTGAGATCTGTCATCCAAAGTCGGACCCCACTCTAAAGATCTCTCACTATTCAAGTGATTCTGGTCCACAAAATGCACTCTAGAAGCATTCTGTTGCTTGGACTTCCCACTCAACTTCAAAGCACTCTTTAGTTTGTACCCAGAGCTTCGCATGGAGTCAGAAATGTCCGATTTGGAACAGTTGTCCTGTGATTCTTTGAATGCTATTGTGGTAGGCATGTTCTCCAGTTCTTTCTCGATCTCATCGCTCAGTTCTCCATCCTCATACAGACTAGTATCATTTTCCCTCTCCCCATCCCATGAGTCCCACTCTGGAGAATCGGATTCCTGGTTTGCGAAGTCATCACCTGGCACAAGGTCTGAAGATGGATGTAGTTTTGAATTAGCGTTTTCGTTTGTTTCTGAACTCTCTTTCATGATCTTGGTGGGAATCTTCTCAACAGCTATTGATGTTTTGGAATCTGAAATGAAATTTAAAGTAAAAATTTTATGATAGAAAAATAGAATTTAAAAATTGTGTTTCTGGGTTTTTTGTTTAGCACAGGATAGTTTGGATAAGGTTGGTGCAATAGAAATTATGTCTGGCTTGTAAGAGCACATGAGAGATAGGATACAGTAGTTATGTGGGATTACAAATGCTGCAAATCCCTTCATGGTGTGACAATAATACCGTGAAGCTTTTAAAAAATTGGATAAGAAATGAATGAATACAGGGATTACCCTGTCCATTGCCAAATTGGCTAAATACTAATTTTATACAAATTGGTAACAACATTTAGTATTTAGCTATTAAAATATTTCTTAAACTAACCACATTTTAATAATTTTCAAGAAAACCATTGACGTTTCACAGAGATCATATTCCTATATGTAAAGTTTCAAGAAAATCGGATGAGATATGAAGTCAGCAGAGCAGTGACTTCATAATTGCTTGATGTGTGGTCAGTCTGGGATCATTCTATTTCTCGCTCCAGCCAGTGCACCAAGACCGATATATCAGCAGACTGTGTTATGTGTTATCCTGTCTGTGGGATGGTGCATATAAAATATCCCTTGCTGTTAACTGAAAACAGTGGGTTCCTCTCTCAATATCTGTGTGGTCCGTAACCACATGTCCGACGCCATATAACCATACATAAAATGTGTTGAGTGCATCGTTAAATAAAACATTTCCTTCATTCCTTCATAATTGCTACCTCTGACACAGAGAGGTAAAAGCCAAACTTGTTTAAGACATCTTGATCCTATTCCCATGGGGTGTATACTACCAGATCAAATCCCATAGACGACAATAGTAACATATGTGGCTAAAACTCCTATCTGCAGCGTATCAATCGACATAAATGCCACGAATATAAATACTACCATCCCTCACCCTTAAAGTGAATAAGAAAACATTGGGGATGAAGCTGCTCATTTCAGAGATAATGGGTAGCATCTATGAGTACTTTTTTTTACAGGTACCCCATACATTTTTCAAGCACAAGGCTACATGACACAGTGGTACTAGATGAAATAAAATTGCATATATTTTTTGCCAAGATGAAATTAATAGTTTTTTTACAACCGACACCCATTTATCACCAATTGCAGGACTTGTGGTGTTAACTGCTCTACCAAAAGTTTGGTTTATCTCCAACTTTGACCCAGCCAGATATTTGGTTTAGTACTATCTAAACTGACGATCAAAAGAAAGTATACCAATTCTTTTTTCAAAGTATTAAAAACAACACAAAACACAAGTTGATGCAAATGTTATATTTTTAAAGTATAATAATTTGGCGATAAATAAACACGAGTATACTCAATAAAACCCATAAAATTATAATATCACAGTTCACAACAGCACTAGGGGTGAAATGTGCGATTTCATAAAGGCCCACTCGTAGCAAAGGTGAATAAATTTGACCACAAAGAACATGTTTCAATAGCATGTATGTCCACCATGTGCAAGTATGCAAGCATGGACCCGACGTCGGACAGATTTCCATCAATGACAATATGGTCTGTCCGCTGTTGGCCACAGATACCGCCCCAAACCATCACAGATCCACCACCAAACGGTTCAGTTTCCTGAATAACTGGAACCTGCTCTCATCAAAAAAGAGTACCCGTTGCCAGTTCCGATGTTGCCAACGTTAAAACTGACGTGCCCAACGTAAATGTCGAAGTCGATGTTGCCTCATCAATGTCATCCCTCTGAATGGTCGATAGGCCCTGATACCATGCTGTCGTAGTCGACGACGTACAGTGTGACGACTGATGACATGTCCAAGGCCAGTCGCTGCAGATGATGTCATAGTGAGGAATCAGTTACGTAAGTGTAAGATGCAGAGATGGCGGTCCTCGTTGGCTGTTGTGACATGGGGTCTTCTACTTCATGGTCTGTCTGCAGTCCTGCCAGTCACCCTGTAACGCTGTATCAACCTGGTGATCATCAGTTTTGTACAATTCAGGATTCTTGCCACATGGGCATAACTCGCACCCAACTGCACCATACCAATAGCTCTCTCTCTCTCTTTCTTCAGCAGTTAGCCTTGCCATGTTCTCTGGTGTTTTACTGTTGACTGAGGCATGTTCTAAGCAATGGCACCCTTTTTTATACCCTTATGTGCACGAGTATCATGTTTCTCGTGCAGTATAAATTTGATGAATAAACTCATTTTGCATGTGCGGCATCGCCCAAACGCAGCAATGTGCAACTATTCATCATTGATTGCATTATAACGAACAATACTGGAACCTATCTAACCTTCCATGAACGTGTATTGTGTTTATTTATCATAAAAATAATTGGTATACTTTCTTTTGATCGTCAGTTTATATATTTCACGAAATTTGGATGAGAAAAGAAGTTGGTAGAGCAATGACATTGTGTATCACATATGAATGGGTATGACACTATTATCACAACTTGTGGTGAAGGGATAAACAAGAAAGATGCACCTGAATAGAGAGAAGCAAAAGGGGTTACCGAGCCCTCCTAAAACCTCACCTTTTAATCGTTTCTCTCTATGCTGAATTTTTCGTTCTTCTCTCCTCCGTCTAGCTTCCTCTCTCCTCTGCTCCTTCTCCTTCCTTTTCTCACTATTACCAAGTGTAATTTCACCATTGCTAATAAAAAAAATAAAAACATCTAAAATATGACACAGCTTTACCGTAAATTAGTGCATTCTCATCTAAGGGTGTGAGATTTTTAATGGGGGGTCTTAATAGCATGCTTCACCATTATTACTTTGTTTTTAATACATGTTCTTCGGTCAATTTTAAATTGTAATAAAGGCAAATGTTTTAATTTCAATCAGTTTTTTTACAGATGATTTTAGGTGATTTTTGTATGTTTGAAAACCTAAATTGTATACTGCCAAAATATTAGAGCCAGGCTAACAGCCCAAGTTGGCATGGCTACTCCCGACTCCAACTTACCAACCATATTTCCAAATATGACATCTCTGCTTATGCTCAAAATTATATTAATTTAATAGCCTAATAAAGCCACACTTTATGACAAGTCCTATCATTAATATTTCACCAATGGTAGGCCTGCAAGTATTTACTGCTTTGCTTCATGTCTGGTGTAAAACAAAAAGTTTGTTTTATGGAACGACACCACTAAAGCACATTTATTTATTAATCATCATCTATTGGATGTCAAACATTTGGTAATTTTGACATATAGTAGAGGAAACCTGCTAAATTTTTTCCAAAAGCAGCAAAGGATCTTTTATATGCACCATCCCACAGACAGGATAGTACATACCACAGCCGTTGATATACCAGTCATGGTGCACTGGCTGGAACAAGAAATAGCACAATGATGGGGATCAAGCCCAAACAAACCATGCATCAAGCGAGTGCTTTACCACTGGGCTATGTTTTGCCTCTGTTTGAAGTAATTCAAAGTACGACCCAGTGATATTTGGTATCATGCCACCTTTAAAATGTGCTTATAATGTTACCTCATTGTTGCTAAATCCTTCAACAGTATCTTCTTACCCATAGCACCAGACATATTTTTACCTATGCCATCATGAATATTGCCAAACTGAAACGAAATTAAGAGACATGAATAGACAACTTAAATGAAGCTCATTACAATATAGATGAGTTGTCGATTAGTTTGCTATACAACATGTAAACATTGTATAGGGAGGAGCAGGTCAACTCACCCCATAACCAACTTGTCCCCTACCTACTTGTCCCACACTGTTTAGTCAACTCATATTATTAGTTTTATTACTTAAATATAACTATAGTTTAAGCAATAATGTGCATTAAATATTGTTGAATATGCATACCCGAAGGAGTCCAAAAGCCTTGCCTGACCATTCCTTTAAAGATATAAACGACAAACTCACAACTTCGTTAAAATAGGCTTGACAGTTCATTGTAATTGATTACTGGATCTCCCCAATATAAAATCATTTTAATAAATGGTCATAATAGTGGAGTTTCACTGTAATATTAATAAATAAAATGACACCAAAGTTGTAGACGTCCATTTTTAATTTCATTACAAGTATTTACGGACAGTAAAGTGTGGGGTGAGTTGTCCAAATACTGGGGCGAGTTGACCAAATGCTGGGATAAGTTGACCAAATGCTGGGATAAGTTGGTTTTGGGGCGAGTTGTTCAAATGCTGGGGCAAGTTGACCAAATGCTGGGGTGAGTTGGTAAGGATCTAGTTGGTTTGGGACAAGTTGACCAGCATTCGTATAGGGATGTTATGATGAAATGAGTTGGAATCATGTTTGGTCTGCCAGGCTTTAATTTGGGTCGACTGAGTTTATTGACTGCAGGACCGAAAGGTCATTTTTCAGTTGTTCAGATCAAATCCAGTCTACTCCATGAAAATTATTTTATGCCAAAACAAAATAAATAAATAAAATCAAGTGAAAAACTGAAAAAATAATATAATTTGAAAAAATCCTGACACTACAATTTGTTTTTCTGGGATTAATAAACTTTTCAAAATAAATAAATAAATAATATACTCTGTCAAAAAAGAACAAAGTGGCATAATTTTGTTATTTATGATCATATCACAGTCAAATTTAACATGAGTATGTGACAATGTTCTTGCTATGGACTGACAGCAGTGGAGGCGTTTTCGTCACCAAACAGCGTCGCACGAGGGCACTGAAATCAGTACCGTGTGTGGCCACCAGCAGCAGCAATCACTGTGCGATATCTCCTTGGCATAGACTGAATGAGTCTCTGAATCCGGGCACATGGAATCCTAGCCCATTCTTCCTGCAGTGCATGCTCCGGGTCACGCTGGCATACACGTCTGTCCAGTTCGTCCCATAGAAGTTCAATGGAGTTGAGATCTGGCGATCTTGATGGCCATGGCAGCACATTAATGTT
Source organism: Gigantopelta aegis (assembly GCF_016097555.1). NCBI lineage: Eukaryota > Metazoa > Mollusca > Gastropoda > Neomphalida > Peltospiridae > Gigantopelta > Gigantopelta aegis. Next base: position 29,564,686 of record NC_054708.1, read on the forward strand.
CTCATTCTGTAGGAAATCCATTGTTACACATGCCAGATGTGGCCTGGCATTGTCCTGCTGAAAGAGTTCTTTTTGTTGATCCAAAATGGGAAGCATGTGATGAAGAAGAATTTCATCCCGATAGCTTAGCTTTTCAGGTTGCCTCGTACGAACACAAGTTCACTTCTACCGGTGTATAGATGGCTCCCCACATCATGATACTCCCTCCACCAAATCTGTCAACTTTGGCGACGCAATTGTTGGCAAAACGTTCATTGCGGCATCTGTAAACACGTTGTCGTCCATCACGTCACTGTAGAAGGAAACGTGACTCATGGCTGAACCATACTCGCCACCAGTTTCCTAGGTTCCACCCCTGTACATTCGTGCACCAGCGAACACATAAATGTTGATGATGACGTTGCAGGACGGGGCCAACATACGGTCTCCTAGCCCGTAAACCAGCTTCTCGAAGTCGGTTCCAAATGGTTTGTGCAGACACCCTTCTCAAACCAGGTATGCATCCAACAGTGTTCGTTGCTGTGGCAGTTCGGTGACGAAAGTGCGGAACCTGGATGTAGCGATCTTGTGCTGCAGTTGTTATATGCGAGGTCTTCCACTTCTGGGCTGGTCTTCAGCTGATTGAAACTGCTGGTACCTGTCCCAGAGACGTGAAATGGTGCTTCTGATGGACGTTCATGTGGCACGCGACTGCTGACTGTGATTCACCTAACTGGAGGCGGCCAATTGCAATGTTTCGATTAGGCAGGTTTTGTCTTGGCATCTTGTAACTCGTCTACGTCGAAATGGAAATGACGTGCATTCATGAAAATATGACCATTTCACGCCGATTTCCAGCATTTGTCGCACAACTTGCATTAAATTTGTTTTAGGGTGCATTTGGGCATGCTGTCCCATTCCAGGACCATTAACAAACATGGTCATTCAGCAACATTGTACAAAAAAACTATATTTTGTAAAATTAAACACTTTTCTTCTTTCCCTATCACCTATGCGCTTCTTTTTTGACAGAGTATAATATGAAACAATAATTTGATAAATATTTCTTGTGAAGAAAGTAAGCTTTCGCATTATCTAGTTAAAAAAAAAAAATAATAATAATAATAATTGCAATGGCATCAAACAAATGCTGTTTTGACAATTTAATGTATATGTTAAATTTATTTAATTCTTCTAAATACCTTTGGCATCCCTTCTGTAAAGAATTTTTTCCGTGTCCCTCCAATTATGACATCAGCACCGAGGAAGGGTACAACTTCAGCAAGGGCGTGTAAACTGGCTGCTACAAGTGCATCATTTGTGTCCCTTAGACCAAGCAGCAACTACAATGGAAAACAAACCCTTAATTAATACTAATAAATAAAATGGAAAAAATGTGAGGTGTTTTCTATTTTAAGAATACTTCACCTGACCTCAAAACAGATGCATATTCCCCTAAGGATAATAGTCTGGTCCGAACATCCCAGCAGCCAATAGGATGGCCTAAAATTCTTCCAGTGAGTCCTGTTCCAGTCACATGACTGTAACTTCCTTCTTTCCTTAGGGGATAATGCATTTGTTTTGAGGTCAGGTGAAGTAGAAAAGAAATAAACTGTTCCAGGTTGCAAACTGCGCAGGATTCTGTGCTGCTGCGAATCTCAAGAATTTTTGGCTCGGAAGCATAAGATTATAAGAAGGAAGCTCAAAATTATCCAGATTACATAATTTGTTTATGATTTCAGCAGAATCCTCAAGAACAAATATACCCAAATTCAATGTCTGAATTAATATGGCCAAACTCTGTGAACGTATAGAGGGGTGGATCTAGAATTATGAGAAGGTGGGGTAGGAAGCATAGTATGCGTTCTTGCAGATCTACATATCTCACTGAGGAGTATGTGTGTGTGTGCATGAGTGTGTGTCTGTGAAGTGCGAGTCTGTAAGTGCGAGTGTGTGTTGAAGTGCGAGTGTGTCTGTGAAGTGCGAGTGTGAGTCTGTGAAGTGCGAGTGTGTGTCTGTGTAGTGCGAGTGTGTACTGTGAAGTGCGAGTGTGTGTCTGTGTAGTGCGAGTGTGTCTGTGAAGTGCGAGTGTGTGTCTGTGTAGTGCGAGTGTGTCTGTGAAGTGCGAGTGTGTGTCTGTGAAGTGCGAGTGTGTCTGTGAAGTGCGAGTGTGTGTCTGTGTAGTGCGAGTGTGTGTCTGTGAAATGTGAGTGTGAGTCTGTGAAGTGCGAGTGTGTGTCTGTGAAGTGTGAGTGTGTGTCTGTGAGTGCGAGTGTGTCTGTGTAGTGCGAGTGTGTGTCTGTGAAGTGTGAGTGTGTGTCTGTGAAGTGCAAGTGTGTGTATGTGAAGTGCGAGTGTGTGTCTGTGAAGTGTGTGTTTCTGTGTAGTGCGAGTGCGAGTCTGTGTAGTGCAAGTGCGAGTGTGTACCTGTGAAGTGCAAGTGTGTGTCTGTGTAGTGTGTGTGTCTGTGAAGTGCGAGTGTGTGTCTGTGTAGTGCGAGTGTGTGTCTGTGTAGTGCGAGTGTGAGTCTGTGAAATGCGAGTGTGTCTGTGAAGTGTGAGTGTGTGTCTGTGAGTGCGAGTGTGTCTGTGTAGTGTGAGTGTGTGTCTGTGAAGTGCGAGTGAGTGTGTGTCTGTGTAGTGCAAGTGTGTGTCTGTGAAGTGCGAGTGTGTGTCTGTGAAGTGTGTGTGTCTGTGTAGTGCGAGTGCGAGTGTGTGTAGTGCAAGTGCGAGTGTGTACCTGTGAAGTGCGAGTGTGTGTCTGTGTAGTGTGTGTCTGTGTAGTGTGTGTGTCTGTGAAGTGCGAGTGTGTCTGTGTAGTGCGAGTGTGTGTCTGTGAAGTGTGAGTGTGTGTCTGTGTAGTGCGAGTGTGTCTGTGAAGTGCGAGTGTGTGTCTGTGAAGTGTGAGTGTGTGTCTGTGAAGTGTGAGTGTGTTCCTGTGAAATGTGTATCTCTGTCTGTTTCCAGTGAAACAAAGCAAAACATTAAACGTGCATTTTTTTATTTGGCAAATAAATGGGAGCTTGAAACCCCTAACACAAACACATTCTTGGATCTGCCACTGGTATACACTGTATGCAACATTGGATAAATATTCAAATAAAACATCTACTGAAGTCATCACTGCTCAAAACAAGTGTAGAATATTTTCAGAACTGTTTTGTTTTTTCTTATTCAAAATGTGTTAAAGCTCTTGCTCAAACTCTTGTTTTTGGACCAGTCATCCCCCACCCTATACTAACACACACATCACCCAAAAACATTCTGCTCACTGACCATAATTCCTGCAAATATAATTACCTGAATGACAATGGAATCCTCTAAAATTTCCTTCTCAAACAGGTCGACATAGGAAGAGAAATGTGCGAGGAGAGCGAGTCGTATATGAACCTCCCGAATTTGAAATATTTTGCTCAGCACGGGTATAACATATAACTTGAACAATGATGTATGAAGAACTGGTCTTTTCGGTCCTTTATGATAATCTGGCCTTTTGTCACCTGAAAAAATATTAATAATCAAACTAAATAATATACAGTGAAACTCCTCAAAATCGGAAAATCTATAATCCGGAATATCCTAAAAACTGGACAATTTTGAGTGCCCTTTAAGTTTGAGTACAGAAAATAACCTTTCTAAAGCAGATACTTTTTTAAAACCTTTTTTTTCTTGGTTCATTGGGCGTCTGGTTTAAAGAGGTTTTTCTATATTAAAATTTTATGGAATTAGTGATCATAGCGATGTATATACTGTTAATGTTACTTAATTTATGTGCCTATATCCAAAAGAGGTTCAGGTACATCAGTCCTTCACATTTGAGGTGCTCAATCGCACTTGCGCACCCAAATACACTCTAACCCAAATACACTCTAATTTTATCTCAGAAACATTTTTGATTGTCCACCTAAAAACATAGTTATAGCGCACCTCTCATTGGTTGTTTGAAAATAAGCTGCTTTAACCCCAACCAACCCCAGTGTTTTAATACTAGTATAATAATTATATTGCTTCATTAACTGTTCAATGTGTGCTTTTCAAAACTTCTTTGTGTCAATATGTGCAAGCTTCACTCAAGATCGTTCATATAGTAATGTAAATCACTCACCTGGAGCTTATGACGAGAGCAATTTATCACTCGCCTGATATTTTCAAACGTGAAGGACTGGCAAGTCCATCCCATGCCCAGTCTCTGCATGGCCAGTGGCTGATCATCAGACAGATGTATATATATATATATAATACAGTGAAACCCAATAAGCCAGGAGACCAGAGGTATGAGGGTTCACCTAACATGAAATAATCGGAGTCAGTCGATCAATGCATGTTGGGACTCATCAGGATATTTCTCATTCAAACCAGGGGCCCTATTTTCGAAGCCATCTTAGCGCTATGAAATCGTAAAACCGTCGTAAGTTGTGACGTCACTACAGCGCACGCCATAGTGACGTCATAGCTTACGATGATTTCACGATTTCGTAGACTAAGATAGCTTCGAAAATATGGGCCCAGTTCTCTAAGACTGGTGTATGAAATATTATGATCAGTGATGTAGCAGTGAAACCATTGCCACAAGCTGGTAGGTACAGGGTCCAAATCCATGTACCTGGTCCGAATCCAAGTATCTGGTCATACCTAGAATGAGTTTAAATGGCTCAATGGGAAGGGCAAGACCACTACACTGACTTTTTAACCACTAACCATTAATCTTGTGTCCATGACAGCCCAGACAGCTGAGGTGCAGGTTCATGACAGCATTCTAGAACTACAATTGGATATACGCACAAATATCAAGTAAAAAAACAAGTAAAAAATTAGAAAATTAAACTTGTCGAAGTGTGTGCATAATAAAGTTTTTTTAATTGATTCACATATTATTCTTCCTATCCCTCCCCCCTTATGGTATTGGCACTATAAGTGGGGGAATTGTAGCTATTATCCCTTTCATATGTATACTAAAACTATCTGAGAGAAATATTGAATAGGACAACATATAGTTATGGCTAACCTCTGTATGGAGTAAGCAGGCTGGGTATCATGTATTGTTTGGCCGATTCGTCCAGGACAACGAATCTAGAAAGTAACAGTACCACCAGTCTTTTCGCCACAAGCTCTTCTGGAAGCCCAAGCAACTTCTCTGTTAGAGACCTGTGAAAAAAGAAAACAGAATGTTTGTTTAACCTTCTGAGTACTGCAGGCGAGATACCCCGCCCGACATCAGGTTAGTCAACATACTGTATACAGTGCATTCTCCAATTCATATGTCCCGCCGTTTTGCACACAACACTCACCGGAAACGGAAATATAATAAAAGAAAAAAGATTTCTTTTCAAAATGGTGGCTTTTGTTGATTTTTTCAACTGAAAATACCTTGAAATTTTGATTTCGGCAAGTATTTTCACTTAACAACAATGGCAGCACGTCGCAGTAATTTTCAGAGATCGATAGCCGATTGTGACAGCTAATTTGCTAATAAATTTGATAGTTTTACCAACAATGAAAATCACCAAATATTGCAATATGAATCATAGTTCGGGTTTAAAAAAGAAATCTTGTCAGAAAACCACTGTTATCGGGAATAATGGACATAAAAACTGGACAGATGGCCACAAATGCCCGTAAGTAAATGCAACCTTTTCAATTTTTTGCCTAATTTTAATCACCATTAACTGATCTAAAAATAATAAAAATTACAAAAATAATACTTACCGATTCATATATGAACGTTATTTTATGTATTTATAAAACATTTAAGTGAATATATGTCAGTAAAAATTATAAACTTGTACCCACTCAACATGGTTTTTGTTAAAAAATTAATCCAGTAGTCTAAAGGTTATAATGATATTTCAGCTCATGGTTATTTTCAACACTTTGTCTTGAGAGTGAGACAACAATGAACAAAGCCGAAATCTGGTAGTCCATTGATATCACTGATTCAGTAATTTGTAAAAGTATTAATTATAATAACAATAGTCAATAGTTTACTTTGTAAAAATATTCAATATTGAAAACAAGTGATACCTAAAAAAATCCTTCTTTTCTTCTGAAGTTTTGGTTGCCACGGTTTTCAAGAAATTCAAGATACCAAGGAAGTCTTGCCTGTCAAAAAATTAAATATGTCAATACTGTTTCAGAAATGACCACAGAAGAAACTTGATAATTTGTGACTATCCACTTATTTTAATAAATATCCAAGATGCACAAAAAAAGAAAAGAAAGACACAAAACATGTGCTAAAATTCATAGCAAGATTTGGAAACAACATTTTCATATCTCCATAGTGCAAGGGTCATAACTCTGTCAAAAATGGGCAAATACCAATAAACGCTGAACTTGATCTGTATCAATACATGATAAAGCTATATACAACATTTCAGCTCATTATCTTAAGGCATTTTGAAATATACATCCAGAAAACAACATGTGGGGCAGGCAGACGGTCAGAAAGACAGACGGAGACAAAAACCTACAGTCTCTTCCATTTGGGACTGGTAGGGGACTAATAAAAAGAAGAATGATAATAATAATAATAATAATAATAATAATATTAAAAATATATTATTTAAGACAATGCAATGCAATCATAATGTAAGATTTTAAGACCAGTATTAAAAAAAACAAGAAATTAAAATAATTATTGAAAAATGTTACTAATAACAATAGGACTGTTTATTTAGTATAATTTTACTTTACTTGAACTTAAAGTTTAGAACTGTTTCTCAATTTCTGGCAATTGCTTCCAGATGAAAATTTTAGCTGCAAACATTGCTTCCCACTAAAAAAATGAGTTTAAAAGTCTTGTGCTACTATTAACATCACACATGTACCTGAACAGTCTGTCGTTTAGCAATTCCTTCAACTTAGGTCTCTTCTTGGGATCATCATTCAAACATTCATCAAGAATTCTCAATTCAAATGTTTTTGTTGCTTCTCCTGTCAAAATGTTGAAAGAACTCACATTTGAAATAAACCTAACAGACATGCACAGTTATTAATCTTATGTTTAGCAGCCAATACAGGGGTTGAAATAATCAGTTGCCAGTGGGAACAACATTTCTGAGTTCACGTCTAGAAAAAATACTAAGTACATGATAATGACATATTAGCAGAAATGTTCAATTGTTTTAATTGTCGTATCTGACCTTCAATAACTCTCCAAAATGTACTTCTTCTTTTTGATTGGAAACATTAAAATCTTGGTTATCCAAATTATCAGGTAGAGAAAAAGTACTGACATTTTAACTTTGTCTTCTTTTTACATCTTAGAGACGGTAATCATTTTTACAAAACAAACATAACCTGATCTCTCCAGTTAGGCACACAACCTTCCTACTTTCTTTACTTATTCTGCCATTGTCTTGTGTTTCGGGGCCAAATTCCACGAAGCAATCTTAGAACAAAGATCAACTTAAGGTGATCTTAGCGCCAACGGGGCCCAGGGAAAGAAGGAAATGTTTTATTTAAGACAAACTCAACACATTTTATTTACGGTTATATGGCGTCGGACATATGATTAAGGACCATACAGATATTGAGAGAGGAAACCCGCTGTGGCTACTTCATGGGCTACTCTTTTCGATTAGCAGCAAGGGATCTTTTATATGCACCATCCCACAGACAGGATAGTACATACCACAGCCTTTGTTACACCATTTGTGGAGCACTGATGAGAAATAACCCAGTGGGTCCACCGACGGGGATCGATCCCAGACTGACTGCGCATTGAGCTCTGCAATTTTTTAAAGTTTTATAGACAATTTTGCAAAATGTTTTGCTCACCCAGAGTTAGCCCTGATAATGATTGGCTGTTGGAATGTTCAGACAAGATCAATGAAATGGAGGAATAGGAGTCATGCAAAACAAAGGTGGCGAGCTCAGGTTAAGATGAACATAGTAGTATTTGAGTTTTCAACACCATAAACTGCTAACATAATGCAGGAATTAACATACTGATACCTAAATCATTTAATTTTTCCAACATTGATTCTGCCAAAACACCAAAGGCATAAACATCTCTCACATAACCAAAGTCGATGCTAATTTCCAAGCTTCCATCCTGAAAAGAGAATCAACACACTAACAAAAGTATAATTTTAAAATATACGCCCTAACCAACACTAATAAATGTATTTACTAAGAAATTTCATAATAGTCCAGTCAAATTAAGGTTTGACCCGCAACTAATTGCAACAGTAACAATTTTTACGAGAAATTACTCAGAAAGTGTTAAGAAACAACATATAAAAAGTATCGGAAAATATCGGTGGGGGAACATGCTTAATTTTGCGACCAAACTTTGTCCCGAAAGTATATTTAAAATATGACGTCGTGGGGCTTCGTACACATCAAGGGAGATAATAACGTTTTGTCCTTCACATTAAATTGTTGACACTTTCAGTACTATAAAAGATTATTTTACTATGTTACATCTTCTGAAAGCTTTTGTTGGAAATTTAAAACTTCATTGTGATAAATTACGTCTAAATGTGTTTATTTTACATCAAAAAAATAAAGTTTCATGGCGCATGCTTTCAAATTCGTTTGCGTCGTCACTGCGTTTTGTTTACATTCTAAAACGTTCGATTTATGATAATTCTGAATAATCGATCCAATTATTCAACTCGGACATCAACAATTGTGTACTGATAGCAAATATTTAATAAAAAAGTATTACAAATAACGCAATTTTGTTCTGCTGTTTAAAGAAATATTATAACGTTGCTCGTTCACATTTTTTTAAACTATGGAAGCCCATATGGATCCATTGCAAATAGAGTGTATTTGCTAACAATGTATTCGCTAGAGACAAAATTACGATTGTTTTTTCTCCTTGGATATGTGAAATAGATAAATTGCTCAATAAAATTTGCCATAAATATATATATATATATATATTTTTTAAATATATACTAGCTATCAATAATATAATATTGCAAATGTGTAAAAATAGATTATATATTTGTGTATATTTTGTCAAACAAATTTGTTTTGTGACTTTGACGCACGTTTTGTTAGTGTTAATTTTGGGTCATTGACTTATTTTTTTGACTCGTTTCTTTTTCATTTTAATTTCTGGAAATATTTTTATTCTGTGTATAATTCTACTTACCTCGGCTTGTTCCATTTTCATTTTTATTTGATTCCACAACTTACACTTTTCACCATTTAATCTAATTTTATTATAATATTAAACCTTGCCTTCACATTCTTGAAATTTTACTCTGCTTGCTTACACAATGGATATAGTACCGGGTATTTATTATTTATTATAGTAAATATCTACACAAAATTTACGTGTGCTTCTCAAAAGCATATATTCCGTGAAAAGAATTCTCAACTGAAAGTATTGTCTGTTGGTCGAGCAATACTATAGGTATCTCGTCCTCTTTTACATTTAGCTCCTTTACTGATTTGATTCGTCATTCAACTTCACAATTAATTTTGGACCAAATGTTTTATCGATATACTCAATAGCCTTGAAACTAGCGCTTCTGCCTCCCAAGGAACTGGTATACTTGGTTTTGTGTCTGGCAGCTTTGTACAGTGTGTTGCAGACCAGAATTCATGTACACTAGATGGAAAGAACACCTTCGACAGAATTGGAATAATAACAGGTGTTAGATCCGGATGACGAAGACTTGTGTCTATAAACAAATTAATAACACTTGGAGAAAACTGAAATACCTTCGTACTTGTAAGCCAACGTCAAATAACATGTCAACTATGAAATTTGATAAATTGAAGCATCGTACACCAGTAGATCATATCTTGTCTTCGATGAATTCTTGAAATTCGATAAAATCTTGTCTTCGGCCACTCGGGTTACACATGCCAAGAATGCCGGGACGTACGCAGATGTACCAGAATGGTTTATACTCAGGGAAATCATCTGTGTCTTTTGTACAGACGATCGACATGTATTTACTCAACGATAGTCTTTGTATCTGATCATTCCTGGCGATAGGGATCAACATCAGTATTAACCTTTGATCAGCCATTGTAGTGGGAATTAAAACACTAGCATCAATAATGAACCTTCAACAAGTCCCCTCTGCTCTACTGTCTTGTGATTGGGAGGGTTACATACAGAAATGAGTTTTATTGGCTGCATTGGCCATATAATGAGTAGGTTTGGGTCTCCAGCAGATTATACAGAAAGTGTATGCATTTATTACTGCCAATCCAAGAGGAAAGACAGTAAAAATACAATTTGTTCTAGATATTGGCATACAAGATTTGCTTGTCTCTCGAACGTTTAAAATTACATTGCCCTATACTGAATTGGGTGACGAGTGCAGTCCTCAAAGTATTGAAGATGAAACCATAGCTGATTCCACAGTTGACATTTCAAACGTAGATATCGAAATATATGCCAAAGTAGAAGACGTGAGGGTAGATGAGGAAAAGGAACTATTTTGAAGAAGGCGGCTGTCAGTTCTGTCTTACTCACAAGATGCAAGATCTGGAAAAAGACAACCTAGGAGTATGCTTCATGTTCAAGATAGGTCATGTTCTACGGAGACGTGATCGCTTTTGGGCTGGATTTTCCTCCCATGATAACCAATGTTCAATAATGCATGGCGGTGATGCTGGTAGGTGATTTACAAAGCAGCTGGAACATGCATGCAGCTGGTCACTTATTAGTGAAGACACAAACCTTCTTATCGTCTTGTACTGCTATGCAGCTATTAAATTAAGCTATACTTTTAGACTAACAATATAAACCAAAGAGTGGGATATCTAGAAAATGAAGATGGTGCTTGGCAAAAAATATGTCGCTCACTTCTTGTAATAGTTTACAGTTTGTGATAAAACATCAAAGCTTGTTTATACTGAAAAGGGATAAGTCCTCAAAAACATTTTTGTCCACTATAATTACAAGACTTTAGTTGCATACTTTCTGAAAGAAGATTTACGCAAAGACATTGCAGTTAAGTACGATTTACACAGCTCACACAGAAAACAATTTCAGAAGTTATCTGTGTACAAGTTCAAACCGTGCCTCCAAATCAAATGCTGTAGCCTGTCACAGCAAGCGGGTGTTTTTGCAATATCGACACTGGATTAGCGTAGATGATCATGATGCTGAGTTAGATCCACAGACATGGAGAAACACACAGTATTCACCAAAACCAACTATGCCACCATTGCCTAGAAAGCTGCTTGAGATAATTTGTTGTAGGTGTTTTAAGTTAACATGCGACACAAAACGATGCACGGATATGGAATGTTCCGTCATTTGCGGAGAATGACGCTGTACGAGTGGTTCCAATTCTCCGATTTCAACAGACAGTGAATTTGACTACGGTGAACGGTACATGAAATGGACTAAAAGTAACCATGAATAAATTAAAAAAATAAAGTGACAATGACATAACAAACAGACTGAAAGTAGCTGCGAATAAACCTAATAATACAGTGACGTATCAAATACACTGGAAGTAGCCATGAACAAACTAAAAAATTCAGTGACAGTGACGTATTAAATACACTGAAAGTAACCGTGAATAAACTTTTAACAATGCAGTGACAGTGACATGTTAAATACACTAAAAGTAGCAATGAATAGACCGAAATTACAGTGATTTGACAAATTCACACACACACACACACACACACACTCTAATAAGAATTTACAATTGCCAAAATTGTAAGGTATATTAGCTGTGGGGAATGGTTATATGATAATAGTGAATTAATTGGGCAAACATTACAACCGGTAGTTCAGTATTACAGTAGGTTTTATGACCACCAAAGATCTTGAAGGACGATTGGGGTCAGAAGTGAAATTTGAAAGTTGACGGGTTTTTTATCAGTAAATCGCAAATTCAAACAATAAAAATGACTAAAAACAAAACAATAACAACTGTATGATCAACAGAATGAAAACAATTGACAGATATAATGTTCCACAGTGATTAATCGACCTTTCTGGAAATTGTCAAAATTGAGAATGACACCCCACGCATGTGTACGGGACAACTGCGCGATGCACGTGCAAACTGTGGAATGTGTTTTGGTGTGTTGATAAATATATATATATATTGACAGTGATCCCAAACAAAGCGGGAAAGTTTCGATGGGGTGTAATGGCTGTACATTGGGATTTCCCCCCAAATACAATCGCTGTGTAGATAGCCAGCCCTCATTAGCCGAGTCTATGTGCACAGCCGTCAGGTATATAGTCACCTCTATATTAAGTGTAATAGATGGCGGCTTCCAGTGTCGTTGTATTTATGGAATTAATATGTGTATGCAGTGTTTAGCATGATGTGTGTAATGTAGTAGACTAGTCCTGAGCGCAAAAAGATCCTTGCGAAGTGCAACTTCGGTCAAGTACGAAAAAGCGGTTATTAGTACAAATCAAAAGATAAGAAGCTATCAGAAAGGTCCAAAATTGTTAAAACGGCCTTGCATATTATATTACAGATTACACAAATTCATAAAGAGGGACAATGCAATAACAGATACACACAGAAAACAATTGACAATGATTTTAAAAAGTGTATGTTTACAATGTTCAAATTTAAAAGTTCACAAAATATATAAATCACCTGAATAACAAACAACATACCACCAATAGATCTAAAATAATTTATTCATGCATATTTAAATCACTTTTAATTCATACTTTTTCCAAATAATAGTTTTAGGACAAACATTTTAATGTAAAGATACGAGAAATTGTGGGTTTGCCGAAGGGAGATAATTATGGCGAGATTGTGACGTCAGATTAACGAATTTTACTAAATTATATTCTACAAAAAAGCACAGTCTGTTATCTTTAAGATGATAGATAATTTAAGAAAATATTCAATTAATAAGAAAGTTATGGTGGAAAATGTATCCTTACCCTCTAATAAAACACACACACCAATATTTCTCCTATGGGTCATATACATGTATACAATTTTATGCATTTTCCCCCTCAACTACGCCTTGATATTTTTAATATGTTGTAGATGAGGTATTTCAGATTTAAAAAACATTCAAATCAATTCTGTTGCAATTACTTGTGGGTTGACCACTTTTTGGAGCTAATTTGACTGGACCATAAACACCTGGTACAACACACAATGAAAGCAGCGTGGAGTATGATTTCTATATACAGTTTTGTGTGGAAAAGTATTTGATAAAAGCATGTAACATCTGCACAAATGGATCAAATTATCATTATACAGGTATTTAGCATATATTGATATTTTGCTTAAAGTATACCTGTATTTAAACCAGATATACATGTATTAAACAAATATTCACAATTTCCATAACATAAAATTATACATTTTTCTTATAAACGTTTATACAGATACTTAATGATTTTTGAAAATTTGAATGCATTATGATTCTGAGAATTAAGAATTGTCTAAACTCTGAATCAAAATAAAATTCCATTATGTTTTAAGGTTGGACTTATACTATATAGATTACTGTAATTGAATTTGTTTCTGCAAAGTTTTTTTAACAGTATTAAAACTAGAGTTTCACCTAATGTTAAAAACAAACACAACTGTTGTTTTAATAAACATGTGTTTTGACTAATTGTCTATTGAGGTTAATACATGTATTTGCAAGTAATCAACTCTGGAAAATTTATAACTGATTAGCAACTACTATATCTAACATCTTAGAATGGTGTATAGATCTATGAAACTTGCATAGAGGCGATGATATTGAACAAAATATTTATGTCAAATGCTTCTAACATTAGCCATACATGTATCTTGTAATATATTGTTACTGCAAATAGTGACAAAACTATCTTATCATTTATGGAATTTTATGTGACTTGGCTTAATGACTGCATTTTAAGATTATAGAAGAATGGCATGTCAGGCAAGGAAAAAATAATGTAGATGACTTGTATAAATTCTAAATGGTTAGATGAAAAAGAAATTTAACAATTCTTGACACTGCATCTTTAAAGCAAATAAATATATATCCCAGGCATTTTTGTCATGGTCCTATCTTTGATGGCACATTTTAATCATAAGTCGAATATTTTTAGGCCACTGAATGATACAAATCATCATTATTAAATTAACTTATTAGAATAGTATTTTTTTTTAATCATGTACACATCAAATTATAAATTACTCTATTCTGATTGGCAACATCGCTTAAAAACTGAATGTTTACCTCAATAATCCTCAGAAGATGACATCATTGCGTCAAATGAAACATTATTACGTAAAGCAGGTTATGGAAAGTATATTAGTAACTGATTTTTGTGTATTTTTTAACTAAGTAGATGTGTTATTTGGAAATATATATTTTAAAAAATCTCCATTTTTTTGTCAATTTTTCATTGTATATCAGGGCCATAGCTAGGATTTTTTGTTTGGGTGGGGGGGGGGGGGGGGGGCAACTGAGTAGTTAATGGTCTAAAACTCCTTAAATGGTTAAGAAGAGAATTTTCTTTACGTTTCTATAATGCTCTCCGGAGCTACAACCCTGTAAATTATCACAGTCACAAATCTAGTATAAAATCGCTTCACTACACTACTCGATTTTATACAATTTGTGACTGTTATACATTCTATGCCACTTGTTTTGGGGGGGAAGGGGCCCATGTTCAGTAAGTACTGCAGAATGTCTGAATAAATCCCAGTGTACCCACTCACCTCTTCTTCCGGTGCAATAGCTTCACTATTCCTAAATGCAAGACATTTTTCCAAGAATTCTGGTGTAACTTCTTTATATTTGCAGACATGTTCCAAACCACCAAGCCTCCAACTTCCATCATCGGTGACGTACAGAGACGACAGGCAGACATTATTATGACATACACCAACCTACAACATAAGTTGTACATGTACATAAAGCAAGGCTCACACTGCAAAGAATGCTTTTTAGCCAGTTTTCACATATATGTAAAGTAATTAAAAGCATTTCCTTGAAAATTATCCAAAAGTGGCTAATTTAAGGAAATTTTTATTAGCTAAATGTTAAAGCCATTTTGAATAAAAATTAGTGTTTTTGGCAATGGACAGGGTGTGCCCTAATAAAGGTCAGGACGAGCAGAATAATTGGCAAAATTATGTACTAAACTTCAAAACTTGCAAATAGCAATATCCAGCTTTTAAAAATAAAATAGGAATACAATTTTACAAAATTTAATGATTTTAAATTCACTGTATCACAGTTGGTGAATGTAACTAGTGATAGAGATAACCCTGATGTTAGAACCACGGAAAACCATCATATATGTTGCAGGGATAGCTCTGGGTGAGCAAAACATTTCATCAAATTATCTTTTAAAAATGCAAAACCACAGTAACTTTCCAACAAAATACCAATTATTACATGAAATATTTTCGCCACTGAATTAAAATAAAATTTGCCAATTGTTCTTAAAATTGTAAACTTGACAAGTGCCAGAGCTATCCCTGTGTTGCTTTGTCTTCGACTCTTTAGAATGGTGATCAGGGCTATCTCTGGCACTCGCTAATTTTATTTTAATTTGGCCAAATAATAATAATAATAAAATAATTTCATGTAATAATTGATATTTTGTGAGAAAATTACTAAGTTACTGTAATTTTTGAAGTCTAATGAATAATTTGGCGAAATTTTCTACACACCAGAGGTAGCCCTGGGGGATGAATACCAGTGTCTAGCAACAAGAAAATAGCCTCACTGTGTCGTGAAGAAAGACCAGAGCCTTCAGCACACTATGCAGTCCAGCACAGAGCTCGATGGGTGAAAGTGTTGAGATTTGAAGCTCCAGAGGCTCAACCTGCTCAGTTACTAGATAGGATGATCCATCAACATTTTCACCTGATGAGATGAACTTCAAAATGTCTGGATGACGCAGAGCTTTGAGATTCTGCAGACAAAAATACATGTAGGCCTGTGGAAGTAGAATTTTAATTAATAGCCAGCTGGGCTAGTAAATAAGAAAATCCACTAGCCCACAGATATTATCACTAGCCGGAGATTTTTCCTCAAATCTTATGACCACTTTCATTTGCCATATATAAAACAAACCATTTGTCAGCAGTTTTACTCAAAATTGTGAGTCCAACGGGCTAGTGGGTTTTGATATTGATTCACCCGGTAGGTTTTTTTTAACCATTTCAGGTGAGCGGCACAATGCAATTCCGCAGTCCTGTAACATAAAACTGATATATATCATAATATACTAAAATGTTCAGACTGACCATGGATGTGTATATATGTTAACATTCGAAATATTTACATTATTTAATTACCTTTACCTCTACACGCCCAACACATATCAAAATCAAGCAGTCAGAGGTACATGTTAAATTCATACAGAGTTTTGTATACACTTTGTCTTGACCGCCAAATAATGCGCAAGGTAACGTGGTTCTGTAAACCTGCATGGTACCTTGGATTTGATCGAAGTGATACACAGTTGGGTGTAAGTCTGTTGTTATGTAATCTGTTTTCTTTGTTTTCTTTGTAACCGTGAATGGAAGTTTGTGAGTACCACCAATAATAAAAAGTTATTTCTTCTGATATTTGCATTTTTAAATTTTCTGTATCACATGTGCATGTTTCATCGATAAAATATCTGCATTGGTTTCACTACACTGGCTTATCCAGGTCAAAAACAAAGCCAGTATTTCTAAAGTGGGACACTTTTGACGGGCTCCTACCGATCTCGGTTTTCATTGGCTTATCACAAGTGTGGAATTCTCCAACAAGAGATCATGTGAGATTTCGCAATTTTTGAACAAATTTAACTGTCTTGATTGAGGGGTCGTCTCATATCTCTAAAACATATTTATATCCATAGAGGTATGGTATAACGCCTTTCCAGGGGTCGGTGGGTGGGGGATTTGCCTTGAAATTTTCACAGTGGCCAGCTGTTGACATACGCGTTACATGTAAGGGTGTAATACTAATTACATAATGCTCTAGGGGTAGAGGAAGAGGGTATTGTGTTCGACTTACGTAACATTTTTCAAGACTATATGTTATTTTTATTAATTACTTAGACCTAAAAAGGTGTTTTTTGGAAATGCGCGGTCAGTCTAGGATCGACGGGTATATATATATATATAAAAGACCATGGTATGTGATATCCTGTCTGTGGGATGGTACATATAAATGATCCCTTGCTAAAAACAAAATGTAGCGGGTTTCCAAGGCACGTGTGCAGGGATTTCAGTGGGGTTGGGGTTATAGACTGTGTTGAGCGAAGTTTATATGGGGCCATGGTCCCCCAGAAAATACATTTCAATTTTTTTAAAGCTTGGGCAAGTAAGGGTTTCGACCTCCAATACCCTCCACCTGCACCCGATTCCTCCCTAAGATTATATGTCAAAATTACCAAATGTTCGACATCCAACAGCAGATGGAAGGAAGGATAGGATATGTTTTATTTAATGATGCACTCAACACATTTTATTTACGGTTGTATGGTGTAGGATGATTATTAAATCAATATGCTCTAACTTTGATGTCGTTAAACAACCCCCCACTAACTTTACCCTTTCCAAACAAAGGAATATTTATTTGAATTTGTCGATATTAACACGTAAAATTAAGAAGTGAAAACGTCTACTTTAATATATTTTATTTTAAAAATATATACATGATCAATGTGTTATACAAACTAAACTTTGAAAGTTCTACTAACACTTTATAAAATATTAATTCTGAAATAGGAAGGTACAATTGTCGATAATACGTTGTCAAGATCAAACCGGTTTTAACGAAAGACTCTAGTACCGTATCCTCAACCAAACATTCTTCATACAGCGCAAGATTTCTCTTTTAATTTTTTGAGACGAACCCTACAATTTGAAATCGGCAAATGCACGTGTTAACTGAAACTGACAACAGGCTGTCGTTTGTGCTTTGCCGAGCTATGGCGGCACAGGTGACGAATCGAGCGTATACTTTTGACGATCTCCATTCATAGCGAACACACACAAGTTTTTTAAAAGTTCATTTGAGCTTGTATGTCATTTTGTACATGATGTTATAATATGGTAACCAGAGAATGTAACTTTAACGTCTCGCTGACAGCATGGCGAACATGACCAAGTGTGTGCGTGAAATCGTCATTGAAAAAAGTTTGGCAAATGAAAATTGAAATATGGGTAATTTTGATTTTATTATCGGGGGACACAGTCGCAATAATAATTCCTTGCAAAAATGTAAAATGAAAGCCTGAATGCAAATTATTTGCATATACGGCATTAGGATATTGTGACAGTGATATTGACTGCCTATCTTCTACCCACCCATCCAACAAACATCTTATATTCGCCTCTGCATTTGTGAAATTTATGAATAACATTAATTACTTTTGTGCCATTTTCAAGCAAATCCCCTGCCTTCTTATTATTCTTTTTGTGCTGAAATATAGTGACATGTGTTTCGTCCTTCAGTGTAGCTTTGGTCATTTTCCAGTCCATGTTAGATGGAACTTTTATCTCATCACCCCATTCACAGTCTGCCAACACACTGTTTTCAGCACCCATGATCGGTCAGCACTTCACAAGTTCATCCGTTCATGTTTACATGAGCCTCAATAAAACACTTGCGAGTGTTCGAAATGACAGATTTTAAAAGATCTGACTGTTAGGTGAATAGTATCAGATTACGGGTCGCAATTCCATAGTAAATTACAACTTAGAAGTAAAAACAAAGCATCAATTAGATAGACAAAATTTGATTTAGCAGAAAGTAAATGTTGGCATATTCATAAGAGTTATGCCCCTTGAATAAGGAGTAAAGTAGACTGATCTTTTATATTTCGTCATGTGTTATTAAATACAATGGTGTGTAGCATTGGCCCTTGTGACAGTCAATGAATTAATTGTGTTTGTGTAATTTCCACCTAATCATAGGAATTACATTATGTGTTCAACAAATGTTTGAGGAAGTCACTAGCCATCACAGAAGCTTTGGCTAGTTCCTTATTTATTATAGTAATACAACTGATAATTTTCCACTAACCTAGACCAAAAATTCACTAACCAGGGATTCTGCCAGAGGGTAAAATGGGTATGGCGCCATACCCAAAATATTTGCTGATTTCTTTTTTTAAAGTTAACCTTTTGACAAAATTAATTATCATTACTGTATGATTTTCTTAACCCTAACCCTAAACTTAACCCATTGTCTTTCTGGTGGAGGCCCCCTATATCTCCCGTTGACTGTGGCTGAATTCAATTCCACAGCGCCATACCCAAAAATTTATTCCTGGCAGAAACACTGCTAGCCAAGACCAAGGGCTAGTGGATTTGTCAAACCCTTAACTAAGGCTCAAGTTAGTGTAATGTTTGTAACACATATACAATTGTAGAATGTCATGCAGCTCACAGTCGAACTTAATTGCTCGAATATTTTCATGCCATTACAATTTATGTCCATTTTCATATCGAAGTTCAGATAGGCCTATACCCCATGCAGCTATATGGATTGCATGCCCCTAATCATGTCGGCGAAATGAGTTGTGGGGTTTTCTGCCAAAAGTCAGCTCAAGTCGCCTGGTTATTACCAGTAGTGAGAAGTCGAAGTCGTTGTGGGGTTTTTTTTAATAATATGAGTTAGTCGTTTTTAGTGATTAGTAACAATGAAGTCAACGTGACAGTCATACACCTATCTAAAGAGTTGTCAAAACTCGTTCTGGTGGAAACTACCAGAGTGCTAACCTTACCTACCTGCGTATGAGCTGGAATTTTTTTCTTTTCTATCTTTCTTTCTTCTTTTTTCTTCTTCTTTTTTTTCAATATTTTTCTTCTCTTTTTTTTTTTGGGGGGGGGGGGGGGGGGGGCTGGTGGTGGTAGTAGCCTACATGGGCCAGAGGCCAAATGTTCATGATTTGGTACCACCCAGAGGGACAAAGGCTCATAGGGTTTTTTTGATAGGTCTATGCATGTAGATAATAAAATGAGGTGATAGCCTTCCGTATCGAGTAGCTTTCTATAATTTTCACCCTGAAAACTGAATAATGTGCGGAAAAAACTCTGAAGCACATTTTGGGGGTAGGGGAAACTTATTTTGGAATAACTTTCCTTAGAATCACCCTATCATAGCAATTCAACACTCAAAATATGTGTTTTGAAGCCTCCTATCAAATACATATCATAATATGCAAATGAACCTCAAAAGTAGGTCATCAGAGGTCAAAAGGTCACCGATTTTAGGTCGAGCTCAAAATTTGCTGTACCGTCATCTATTGGGACATTTGCCAAAATCAGGCCTAGAAATGGCTCAAAAACTGTGTCAGAAGGAATTTCCAACCATTTAAAGGCACCTATGTTCAGACATCTAGAAAAATATTGAAAACAAACAAGCCAAGGTCAGTTTTAGCGGAAATTGATACTTTTATGATATATCAGTACTGACACCAACATCAACCTTAAATCACACTATAATGACAATAAGTCTCACAAAATGTTTATTACAAAGCAGTTGTGTATCTTTTTGAGTAACTGAAGCATGAAGCAGGCCAAAGAGGTCAAAAGGTCACCTATATTCGGTCATGCTGGACATTTTCAATGTTCAGCACGCTAGTATCATGTTTTTGGCCAGCCTTTGAGATAATAACTCAAAATAGCTTGTGACACATCTACGGAAACCATACTTAAGCATTTTCAAAAAGAATTGGATTAGTAAAAAATGGTTCAATGGTTTGTAGCCGCAGTGTAAGTTACATTATGATAAAATTCTGATAATGGTACCATATTCTCATCCCATGACATAGAACTGTGACCCTACATAGAGCAGCTTTCATTAAAACTATTTGAAACAATGTACTGCTATACTGATTCCTACCTATATGTTCTTGCATTTCAGTCAAGATAGTTTGACACCCTCTGTTCTTAATTAGTATCATTACGCCCAGAAAACTGTTTGATATCGCGACTTATCACAGCAATATTTTGCCGATTTTATGCAGTTTTATAATAAGACGTACATGTGCTAAAAAGCAAATTGTCCTGGATTTTCTTAATCCTCTGCTTTATTTAAATCAGAACCGTCTGAATCGTACTCCAATGCCTCGTTACCCTAATCCTCTTTTTGATTTCCGCACGTCTGTAGCCGGCACATATAAGTGCATTTGAGGCCATTGTCTTAACATGGACACTGTTCTTGTAAGCATCCCCTTTTGCATTGACATGCAAGACGTTCCAAAACTGCATCTGGAGCAGCCTCTCCATGCATCCAGTCAATGTTCAGTGAACCAGCAGCTGTCCTTACCCAATGATGACCATTGCGGTCTGGCACATCAGGGTTTCGTTGCAAAGATCTCTGCCATACTTGGTAATTTGCTCGTTGTATGTGCTGCCGAAGACTGTCCTCACAAGGAGGAGAGTGCTGGAATCAACTTAACATATCTTGGTTAAAAATATGTCATGTCACAGGACATTCACTTTGATTGTTTTTGATGAAGATACATACATACGGCAAGTGAATGCCTGCAGAGTATCATTCACTGGTTGTGTAACATCCCACGACTTGCCGAGGTTGATGAATGTGTCTATTGCTTGTTCATCCTTTTTCAATTGCTTCAGTGGTCCTGTCTTTCCACGCCCTGAGAATGTGCTCATGGAATTACAACCAGTAAAGGCGTGAAATCCAATTAAAGCTTGTGACAACCTATCACCTAAGACAGCCCTCAGTTGTTTTATGTCCATGTACTTTTTCCTCATTTTAGTTCTCTTTTCCTGATAAAGGGAACTTTTGATGTCCTTTGCAATGCAAAGAACAAAAACATCAGTGTCCTCAGAGACAACAATGACAGACTTGTATCCGTGGTCAGATGCATGCTTGCATGCAGCAGCATCCTAGTGGCTGCTTCTTCCTGTGATGATTGTAACTCATCAACCAGGGATGTCTCACTGCGCTATATTTTCCAACACTTTTCACCACATGTAACATACAGCGTTTTGTTTCCAATTATTGCCTTGTTATCATCCGACTTCCATTCCTCCATGATGAACTCAATCAGCATGGTCTTGTTATGGGCTTTAGAGAGGACGCTTCTCCACTGCTTAATCCTATGTCCTGCAGAAATATTGTTGAATCTTACACCAGACCCGGTGCCCCTGTTCACCCGTTCTGCGTCTTTGATGAAATATTCTCAATACACATCAAATACAACATCAACTCTGTCACTCTTGTCTCCTCCTTCTCTAAGAACCCTCTTCAGTGCAGCCTTGACTAAGTCACGGAATGTTTTATCGTTGCCTTCCAATTTCTGAATGATGCTCATCGTATCTACAATACAGGCTGACTATCAGGAAGCGTTTCGGTAACTGGAACGTTCTGCGCAGTGTCATCCATGAACTTTGCCTTGTCAGTTTTTCTAAGTGACCCGTCTCCATTAGCTAAAGCCCATGGTATTGAATCGAGTGGATGACTGAGAATTTGTTTCATATCTAGTTGTCTACTCTGAGCAACAACAATTATGTGTCCATACAAATCTCTATCTGCTTTCAGCACTATTTCTTTTCCCTTACACTTGACCTTTTTCGTTGCTTTTACATTGTTGCGAAGAAGTCCACTCATGTGTCATGTCATGTCATAGGGTTTTACGTGCACATTCAGAACAAGCTGTTGTAGCGCACGCCTGTCGTGGGCACAAGAGCCGGCCTTGGCCGGCCCCTTTGTCCAAGACAGGAAAGGTGGGGGGGGGGGGGGGGAGTGACCGCCTGCACTGGCAGGTGCAAGGGAGCACCAGCAGTCCGATTGAATCGGTAGCAGGCGGGTGGGGGTGGTGGTGGTGCTGCTATGGAATTTTGAGTGGAGCCATTTTAAAGCCAAAGAGAAAATGGTGCGCAGTTTTGTTGAGTAATTTTGGCGCAATTTTGAACGGTCGGTCGAAAGGTAAATGATTGAGCTAGTATAGGTTTTGAATCGAGTGTAGCTCGTTAGTGACCTTTATGATGCTGGTCGTCTCCCTAGGTTGTCCGTAGGGTCCTGATAAGGACCTGACCTCTTCTGGTCGTGGCATGACAACCCCGAGGAGACTCGTGCAATTGTGAAGTCCACTCGACTTGCCTCATCCTTTTCTAGTCGATTTATTTTGAATTCCTGATATGCGGCCTCGCCAATTTTGGAACCATTTACAAGATCACTAGCAATTTCCGTGGTTGCCAGATTCACAAGATTGTCCTGATCCTCCGTGAAAAGGTTGATCCAGCTGTTGTCCATTAGACTGACCAATGTCTGAACGTCAGCTTCATCCTTGAGCTTGGTCATTGCAAATCCAGGTGATTCAACCTAGAGTTCCCAAGCCCCACCATCTCCCTGAGCTGTCTGAGGAAAACGATTCTGCACTCAGCATTGAGATAGTACTTTATTACTGCACCAGGTTTCAGGCTAAAACCCTTAGTTCTGCCAGGGGCTTGAGTGTCTTTGTTAACTGTCTCTTCAAAGGTTTGGTCCACTGGAATTCTCCCAAATGGGTTAATGGCTCCAAGCTGGACTGCAAGGCCCCCTTGCATAAAGTGATCATACACATCAGGATGGTCGGTGCTGAGTTTGGACATCTGGGCATAGTAGAAAGGAGAAGTTATCAAGCGTAATTCAGCCTATCAATAAGCGAAGCACCATGGAAACAAGGCCCTCATGGAGGCAAGATGAAGATGAAAATATCCTTCCCTTGAAGAAAGCAGCAACCTGAGGCTAATCGCTACCATGTCCACATATGACATCCAAAATGAAGACAGCTTGCCATTGTCATTTCTGAGAAGGTTTAGGTATTGTTGAAAGAGCTGTAGTATATTCACATATGATGGCACCTGTTCCAACTCTTGCAACCTTTCTCCAGATATGTCCTCTGCAAAATCTTTCACAATAATCAGTGTTTGGGTCAGGTTATCCTTTTCATTATCCCCCAAGCATGCGTTAAAGCCACCCCATACTAGTCGCATGAGTGCCTCGTACATCCCAGATATCGAACCGTTCGCAATAACCCCAGATTTTGCAGCTACATCTCTCAACCCGGCATCACCAAAACACTTCCCTATTATTGCCAGCATTGTACATATTGTGTGGAAGACCCCCAATTGCAGAACAATGAGACTGAATGTATCTTGGTGTTTCCATGCAACCCCCGAGGCTTTAGCGTAGAGTGCCTGATCAAATACACATACAATCACATTCAGTTTCAAAGCGTGCATGCTTTTCAGGGATCGATTCAGTACTTCATAGACAGTTGTGAAGTCTGTTGCGGGGACATTTACTGTTGGGAGGTAGGTAATGTTGTCTTCTACAACATCCCTGCCACACCGGAGTTTTATAATAAATCCAATCCAACTACCGACACTTTAACATTCTGTGTTAGACAAACAAGACACCACCCATGCAATGTTCTTCAGGAGCCAAAGTTGCAAAGATACTTAGAAATTGAACTAAATACAAAGGATTACATTCTACCTCTATTTGGTGAAAGTGAAACAGACAGCTAGTGTTATCTATTGACAATAGTTTAAATGGGGAGTAATCATTTTTTAAAGATCAGTTCAGTGAATTTTGATGGAATTTCAAGATTTCCACTAGCCTGTACCTGTTCAATCTGAAAACAAAAACTGAATTAGGGTGCTCAGACACAACCACGGGTGTTTATTATGACTTTCTCATTGCCGTTTACATACTTATTTTTCAGGATGAGCTTGGTTGGTACCATCAAATCATAGAAAACTGAATGGTGACCTTTTGACCTCTGATGACCTACTTTTATACATGCCAATAATAATTTTCTTTAAAAGACATCAGATGCCAAGAGCACTTCATAATAAACAATTTGAGTGTTTATTTGTTCTAATAGGGTGTTGTGTTAGTTAATGAGGCTGGTAAATTTGATATATCATAAAAGTATCAATTTCTGCAAAAACTGACCTTGGCTTGTTTGTTTCCGTTTCAATATTTTTCTAGATGACTGAACATGGGTGCTTTTCAATGGTTGGACATTCATTCTGACACAGATTCCAGCCACTTCTAGGCCTGATTTTGGCAAATGTCCCAATAGATGACGAGGCAAAGCTGAAATCCGCAAATTTCGAGCTCGACCCAAAATCGGTGACCTTTTGAACTTTGATGACCTACTTTTGAGGTTCATTTGCATATTATGATGTGTAATTGATAGGTGGCTTCAAAACACATTTTGAGTGGTGAATTGCTATGATAGGGTGATTCTAAGGAAAGTTAATCCAAATTAAGTTTCCCCTACCCTCAAAATTTGCTTCAGAATTGTTTCCGCATACTATTTAGTTTCAGGGTGAAAATGACAGAAAGCTACTCGATAAATAAGGCTATCGCCTCATTTTATTATCTACATGCATAGACCTATCAAAAAAACCCTATGAGCCTTTGTCCCTCTGGGTGTTACCAAATTCTGGTCTGGCCCATGGATTATGGTGGTTTTGCCTGAATTATTAAACGAAAATCTGGATAACAACGTTTATTCACATTTGCATTAATTACTACCAGAAAAATTTAAGATATACTTAACTTGATTTTATATATTGTATTATACTTTCCCCCCACAGCTCCTTACACTGTGGTTTTACATGAGTCTATATAAATATGTTCATATACTTACCATTTGTGACACCCAATAGCCGATATGTATTTTTGTGCTGGGGTGTCGTTAAACAAACATTTAATCAATTAATAAATTAATTACTACCAGGGGCGGAATTTAGCTCAATCTACACCGCATCGCAGGATCGAACCACCTCAGTGGATCCATTAAACTGATTGGGGTTTTTTCTCATTCCAGTCGGTGAACTACAACTGGTCAAAGGTCGTGGTATGTGCTTTCCGGTCTATGGAAAACTGCATATAAAAGATCCCTTGCTACTAATGAAAAAATATAGCGGGTTTTCTCTGATGACGAGTCAAATGTTTGACATCCAATAGCCGATAATTGTGCAGGCCCGTAGGAATCGGGGGGTGGGGGGGGGGGGCACGTGCCCCCCAACTTGTGAGCCTTTTTTTTTTTACACATTTTTTGCCACTGTAACCAAAATCTGATATAGTTTGTACCCGATCCGTCAGTGCCTCCCCCCCCCCCCCCCCCCCCACACACACACTCCCAAAGTCATTCCTACGGGCATGTTGGGTCTAACAAACTTTAAAGCGACATACCCTAGTTTTTAAAAACGCATTTTCGTCTAAGAAATAATGGTTAATGAGACAAGCTCGTTATTTTTAACGGCATTTCCCTGTTTAAACATCACAGACTTTAGCTTCTCTCGGTTATAATCATATATTATCCAAATGCGTGTTGCACATTTGTAGATTAACTAAACTTGGTGTCCATTTTTACGGGCTGAAACTAGGGTCTGCGCCTTTAATAAACAAACTTTTTAATTACTACCAAACAAGTATAAAGGGTTTCAAAGAATCACTAAGGATTTTACATGGATTACAACTAACAGTGTGAGTCGCATTATGAAAATGCCAGCTCATTTTGCTCGAACATTTTCAGGAATGAGATTTGCTCCAGTACTTAAAAACATGATAATCTATGAATGTCTTTCTTTCGTTTGGTTTCAAGGTGATTATTTTCACTTTAATTTGGGTCCTTAAACATGCTTTTAAAAATGTTGTGCAGTATTTTAAGAGGGGGGTAGTCATGCCTTCCCAAAATGCTCCCGACCACCACCAACCCACCCACTCTCCAAACACGCCTGATAAAAGACGTAATTTACGTATTAATAAGATGTTCTCAACATTGTGTTCAAGGCATGTATATTCAGGCCTCAAGCGAGGTCTTAATCATAGAGCGAAGTCACTTCTCTCTCAAAATTGTGAAAGGGCGAAGTTTTTTAACAGGAGGGAGACTTTAATTTTTTAATATCAAATAATAAAATACTCAAAAAAAAGATATTAACTCAATACTGTCAAACATGTCTAAAGCAGCCATATAAATTAGTAGTCAAAAGCGACCGGTTTAGAAAAGTGACCGCTGAATACAGGTGCAACTTTTACAGTCTGTAAAAAAACATTTCACCATTTGTGCTGCTAATTGATGGATCTGTGCTCTGGAGGTTTCTAAAAGTCACCATTCCACATGTCGCCCTTTCCAGAAATAATAAAATATAACTGAAAAGTACTAATTGAACCGTTTGGAATTCATTCTCTCACAAGTTTGTCTTCTCTATTCATTTAATTACTACTCCATGCAGAGTATTGTCCTAGTATATTAATCTACCAAGGTCAAGCTTAGACTACCCAGAGGCAGTTGGTTGAATTACACAGTCACCATTTCTTAATTGATACACAGTGGAGATGTCGGACTGAATGGGTACTAATATCAGTGATATTTAGATATAGTACTTTTGTGAAACATTTAAAGAGCATCTAACTTGCAATACATTTTATTTTATGTATTATCCTTCCAGTAAGAAAAACGTGTTCCAATTAATTGTTCTTCTGAATGTTCATTTTCCATTTTGATGTCATTTAAAGCGTGGAACATGTTGTATTTTTTCCACACACAAGCATACAATGTTGATTCTCTCACTGGAGACAGCGTTTTCTCGTGTTCAGTATAAACAAGTCTTTAAATAAGCACAGTTAGAAAACACTAAATAAATAAATAAATAAAGCATTAAATTTGTATTTTTTAATTTACCATCACTCCATATAATAAAAAAAACAGTGGCGTAGGAAGGTGCCAAAAAGTGAGCGGGGGGGGGGGGGGGGGGGGAGGAGGAGGACACACTTTTACACTATTATAAAACAAATATAAAGCAAAATATCTGAAAAGTGGTTCCTACGCCAGTAAAAAATAAACTGATACAACATAATATATTGGTAGCAGTTTATTGTTTAAAAAGTGTAAAACAACGTAGGACAATCTTCCGACTATTTCGTGTGTAGTCATGAACACAAAGACAGCACATGCAGAATAAAACTACTATTACACAATGTATGCAACACAAGTGGTCATGAAAGACATCTAGTTTTTCTTACCAAGCTAATTGTATCATATAACAGGACTTTCTGTGAATCCGTATCACATATGTTTTAGTATTATTAGAATAATTATATAAACATTTTGGAATGTCATTTTTCTGCTATATCAAAATGTACAAGTGGAGTTATTCTTGATACTACATGACAAATAGGTTTTTAAACAGGAAAAATGTAGACAAAGACACCATTGAAAAACTAATCATATTAAGAAAATATTTTATCTATTTATGATCAAAAATAAAACAAAACAAAAAATAAATTCAGGATTAACCATTTAGCTCAATGGATATCAAATCTCTACAAACAATTCTGTACCAAAGTAAATAGTTAGGGTAGCATTTGCCAATGCTAAAACAAAACTGAAAATGTGTTTGAAACATTCAGTGAACTATTTTATTTTATTTTGTATATTTTTTAAATTTAAACTGTTACTTATATTGCAATCTAATTAAAATTAGCTCCACTATTACATGTGGACCTAACACCAGCCAGTTGGAGCTCATGTCCACCAATCAAAACCTTACTTGCAGGATCCTGCCAGTGATTTAAAACTAACAACACTGCGTAGTCCCCAATGTCCAGGTAACATTTCGTCTGTAAATAATAATTTAAATATTGACCAATCACACTTCGCCTTTTATAACGTTATTTGGGAGCATACAAATTCTAAAAATATCGGGCGAGTCTATTTTAGTGGCTGCAGTACAGCGAACCATACCAATACGTACGGGGTGGGTTATCAGTCTTCAATTTTAAATTAAAAATTATTTATTTATTTATATAAAAAAAAAACTAAATCAGTCTTCAGTTTTACATTACAAATTATTTATTTTATAAAATAAAACATGTTTTAAGGCATTCGTAATTCACACGAAACATGTCGTATACCCTCAGGATAATTCGGAATGTTTTCAAATTATTTTTAAATCACTGGCAGGATTCTGCAAGTAAGGTTTTGATTGGTGG
Organism: Gigantopelta aegis; assembly: GCF_016097555.1. Classification (NCBI taxonomy): domain Eukaryota; kingdom Metazoa; phylum Mollusca; class Gastropoda; order Neomphalida; family Peltospiridae; genus Gigantopelta; species Gigantopelta aegis. Next base: position 29,593,551 of record NC_054708.1, read on the forward strand.
ACATGAGCTCCAACTGGCTGGTGTTAGATCCACATGTAATAGTGGAGCTAATTTTAATTAGATTGCTTATATTGGTAATGTAATTATATCTAGAGCCAATACATATATTAATATATACCCATTATTCATGGTTGTGACGTGATTTCCCCAAGGTGTGAAAGGCCTAGTCCCTGTAACTCTAGTTTTCATTAGGTTTCTTTTCTCATTCCAACCAGTGTTCCATGACAGGTACATAAAAGACTGTGATATGTGCCACCCTGTCTGAGAATGTGCCAAAATAAAAAAGGAGAAGAAAAACAAAAGAAGAAAAAGGAGATACTTTACTGACTTGGAATAGCCTATCTGTGTCTTGGCAGCACATTTTCTTTTCTACCAATCTAAACTAAAATGGCAACCAAGATATGTTTGTTGTGTTGTGTGTGTGTGTGAGAGAGAGAGATAATTTTTTAACGACACCACTAGAGCACAGTGATTTATTAATCATCGGCCATTGGATGTCAAACATATGGTCATGTTGACAAAGTGATAGAGGAAACTGGCTACATTTTTCCATTAGTAGCAAAGGATCTTTTATATGCACCATCCCACAGACAGGGTAGCACATACCACGGCCTTTTATATACCAGTAGTGGTGCACTGGCTGAAATGAGAAATAGCCCAATGGGCCCACCGATGGGGATCGATCCTAGACCGATCGCACATCAGACGTGCGCTTTTCCACTCGGCTACATCCTGCCCCTGAGAGAGAGAATAACCAATACAGAGAAGCACAATGGTACATGACATTGTATTGCCCATGGATCACCTAATAGACTACACAATAACATGACAAAAGATAGTATCATGGGATATTCATCTGAAACGTGGTTAAGTATAACCCCATAACCTTTTAAAAGTGCAAACCCTGAATTTAATTTAAATTGCACATATGACACAAGTGTGGAACGTTTCAAACCAAACACTTTAAAAAGAAAACAAAAAACTGCAACAAAATCTTTGGAGCAAAAAAACACAACAAAAAACACAAAAAAACAAAACATCATGACCATGTTTATACCATTATATATGCATTTTTTTAAAATGAATACATAAGATAATCCAAAGATCCAAATGATCAATAATCGTCCTCATAATACACCAAAACATCACACCAAATATGAAAAAGATTTCTTGAGAAATAAATGAGTAGAGCTAAATGCAAAATATCCACTTCAAAAGACTGGCATAAAAAATGAAATGATGATACTTAAGTCACACAACACTACTTAATGACTGTCATGTATAATTATAAATAATTGTTACATTAAATCCTCATTGATAAAAGGAAAGCACCATTACCAAAGGCACTCTATGTCGCTCTCTACTGGTCCCCCTCTCTTCTCCCCCCCCCCCCCCCTCCCATTCTATCTCTACTCAAATTATTTCCCATTACATCTAAAACTCAACAGACAGGGCACAACAAATCACAGCTTTCAGATATACTAATTGTGAAAGACTGGTTAGTGTTTGGAAAGTGTGGTTGGAGACGAATCAATTAAATAAAATCAGCCCCAGGTGGGTTTTTTATGGGAATGGCAGATAATGGTCTGTGACAAGCTTTATTTAATTATTATCTATATTTATTTATTTATTTAAAAACTGTTACCGTCTTGCAATGCTTCTCTGTTAGTTCTTAATGAAGATATATGAATGTTTTTTACGTTGTTAAGTTTTTTTATATTGCACAAATATTAAGTGTAAAAATTTTAAATAAATGTGTGTTAGGTATATTTTTTTTACAAAAGAGTTAATCAGACACAAAAACAGAAGCGGATCAGTTTCATACAATCAACTTTTATTAAGAAAAATTTACCAGACAGAATACAAAATACTTGCAAAACGGTGAAGAGCAATGAAGTATATGTAATGTTAAGTGTTAGATAATTTGTTTCACACAATGAAGTTAGCAAGTAATTATGCATCAAAAAAGAAATAAAAAGAGAGATCAAAATTATATTACAGGACATTGTATGATGTAACCTTAAAGCCTGTACCACACTAATACAGCACATGCACAGCATGTCAGGTCAGGTCAGGTCAGGTCAGGTCAGGTCAGGTCAGGTCAGGTCAGGTCAGGTCATAGGTTTCAATGTGCTCATTCAGAACAAGCTGTTGCTATAGCACTCTCCTCTCATGGGCACATGTGTCGACTTTCAACGGCTCCTTCGTTCAGGACAGGAAAAGGTTTGGGGTGGGTGGGAGACGGGGTCGTGTGTGCTGGCGTGTGCAACGGAGCACAAGCAGCCCAACCAAGGTCACAGCATGTCAGAAGTGAAGCATCAATAATCCCCACACAAGCACAGCGCATTAAAAGAAAAAAAAGACATCGGATTTAAATATAACACAGCTATATATTTTTTTATGGATGTCCCCAGCATTTCCAATCATTGTCAGTCATTTGTGATCTTTTATAATTCATTGATTGGAGGTCATAAATGCATGGATGTTTATACACCTCTGTGATTAACCTTTCTTCATTAATATTTTGCTTCAGCATTATTTATCAGTAAAATTAAAACAAATTTGTCAATGGCGTCAACATGTGAAAGACCTAAAATATTACAACATTATGTCATCACATCTGGGATTTGTGTGTGTGTCGAACAACAAGCATCAAAAATCACCTTCTGAGTAATCAGTAAAAAGTGACAGTGATGCAATGTTGATAAATTCACTGGAAGTGATTTGTTTTGCTGTCAACATGTTGTCAATGTGCTGAGCAAGTGTGGGGTGAGCTTTAGAGATGTGCCAATCATGTCACTGTGTTAACGCTTTTACAATGTAGATGGCAAATTTTGTGAATTATAACAAAATATGTTTTTAAACATTATATTTTAATATCATGTGAGAGAAGAGGGGAAAACCTTTTTAACATTTTTATGTATTGGATGGAGCACATGACACAGGTTAGTTTAGATAGATACATGTACAAATGGATTAAACTGAATTTTTTTTTTAACTTTATATGTTCTGTTTATATTACCTCCACATTATTTTTTTAATTAAATTTAGGTGTTAAAACTCTTCATTCAAAATGTCAACAAAGATATCAATTTTACATCACACAACCTGAACGAAATATAAGGATGTTTTCTAAACAGTGAATGCTTGCCACTACCCCAAAAAGGGGTGGGGTGGGGTAAAAAGAAAAACAAATGAGCAATAAACAGAGAATTAAACATAAAATAAATTAAATAAAGTATCACAAGCTGATATAAAATACTGCATTATATGCACGGAACACAAACTAAATCAGTGACAAACTGGAACATTTAAACAATCGCCAAGAAGCCAAGTTTAACATCAGAGTTCTTGTTTTGTGGTTATTTCGGGGCAATAACTATGATCCACTATCAGTTACATGTAGGTTTATTTACCAGATTTCTGTGATTTACCTGCTTAAATATATATGCTTGCATGTACCTTGGTTATTAAGCAGTGTAAAATATGTTTGATTATTACAGCCTCTGTTCCAATTAACATTACTTAAAACATTTAGTTTTGACAAAGTCTACATGCTTCTCATCATCCTGTTTGTTGAAGCTAAAAATTAATTTAAGCGAAACACACACGAAAATACCACAAATAAAGGGTTGATCAGAGGCTTTGATGCTTTGAATGTATACTACAAGACAAAAGAAATGCTATATGCAATATAACATAACGAGCTGCTTTGGGTAGTAATATGAAATAGACAAAACACTGAAATTTTGTGATTTCAATTTAAAAGTTATTTTAATGAAGACAGTTTCTGTTTCAATTAATATAATATTATATTATATTATATTATATTATATTATAATAGTATTATGTAGTATATCGTAGGGATTACATGTATGTGCAAACTATTTGTATTTACTTGCACTTCTTTTGTAGTTCAGTACATATTTCACCTGCTGTACTTTCATGATCACCTTCTCGGGGGTTTTAAAATAAGAACCATTAGAAAAGTGTAAATTAATATACATACACTAAATTAATATATGTACACTAAATTAATATACGTACACTAAATTAATATACATACATGTATTTTAATTATAAAGGCAAGTTTTATAAACTTCTCCACTTACACGACTCTTTTGTATTTGATAATATACAGCCACTGTGAAAAGGAAATCTAACAATCCATATACAAAATGAAAGATGTAATACTCCACAAGAAAACAAATGAAAATAAAATGAACACTATTTATCTAAATATGATTATGATTCAACATTTTTACGTGTTGACCTGTAACATAACTAATTCAATAACCCACATCCCTTAAATGTAATAAATGCTTTTGACAGATATAAAGTTTATTAACCTGCATTAAGAGTTACAAATAAACTTTTGAGTTAAAAAGTTTTCAAATGTTAAAACTGACATAATAAATCATATTACACCTTTCAATTAGAACCTCTTTTTTTAAAGTTACAAAATGTATATAAAATTTAATTTAACAAAAAGTTTGTATTTAAATTTTGAGCAGATTTCAATTTTGATTTGCGATCACCTGAAAAAAGGATTATACTACAAAGATATACCGGTATTATCTTTACAAATATAAAGAAAAAGAAATAATCTCAAAAATTACATAATAACATACATACAGTAATTGAAGTTTGAAAATACACACTACCATTGCACAAACAGTTTTTACTGAAAAATAAAAACATAAGAAATATGTAAATTACACCTTACAATAACAATATAACTGTATGCAGATCTAAAATTATACAGTTGCACTATTACACTTGTTAAATTCACATGTCAGAATATTTCTTAAAACCTAACTAACAGTATACTAAAACAAATCCCCTTTGTGACATAAATGTATTATAATTGTTTATTAAAATGAAGAATCTAGGATTTAGGTCTTGAATATATATATATATATATATATATATATATATATATATATATATATATATATATATGCAAGCATATTGCCTTTTAGCCAATACTTCCTGATCTAAAGTGTTTCTTTTGGAACATTAATTTTATATATATTTTCCACATTTTATCTTTGGTTTTACTGTATTATCATTTTTTCTCTCCACTTTTCCTTTTAGAAAACAATTCTCTTTGGTCTTAAATTAAAACTTTTACTTTCTCAAAGTACAGTAGAATCTCGCTGGGTTGAACTCGGAAGGGTCGATTACACCACAACGCTCATACCAGAAATTAAGAAGAAGAAGAAGAAATGTTTTATTTAACGACACACTCAACACATTTTATTTACGGTTATATGGCGTCGGGAACCAAAAACGTAAGTCCAGAGTTAACTTCCATGTTGTTGACCGAATGATTCTCGAGCACCGACGGGAGTTCGAGCCAACGGGATTCAACTGTATCTCTAATTGAAAATTACCACTATGAAAAGTGCTGTTTTCTAGTGCTACTTGTACATGTACATCATATATACTACTACTTTACTAAGAAACAGTATTACTTTAAAATAATTATTAACAGATACAAAACTAATATACAGGTGTGTAATATATGTACCTCATTACAGACATCAAGCTAATGACATGATACATTCAAATGTACAAAAATTAAAAATTAGATTCAAATTTCTACCTCTATTCTGGTATTTAACATTCAAAAAACATCACCGATATTGACTATTTGTGAACAATAAATGTTAATTTGACAGTCTGCAAATAATTTCACTTTTAATATCAAAAAACAGCAATAAAATCTACTACATGTACTATTCGATCGATAGTTAACAAAGAAAAACATGATTTTTTTTTTGTAAATTCAAAGATACAAAAGACGTTTAACATATAGAATGAAAATGAATATTTGTGTACCGAACACAACATGGCAAGTTGATCGTTGTTCTTTACACCAAGTTTGTATAATTTACAAAAACCAAAATACATATATTAACATACTATAGTCCGTCCCACTGGGATCACATTTTTTTCATACTGTGTAATGTACTACAAGTTAAAACCAGACCAGCGAAAGGAAAAGAAGGAAGTTGAAGTCACATGACCGGAACTACAGGGAGCATACAGTGAAGAATTTTAGGCCATCCCATTAGCTGTTGGGATGTTCGGACCAGGCAACTCGCGGGAGAGGTGCACTTGTGAGGACAGGTAATGTGAAAAGAAAATTTATTTCTGAGCCGATTGATTTGTAAATTACCCACACAAATTGTATTTCTTTGTTATTTCCAAAACAGTTTTACTTTTCTTCTTACGTCAAACCAAAATGAAATTATTTACAAAAAAACATTTTAATAGAATGATGGGACAGACTATAGATGTTTACACAAAAATCCTAAATTGAAGAAAGTTACAGTAAACATATTCAATAATTTTGTTACAGTAACCATTCAATGTTTCTGAATCGTCAAGCTGCCTTCACCAGAAGACATAATTCTCTAACAATATATGGGTTTTTGCCAGAGGTAAAATAACATACTCTAAAATCTTGGATATTAATGGATACATTTTTATAATTTTCGGAAAGATTATGGTAAGAGAACTGCTGTTTAAGATGTGTCAAACTATGAAATACAGTGTCAAATTTCAAAATATTTAAAACCCATAACCACTAAGTACGATCTGTTTTGTTTTTATTACATACCCTCAAATTATTTTCTGGCAGAAAACCTGACAATCTGGGTGATAGCTATCTCAACTTAAAAATAAATCAAATGGCTTTTACCAGTTACTCATAGCAGCAAACGTATAAAGAAAGAAAAAAAAACCCTCAAACGTCAGTCACCTTTCTTAAGAAGCCACAACTAATTAAACAAATACAACTAAACTCTACTAAAAGACCTACATCTATGTTAATTAACTACCCTTTGTTAAAAGACCACTTCTTGGAAACCCATTTGAGTGGCTGCTTAATTAGTGTTTCACGGGACACACAAAAAAACATCAGTATTGCACATTGAATAATAGGCACTTATTAGCTGTATACAAAGCACAAATAGCAAATAAGCTGATATGTACAAGTATGTATTTATTCAGATCATATATCACACAAACCAATATATATTCACAACAGAAGATGTAATATGCATATGCATGAGTTACATGACACACAAATCCAAGTGCAGACAAAAATCGGTGTACTTATATATTTAGTGTTATTTAAATTTAGATAAACTATAATGAGATATTATCTAAAATTATCTCCCTTGTTAGACTGGTCTATAAGCATACCATTTACACAATTATGGTTTATTAACACAAAGTACTGAATGTTTCAGAATATTCTGGAATGTATAAATTATGTACTAGAGAATTAAAACGGGTACATGCCACAACATTGTGACCTGCAACTGGGTAACAGACTGGGGCCTAATTCACTAAACTCTCGCAACTTTGCGATCTCGCAGTGCAGTGCTAAAAGACATGCAAGGAGGATGCTTTGTTGTCTCACAGAGGCTTAGAGACCGTTGTGAATTAGGCCCCTGGTTTGTAAAGACTACTGGATCCGATGTCAAACATCTGGTCTTCCAACATGTAGTCTTCTGAGAAACCGGCCTTGGTGGCATCGTGGTTAGGCCATCGGTCTACAGGCTGGTAGGTACTGGGTTCGGATCACAGTCGAGGCATGGGAATTTTAATCCAGATACCGACTCCAAACCCTGAGTGAGTGCTCCGCAAGGCTCAATGGGTAGGTGTAAACCACTTGCACCGACCAGTGATCCATAACTGGTTCAACAAAGGCCATGGTTTGTGCTATCCTGCCTGTGGGAAGCGCAAATAAAAGATCCCTTGCTGCTAATCGGAAAGAGTAGCCCATGAAGTGGCGACAGCGGGTTTCCTCTCAAAATCTGTGTGGTCCTTGACCATATGTCTGAAACCATATAACCGTAAATAAAATGTGTTGAGTTCGTCGTTAAATAAAACATTTCTTTCTTCTGAGAAAACTGGCTACATTTTTCCTATCAGCAGCAAGGGATCTTTTATATGCACTTATGGGGAACTGGTTGAGATAGGCCAAAAACATTTTTAAAAATCAGAGAAGAATACCCCCAAAGGGGTTTGATCCATTAACCCCCAAAACCGCAGATGTGCCCTCAAATGAGTGAGGCAGATTCCACCCTTTCTTCAACAAAAAATATGTTATATGATGAAAATACTAAATGCACTCATTTGACAGCTAATGAAATTTGAAAAGAGCCAAGTGGTTACAATTTGTTTTAAATGGCACTGCATGCTGGCCACCATGAAATTTTATCTGAAGTTTCAACATTTGATAGGCCATTATAAAATAATAATTCCTGTTTGTACACACTTGTAATGTATAGTATGGCTGTCAGTACTACAGAGTATGGCCAGCTGAGGTTAACTAATACATTTAAACCCTTGAAAAAAATTCAATTTAAAATTACTTTTGGAAAGTGAAAGATGCATTTTACTACTGCATTTTGAAGTGAAAATACAACAACTGTTATAACGTATCTTGGTGTGCTATGAAAGCTGAAGCAAATTAATGTAACACATAACATCTTTATTAACAATCTTACACTATTTGACTACACAGTAAAGAGAGTACATTTTAACTGTTTAAACTGTGCAGGTACAATTGTACTACTAATAAAGAGATTTGCAGCCTTAAGAAAACAAACTGGTAATACATGTCAATGTTTGATCCATTCATACCAACATCTAATAATGATACTTTCACCTATTAAACCTCAACAAAACCATTACCTAGAATATCAAGCATTAATTTTTTTTAAATTATTAAATAAAACACAAATGAATCTACTTGATGCTAATGAAAATATGACTTCTTTTACCAATACACACTTCTAAATAATGATAATTAAATAAACTATATTTCAAAGAGAAAACAATACTAACCGAATAGTTCTGTAAATATATTATCACACTCATCCTAATGTTTCACCTGTGAAAGGATATGTTATAGTGATACACTATACAATTGTTTTCTTTTCTTAAAACTTGCGTAAAAAACATAAATAGTCTTCCTGACTTTCCAAAATGAACAAAGGTAATTGTAAATAAAAATTAAATTCAAAACAATGTCAACTTTTAGATTCATTCATTCACTCTCTCTCTCTCTCTCTCTCTCTCTCTCTCTCTCTCTCTCTCTCTCTCTCTCTCTCTTTTCTCTCTCTGTCTCGGTCTTTTTTCTGTCCATTTTTCTCTGTCTCTGTCTTTTTTCTCTGTCTATCTGTTTCTCTCTGTCAAACTCTCTCCCTCCCCTGTTCTCTCTCTCCATCTCCTGCTGTCTCTCTCTCTCTTAACTCTCAATCTCACACTACATAGTACAACATCAAACCATTTACTATATACTAGATAACCATATTTCATATGTAACAAATTTTCATATACAACCTTCATCTAAAGATGAATATAAGACAGATCCACAAAAAAAGCTGCAAATCATCAAATATTGGCAAATGTTTTTAACATTAAGCAAAAATTACAACAATCAAAATTTACTCATAATTTCAGCTGATCAATGATCCATATATTCACTGATATATTACGTCTAAAACTGAAACTTTATGACATTAGCACAATGGAATATATTGATGGAAAGAAATTAGATATCACACCAACATTAAGAGAAAAGAGCGACTGCAAACGAAACTATAATCTTGAGCACATGTCAGGAAGTTAACCATGTTACTGACATTCAATCTCACATTGGTGACATTCAATCTCACATTAGTGACATTCAATCTCACATTAGTGACATTCAATCTCACATAAAATCTTTATACTATCGACATTATGACACTAAAGGCGAGAGCACACAATAAAGAGTGCCTCAATAGACAACATTACAATTTCAGCTGCTATGCAATGGGCAATTCTAATATGAGGCAGGGTTCAACAAATCCACTAGCCATCAGTCCCAGCTAGTAAGATTTCGTCTGGACTAGTGGAAATTATCAACTGTATTACTGTAACTTATCCCACAATCACTGTATACATTGGCAAGATATGATGATTAGATAAATCTCTATATTTTCGGTCATTGACCAAAAATATCGGTCACATGACATAAGCCCAACTCGACTCGAGTATTTCAGAGTAGATTTTCAATAAACATACTCTTTAAATCATTTGTTGAAGTGCAGTAAATACAAATAACTTTTAGTTCTGTGATAACAATACAAAACTTGTATATTTATTTATAAATTAGAGTTTATAAATGCTTTTTTAATGTGTCAGAATGTAGCTAGCGTCTTACAAAGAATGACGTCATGCATCATGTATGACGTCATACGGCAAAAGCCTTGCTAGGTTGACAATACTCTATTTGTGTACACAAAAGTGGAATAAATAATGATTTTCCGAATATTCCTGTAGGATTGCAGGACAGCAGAAATAACCAGTTATTCCCTATATATATAGGGCACTAGCCAAAGTGTCTGTGAGGGCTAGTTACTTCCTCAAACATTTGTCGAACACTGTATGAGGCACTTGTATTGTGGTGTTGCCTTATGAGTGACTAATACTTCAGTGTGCGATTTTGGTTTAAAACATTTAAGTGTCTTTAAGACTCCCCTGTTTGCGAATCTTCAGAGCCTGCCACCAAACCAGCGAGCTATGCCGTGCGTCTCCAGTAGAACTGAAGATACACTAAATGTTTTGCATAAAACCATGGAAAAGATCACTATTCAAGACTGTGGTTTCCCAGGATTTTGAGATATATGTTGACTGGAAGAAAGGAAGGTGGAAGGAAATGTTTTATTTAACGATGCACTCAACACATTTCATTTACAGTTATGTGGCGTCGGATATATGTTGACTGTGTCATTTTGAAGAATCAATGTAATTTGTACAAATAATTTTTACAAGCCATGCGGGCTCGTATGCTAGCCAAGCTAAAGAGTCCTATGTGATTTTTGCAAGCCTCAGGCTCCCGGACTCTCCTCAAAATCGCACACTGTACTTGGTCTACAATTTTCTCTGCATGTATTTAGTCACTGGCATGGTCCTGCTAAAACCAATGACACTTCATGTTTGCCAATATTTCATGATTTACCGTATACAATATATCAAAAATTTATTCTGCAAATAAAATTGCAATGATTATAATATAATATCAGGAAATGTTAATGTACAGAAATGATATATGAATGTTAAATCATCATTTACAAAGGTGCATGCACTCTGCAAGCTCTAAAAACTAACCAGCACAAAAAAACAAACATTAACCTAAAAACTTGTTACACAATTATGAATTCAAGCATTCAGGAGATCAAATTTCACCACATATCAGAACATGAGGGCTGTTCAAGAATTGACCATATGGAGGCAGGGGAGTGGAAGGCAATTTTGTTTGTATACCCACCACCCGCAATATAAAATTTCATTTAAATTAAGTATTAAAAGAAAAAACATTGTAGCTTAACCACCAGTCATAAAATAATTACATCACCTCCTAACTGCCTCATGTGATCAACTTTAGAACAGTCCTGAGATTATATAATATATATATATATATATATATATATATATATATATATATATATATATATATATATATATATATATTGTGTAAACAATCAGAAATCTTTTTTTTTTTTTTTTTTTAAAGTGTTACATGAACCAAAAAAACAACAAAAAAAAACAATTATGTAATTCTTCAAAAATTCTGCAACAAAGAACTTTAAAAAACCCACCCACATTTCCTGATGGGTCAGTGCAAGAATTGAGAAAACAAGCATTCAATAAGTAAAATTTGGATTTTATATTCTGTATACATGTATGTCATGATATATATGATTAAACTACAGAAAGGCATTTCAGAAAAATTATAGATTTTTATGACTGACATTAACCTGCTCAAAAATTTCAAATGAACATGAAAGCACATACCAATTTTTTTTTTTTGTAGACAGGACATTCTTGCACTGGCCTAGACCTCTTAATGTAACAAATAAGATCGCGTCACGTGTTAGATTGTACCACTAGATGTCCTCCTTCAGTGGCGAATAGCGAGAAACACCTTTACCCGAGACTTTACCTCCGTGACTTTCATAGAAACTTAAATCATCCACTCCTGCTGTGTCGTTTTGGAAGTCGTTCTCGGGAACTGCGCTGAAATTCACGCTGTCTCGGTCTTCCTTCAGCTCCACGGTCCAGAACGGTTTCTTAGGAGGGAAGATCTTCCATCGACGATACACAGCAAAGCCCACAAGTCCAGACAGCGTCAGGATGATGGCAATGCATATTCCCGCAATTACACCCTTCGGCATGCCACCTTCACCTGGTACATCTTCTGCAAGGTACAAAATTGTATATTCTATAGTCCATCCCATCCTCCTACATAAATGTTTTTTTGTAAATAATTTCAGTTTGGTTTGACGTAAGAAAAAAATGTAAAGATTTTTGGAAATAACAAAACAAACACACACTATTTTTGTGTGTAATTTAAAAAACAATTGGCTCAAAAATAAATAACTCGTAGTAAATTCCAGAGTATTAAAAATGGCGTTCCCGGTGGGAAGGACTATAGAATGATTAGGTAATGTACTGATGATGCTTACAGTTGAAATACAAGGTGAAAATTAAGTAATAGTTTAATATTACAATCTTCAATACAGTATATACAAATACTTCCATATATATTTTCAACTTGGAGTTTTAAAATGCTTTTTGATGAGATACAATGTAACTAGAACAGCTTTTGTATTTAAAAAAGAATCACGTAATGTATCTTGTACAACACGTACCTTTGTTTGACACCCAGCAGCCCAAGTGTTTTTCATGCTGGAGTGTCATTAAATGTTTAACTGGCATCTTACATAATGTCCTACTACAAATGCCTAGCTAGACTGATTATACACAACTTGCATTACATTTTTTTAGAATAATTACAATTTTTCAATAAATAAAATAAAGAAATACTGCTGTAAGATACTGGCCCATAATGCTCAGGTCGAATGGCGAATGCATTTATCACTCCAACCATCATAGGATACAGCCGATATTCTTAAGACAGTAACCTGTTTTTTTCTATCTCTGTTTCTCTACATACATGTATCAATGTTTCCCCTAGGTCTCATTCGGACCTCGCATGAACCTCATGGATTTCTTTGCTGTAACCATAAAACTTTTAACTTAAAAAAGGGCTCTTCTCTGCGATTAATCCACCAATATATTTTTTTTTTTAATGCACAATCTAATTGTCATAAATATATATAACCCTGAAATTTATGTACCTGCCTGTTTACTTTTATTCCAATCTAAGTTAAACAGATAACCAGTACTTTTTCCAACAAATGCCACCATATGTGACACCCAATAGCCGATGTATATTTTTGTGCTGGGGTGTCGTTAAACATTCATCCATTCATTCATTTCATTTTAAGATTAATTACTCTAATACTCCGCAGGGATAATGCAACTTGCTAAACCTCTGAACAAATCGATTCTTGCTTTTTTTTCTGTACTTTTTTTCGATGAAGACGGACGTCAGCCCTTGTTCTCTCGATCTGCCCCCCCACCTGGGGGGATTGCTCAAGTCCTACGGAATGCTGTTAGAATACCGGGTATCGTACACCGGGTCACGGGCTTCCGTGACCTTGGTGTACGGGAACCCACCATCTCCGAAGAGAGGAAGATATAGGAAGAGGAAAAGCGCGCTAGGGAAGGAACAGGGGGGGGCCAAAGCCAGCGGCTAAACCGCTGGTGGCGGCTCCTTCTGTGAAACCGCCCACAGCCCAGCCTGCGACCAAGAGGAAGAAGTCGGACAAGCTCCGGACAGAAACCACACGGCCGACTACGCCACCGCCAACTCCATTTGAACCCATGTTCCCGGAGTTAGCGGTCAGGCTCCCTATTCGCCACTCTACTTCAACTCCGGAATTAGACCGTGCTACCAAGGAGGAGCGCGCCCGGAGTTCGGCCCTACCTGCCGTTGGAAAGAGGAAGGCCGAGACGACTGCGACCACCACCAGCAGGGACCCTCCTCAACAACCGCCGCCGCCCCCCAAAGGGGCGGGACCAGTGGAAGGCACTCAAGCCTGGATGCTTCACGGCCACCTGGACAAGCGATACGGCCGATGCTATAGGATTGGCATTAAACATCGGGACAATTTTATTTGTCCCCCGCACGAACCGGGATTTTGGTAGATCCCCTACGGCGATGGAGAGCACGAAAGCCACGTCATCAGCTTGAACGATGGAATCGAGTGTCTGCTAATGACATATCGCAAGGGACAACTCTACAACCAGGCCCTGCTGCTCACCGAGATGGATAACGTTTCAATCCATCGCATCCTGAAGAAGCTCTTCGGCGGTGAGCAGTACCCCAAGGCTGCCAAGGCCATGGGGACACCAGAGTTCCACCAGTTCCTGCCCAACTACGATTCCAGAGTCTGGCTCTCCTCGCCGTAGTCACCAATCTCCCACTAACCTCCTACCAACCTTTGCCTCCGTGAGTACCAACCTTTTTTATTGGGCTAGTTAGACTTTAAACATTTTTGATCGAGTTCAAAATTCTTATGTTTATTTTTTTTATAAATAGTCTAACGCATTTTACTTTGGCGCCCGATCTATCACTCAAAATCACCTTAAAACCTTTCGGCTTAGCATTCTTAACTATTTTGGGTCAAATGTTAGAGTCCAGACATGTTTTTGGATGCAGTTACTCTTTGTAGACTTAGGTAAAATACAGGCTTCACCGAGGAATCGAAATTCAGCCAATCAGAGCACGGCTCCCACTCGGTGTTACTTCAAGTTTGCGAAGTGTCTGCTATTTGGTCCGCGCTCGCGTTGACCTTACTAAATGGCTTTTTTCCAAATTCCGCCCACCTCAAACTTACCCCCCCCGCCTGCTCCGGAGTTAGTCACTGGCGAAGTCAGAGGCTAAATCCGTAGTGGGCGTGCCTGAACCTTCGTGGATAGGGGCACGTTAATAGAGTTGCCCATTGCCCATTGAACAAATCATAGGTATAAAATGAAATAACATACCTTTGAGCATGCAGTTTTTTTTATGAATTGGATCGCCAACATAGCCTTCCACGCACCTTTCACAGTTAAAACCGGAGGTGTTGTGCATACAGTGTATACAATATCCTGCAAGAAATGTAAGTAATATTCAGACATTTTGTTTTCAAAAGAGTAGGAAGAATTCTTTATCCAATAGTTAAATAGCTTCAAATGGTCTAAATGCATGTTAGTGAAGACAGTTTAGGTTACTGATCGGCAAACTGTAAAATATGAAGTCAAATTGGGTGAACATATTTCCACATAAATGAACAACAAGCATTCAGCATGCCATCTGTGACAGAGTTATGGCACTTGAATAAATCCTGATGAAAAGATAAAGCTTGTTTTATTTAACGACACCACTAGAGCACATTGATTCATTAATCATCAGCTATTGGATGTCAAACATTTGGTAATTTTGACGTACATGTATAGTCTTAGAGAGGAAACCCGCTACATTTTTCCATTAGGTTTTAACATGCACATTCAGAACAAGCTGTTGTAGCACATGCCTGTCATGGACACAGGTGTCGACTTTCGCGGGCACTTCCATCCAGGACAGGAAAGAGTTTGGGGTGAGTGGGAGAGCATGTCTCCCGTGCTGGCATGTGTAAGCTTTTTCCATTAGTAGCAAGGGAACTGTTATATGTACCATCCCACAGACAGGATAGCACATACCATGACCGTTGATATACCAGTCGTGGTGCACTGGCTGGAATGAGAAATAGCCCACCGGCGGAGATTGCTCCTAGACCGACCACACAACATGCAAGCGCTTTATCACTGGGCTACGTTCCGTCCCCAAATCCCCGTGAAAGTCAAATTTGATCTGTCCATAACGCAGTCAAAAATGTGGTAAATCACCATGGAAATCAAACCCGATCTGTAACAATACATGATAAAGCTATACATAACATTTTAGCTCAGTATCTTAAAGGTGCTGACTCTAGTTTTAACTTGTAAAAAGTGGACACTAAGTTTATTTAATTTACAAACCAGGGGCCTAATTCTCAAAGCTCTCTTAGGCTCTGCTAGACAACAAAGCATCCTCTTTGTAAGTCTTTTAGCATTGCACTGCGAGATCGCAAAGTTGCGAGAGGTTAGTGCATTAGGCCCCTGTACCACATTTGGATAAAGTTACAACAGAGTGAAAGAAGAGTCTGTGACGTTCAAACTGATAAATATCCTTAAAAATAAGGCTAGAACTCGAAATCAATAACTGCTACTTCTCAGACGCAGGTACGTTTTTAAAAATATGACAAAATGCATTTTGTGGTATTAGAAACACCAGGATGACCAGAAACACTTCAATCTATGGAAATGGATCATCTAAACAATAAAATATAAGTAATCTCTGATTTCGGCGATCATAAACGGCTCTAATAGTGAAAAAACATGTTGTAGTGTTTAAAAACTAGGGTATGTTCCTTTAAAGCATTGCAAAAATTTATTTTTCTAAAGTCTGAAAAACAACATGTGGAACAGACAGACAGCTTGAAGTAAAGTTTGTTTTATTTAACGACGCCACTAGAGCACATTGATTTTTTATCTTATCATCGGCTATTGGACGTCAAACATATGGTCATTCTGACACTGTTTTTAGAGGAAACCCGCTGTCGCCACATAAGCTACTCTTTTTACGACAGGCAGCAAGGGATCTTTTATTTGCGCTTCCCACAGGCAGGATAGCACAAACCATGGCCTTTGTTGAACCAGTTATGGATCACTGGTCGGTGCAAGTGGTTTACACCTACCCATTGAGCCTTGCGGAGCACTCACTCAGGGTTTGGAGCCGGTATCTGGATTAAAAATCCCATGCCTCGACAGGGATCCGAACCCAGTACCTACCAGCCTGTAGACCGATGGCCTGCCACGACGCCACCGAGGCCGGTCAGACAGCTTGAATGACAAAAACCTATAGTCCACTCCAGTGGACTGATAGGGGACTAAAAATTATTCTTTTCTACTGCATTGTTTGTCTAGACACTAGCAAAAGAATATTAAGAATTAAAAAAAATTGCTAAAATCTTTAACTTTTAAAGTATGGATTACAGAAATATAGTGAAACTCTGCTATTGCGACTATTAAAACTGGCCTTAACAGTGAGGTGGTCCTAATACCAAATTACCAACTTTAAAAATGATGATTGTTTAGTAAATATTGATTGTAAATTTTACGTCCCACCCTCCTTTCTCGTTATCATCAGCAATGTCTCACTGATAAAATTAATAGGTGATGACGGTGTATTGGCATTTACATTGAACTGTAAGAGTAATCAAGGGTCAAACATGCTTTAGTTATTTGTGAGCTTGGGCTCATTCTTTTTCTTAATTATTACACAACAGTTGTTAGATGGGGTTTTACTGAATTAATATTATCACATGTGTCACAGGTTTCTGTGTGTCCCATTTATCGGTTACACAGAAATAAATCCATGTAACCCATTTCCTTTTTGTGTAACCCATTATATCCAAGTAAATGGGGTTCCAAATTTTGCGCGAACCAAAAATCGGTTATGCAAAATTAGATTTGCGCGAGCAACACGCAAATGAAATGATCGTAATGACCTGTATCACTCATAATAGGGAAAATATTTATGATAAGTTGTCACTCAGAAAATATCACTCAAACAACAAGTAACCTGTACATAAAGAGTTGAGAAATATAAGGAGTTAAACATATTTCCTAGGTTTCTACATATACACGTCACATACATACACAATGAGAATCACAACATCCAACGAAGAACACATTCATATGTAGTGCTGCAACGATAAACCGGTATACCGCGATAATTTATCAGCTCGATACGAACTGCGGTACAGTTTTGCGTATCGCGATTTTTATACGCTATTTTTTTTCCTTGTATTTTATTTGACTTGAAATAGGCAAATAAACAAACAAAAACCACATCATTTTATTAATTGGTGGTGACAGGAAGTGTAACTATCACGTTAAGCGTAGTCGGCTTACTTGTTGGCATACGAAGTGATAGGTCGGTTATACTTGGTTCTGACTTCTAAACAAAACGTGTTTAATGTCCATTGAAAATAACCAGTTAACGATAATTATAAATAAATGTTTTGTTACTTACACATTATCATTCATTGTTCATTTACGTTGGAATACGGCTACGGCTATCATCTTCAAAGAAATAAACCAACAAGTGAGAATCACACTTCGCTGTTTTTCACTGAACTCGGAATACTTCAGCCAATCGTTCAAAATACCTCGGCTAATAACCTCGGCTCTGGTTTGGTCGATCTGCCGAAACATAGCGACTCAATACGTACATTTCCGTGTTAAGCGAGCAGCAACGGAAAAGCCCGATAGTAAGGATTTCCGAATGTGATAATTTATAAATAGTTTGACACCGTCACACCGGTGTTCTAGTAGACAAGTATTGTGTTAAAAAATAAAAATATGGCCTAAAACATTTAGCCTGACAGCTGAAACTAATAAAAATCATTAAATAGTTATGCCTTCTGTTTTCATTAAAAAAAAGACCCAACCCATAAATATTAAATTTAAATAATATCAACTATATTGCAATACATATTGCAATACGGTTTCTTATATCGCAATATATCGCAATACGGTTTTGACCGTATCGTTGCACCCCTATTCATATGCAACATGTAAATGACATTTGAGACATTTGAGACATTTGGAACCACTTGTAGCTGTAAACAACATTATTATAATAAATAAGGACAATTAAAGAGGTAAAATACCTAAATATGGGTCACACATTTGAGTGGCACCAGGATATGTGTTGCCATGACACTCGCATGGAATGCATTTTCGATTGTAGCGATAAAAGCCGTAAGCACAGTTCTCACACATGGCACCACTGTATCGTTTTTTACACATGTTGCATACTAGATAGCCTTCTCCTGCAAGCACAACAAAAGTATAAGTTAGTAACAGCATAAACACTAAAAAAAATTGTCTATCGACAGGTACCGTAAATCTTTCTGATGTGGATGCAGAATATTTCTTGGGAGGGAGAACAGTAAAGACATCATGGCTCACCCATCAAATAATTTTAATTAATAATGAACTCGTAAATTAATTCACATAACTGCTAGCCAGTTTTTAAAAAGGTGTTAGAAGAAAAAACAAACAGGTTTTTTAAAGGTAAAAGCCATTTCAGATTCTTAACCTAGTCTCAAATGGCTTTGACCTCAGATTACTTTCGTGATAAAAAACTTAATCACTTCAACAAAATATTGACGGCGGTCATGAAGTCAGACAAAAATCATTATTCTACTGAACCACATTATATGTATGTGTTGTATGCAAACAAACAAAATAAAATGTTTTATTTAACGACGCACTCAAAACATTTTATTACGGTTATATGGAATGAATGAATGTTTAACGACACCCCAGCACGAAAAATACATCAGCTATTGGGTGTCAAACTATGGTAATGGGGAAAACAAAGTGATGATCAACATTAATATAAAAATTCAACATTTAAATAAAAACACAGTGTAAAGGACTGTGCAAAAATACAAATATCAGAGATAGATACTGACTTTTACTAAAAACACCAATTTTGTGCTGTATTGGCCATTTCAAAGAGAATGTTACACCCCTGCACCACGGTGAGGTTAGAGCACACGCAGGGTGTCAGACATATGGTTAAGGTGTTGTATGCAAGCCAAAATGGAAAACTATAGTACAAAGGACTGCAGAAAGTACTCGCCCACTCGCCAAATGCGAGTAAAAATTCTGACGGACAAGTTTAAAAATGCAACTACCAGTCCGACGAGCAATCTGATTTTTTTGCTGACCGACTGTTATTTATTTATTTTATTATTTTGCATTGAATCCACGACTCCGCCCGCGTCAGCCATGCCAGAATTCCAAATCATTCAATCAAACGGTTCAGAATGATGACAAAATACACAACAATACATAACATATTGCCAATAGACTACTCAGGAGTTCCAAACTGCACAAGGGTGACATTCCGGAAATGGGTTATAGCGAAAATGGAACCGTACCAAAACGTCCCCAAATGAAAACAGAACTAAAATAGACAAAATGGAGCCAAGCATTGGCTCAAATGACACTAAAACCTATGGCTATATGGCTTAAACGGAAGCAAAAATTAAATGTATGGCTAAAACGGCATTACATACATGCATTGTTTACATTATTCAACATTTAATAATGGATGTTCGGACCAAACATTTTCAGGTTGTAACACGCGAACACCATGTTAGTCAATTGATACATTGAAATGCTGATATAGCTAAAACAAACACCCCCCCACCCCCCACCCAAAAACTAAAATATTTCAAAACAGGTTTGGGGTTTGATTTCGTTCGTTTGCCACGTTATGTCAAGTGTGGTTAATAATTTAATCATGTTTTTGTTATCAATACATGTGTGTGTGTGTGTGTGTGTGTATAAATAAATATATTGTTAAACAAAAATAATTAATATTTGTATATTGTTCTATAGGCTGGTGGACTAGTAGACATTCTTAAACAGAAGGTTAAACACCACAACAACCATCAAAAACAAAACAACCCATAGAACTATTAGAAGGACACTCACTGAAGTAACATGTCGGTCTGATGGTCAGCTCTGGACTGCAGGGACATCGATGGCATTCAAACATAGGCCCACTTCGGTAGTAGCCCGGGGCGCAGAGTTCACAGAAAAGCCCAGTGTATCCTACATTACAGAAGCACCAGCGAGGGCCCGTCAGGTTACACAAAATGTTGGCTCTCTTTCCTGCGACAAGTTTGGAATTTGTGCCAAAGTAGTCACAATGACACTCTGTAATTAAAAAATGTTTTTAATAATTTTTGTTCGTAGCCATATCGTAGAGTAATCAATAGTCATGCAAAAAAATTCTCAAGCTTGCGTGCACGCGCGAACCAGATGATAAAACAACACTTCCTGGTCTGTTATAAAATATGTCTAAAATGAAAAACATTTGGTAAGTGATTTACATCATTTGTTTTTTCATCAGTGAAAAAGTCAGTTTTCTTCAATACCAAATATATGGGTCCAGAGACTGAAATTGCCAAATATGTAAATAAGAATGGAATGTGCGACTATTCGTTACGTTTTACATAGTATGCCAAAAGTGGGTTCTATTTAAAAACTTGCGTTATGGCAAATTAATTCAGCAGTAAATATTAATAACAAATTGTGTGTTATATACAGCAAAGGACCAACTATTTAAGTAAATAATATTTGTTTTACTTCTTTTTTGTTACACAAATACTGTTTCAGTGTTTGTTCTTAGGTGCGTGATAAAATACTAATAATTGTTAACACTACTGGGGGGGATACAGGTACCTCTGTTCCTGGTTGTGGTGACAATGCTCTGAGAATTGAGAATATGTCCAGAAATGTACTGAGCAGCTACATACAATGTGTAGGTAGTGTTGGACTCCAAGCCTGTGATATTTGCTTCAGTAATATCCTCATCATCAATGGCTGGCTGGACAATCATAGTCAGGTTTGCTCCTGAAAACAGAAATAACAATAATAATAATACCTGCAGTCACCTGTGCAGGGGGTGGGGTTTTGTGGTTGAACCCCCACCAACCTACTCTTGAAAGTAAAAAATTATAAAAACATTAATGTATTTTTCGGGGGAACGACAACTCGGCCCCTTTATAAACTTCACGCCTGAACTGATACTCACATGTAGTTTACACTAAGTACACGTATAGGTATGACTCGCCTAATATGTGATGCCCTTTAGGACCATCCCTCTTTGGTCTGACATGAGCAAATGGTGTCGCTCACGTGTGCTTGCACAAAACTAATTCCACACTGGTGAAAACCTACTCGTCACATGCCAATATCATTCCATTATTTTACTCAATGTTTCTGTGAATTTATACACTGAGAGCAACTGGTCTCATACACAGTGTCAGGAGAACAGTATCTTGCTCAACATCGATTTTTTAACCATAAGCACAGGTGGGACAGTAAAATAAAGTTGGTTTTGTTTAACGACACCACTAAAACCCACTGATGAATTCATCATTAGCTATTGGATGTCAAAACATAGTTTACATGTACATGTATATATGGTAATTCTGACGTAGTCTTTTGAGGAAACCTAATACAGTTTCCCTTTAGCATCAAGGGATCCTTTATAATTATATCTATTCAGAAAATGGGTTCACTCAAAACACCTCAAAAGAGCACTCTGTCAACTGAGCAACAACGTACATCTAGATCATGCCCCTTAGTGACACCACTACAGTATGAAAAATACATTTAATATATATATTAGTAAGTGATGTGATATTTGAGCTAAGTACTACAAATAACTAGAACAATCAAAAACACAATATGAATACCTGTATACAGGCACTGACAATCTATTCTAGGAAAAGAGATCTGTGTTTAACATAATTATAATGTAATTTTTTCAAAAAGCATCTACTGGTTGGTCCAAACATCTTACAATGACACTGACAGCAAACTCATTCCTGTTAGTCTCTTTAAGAAACATTAAAACCAGTGCTGTAGCTTAGTATGGGAAACACTAGCTTCCATGTATTTACATACATGTAATAATTTAAAGTCATGTTTACCTGTTGCATTGTTGATATAATGCACTATGTACTTTTCAACGCAAGCCTGGTCAAATGGCACCATGAGATCATCGGTGTCCGTTTCTGTCACGTTGCCAGGTGATGATATGTTGTTTACAAAATCAACATGAAGTTTTGGTGTCTGTGTACTATTGGTCGCGTTTGAGGAATAATTGTGATTTAGAAAAAATCCACGCGGCATGCATGATGGAGCTACCGGACTGGTTCCAGTTCCATTAGTAGAGTTACTCCCCTTTGCTGTTGTTGTGGCGTTCAGTGCCTCCGTACTGACTGGGGTTGTTGTCACGGTCGATGTTACAGTTGTGCCTTGCGATGATGGTGTAGTCGATGTTGTATTGTCATCAAAGTCCACAGCAGTTGCATTCCAGTCATGAATAGGATATACTGCGGGTGATTGCCATGATATATACATGGTGGTCTCTGTGACGAGGAATACTGTAATATTTTTTGGAGGCTTTAAAGCAATTCTCACTGAAAATGGGTGGAAAAAAAACAAAACAGTTTTTAAAAATCTAGACTGAATCATACAACAACAAAAACAATCTACAAAACAACATGGGCCAGAAATATTTTGCAATGTAATTAGACTTATAATATTAGTATAATATTATACTAATATTATAGCCTAATTTTTATAAGAAAAAAGAAAGAAATGTTTTATTTAATGACGCACTCAACACATTTTATTTATGGTTATATGGCGTCAGACATATGGTTAAGGACCACACATATATTGAGAGAGGAAACCTGCTGTCGTCACTTCATGGGCTACTCTTTTCGATTAGCAGCAAGGGATCTTTTACATGCTAATTTTTATAACATCCAATGTTGCATATTAATTTTGTACCAAGACATCACTCCTCTCAGATGATACAAGGTATACATGTATGTCACGAGAAGGAAAGCATGCAGTGGTACATATTACATGACATCCAGAGCTTCCAGAATTTTTTTTTATAAAATCCACTAGCCATGGGATCGGTGATTTTAAAAATTTACTAGCCACGATTAAAAATTCACTAGCCCTACTTAACTTTAAGTTAATACAATTTTACTAAATAATAGTAAAAATTGGATATGTCACTAAAGAAGGAAGGAAATGTTTGACATACCAGTTGTGGTGCACTGGCTGGAACGAGAAATAGCCCAATAGGCCCACCGACTGGGATCGAACCGAACGCTGTACCACTGGGCTACGTCCCACCCCTGTATATCACGAGAAGGAACACATGCAGTGGTACATATTACATGACATCCAGGGCTTCCAGAATGTTTTATAAAATCCACTAGCCATGGGATCAGTGATTTTAAAAATTTACTAGCCACGATTAAAAATTCACTAGCCCTACTTAACTTTATGTTAATACAATTTTACTAAATAATAGTAAAACTTGGATATGTCACCTAAAGAGAGACATATATATATATATATATAGCTTAAAAAAAACTAACATATTGGGGGTGGGGGGACAGGATATTCATATTTACAAACTAGACTTAACTGCAACATTGGACCAAAACAATTCACTAGCCGTTGAGCATGGCAAAAGCAGATATTTACTAGCCCAACAATGAATAATATCACTAGCCATGGGAGTGGGGCTACCATACTCTAGAAGCCCTGTGACATCACATAAAAAGTACAAAGCAATATTACGGTCATATATAAATTACTTTTATCCTCAAACCTGTGCTTCAACCTTTGAGATTTTGTTCATAAAATACATGTAGATATTTGAGAAGAATGAAGACATGCATATAATATACACTAATACATAATAAAAATGAAATTTCATTCATTGGGTATAATTTTAACCTTTAATGGTCAAACATTTGGTAATTCTGACACATAGTCATCAGAGGAAACCTATATTTTTCCTAATGCAGCAAGGGATCTTTTATATGCACTTTCCCACAGAAAGGAAATCACATACCATGGCCTTTGTCCAGTTGTGGTGCACTGGTTGGAACGAGAAAAGCCCAATCAGCTGAATGGATCCACCTAGGTGGTTCGATCCTGTGACGCAAGCACCTCAAGCTAGCACTCAACCCACTGAGCTAATCCCGCCCCCCATACCCAATTACATGTAGATGCATACAGGACATTGTAGTGTTGATAGATATTTACATATCTGTGCTTACTTTACAATAGAAAGCCCCATGTGAATTAAGTAGTTATACATACTAGTACATGTGGCAGACATTTCCATATATGTTTTATCAAGTATGATTTTCAATTTGAATGGATCTACTGTGGTGGTTCGACCCTGTGATGCCAGCACTTCAAGAGAGCAGTCAATCAATTAAGCTCAATCCCACCCCTTACAGTTGATTAAGTCACCCATTGGTTCAATTAAAACTGGTATTGAAGACGTGTTCAAAGTAAAGCTTTATGCTGAGGCCCGGGTGTGCACTAATTGTTTGATTGGTATCACGATTCATCTAACAGTTACCGTGGCACTTGGTGTACTTGATTTCATTTCAATTTATTTACGTGCTTATATAGCCAATTAAGGTTCAAGCATGCTGTCCTGGGCACACTCCTCAGCTATTTGGACTGTCTGTCTGGGTTATAATATATAGTTGCTAGTGGTTAGTGAGAGAGAAGAGGGTGTAGTGACCGTACACCTACCCATTGAGCCCTTAAGAACTCACTCTGGGTTGGAGCCGGAACCGGGCTTCGAACCAGCCTGTAGACCAGGCCAGTGGTGATCTTGAAAGATCATTACCGATTGCCACTTAACAAACATGACAACTGACACTTATTTGTGGTAAAGAAAGGATTGCATAGTTAAATTGTTGTGATTCCCCGATTCATCTATAGTTAGTTCAGCTAAAAAAAAAAAAAATCCTAAGGTTGTAATAAGCGCAGCAATTGTTAATTCTGTTCGGTGATTTCCCACCTGATATTTCATGGATCACCAGTTCAAGGGAAATATAGCTAATAACACTTACAGAACCAATAATTTAGCTCAAGCAAAGACTTATATAGTCGACCCAGGATGTGTTCAACCTATCAACATTTAATATATATATAAGGGTTTAATTACCAAACAAAAACGTGGGACTTCATTTTTGGTTCAAGCACTGCAGTGTATTCAACCCTTCCATGTTCGACCCAACGAGATTCTACTTTACTTGGTAGTGGTATACTGGGGTACCACAATATCGCGGTACTTAACTATTTGGAAGAAACAAAGAAATGCACTAACATATATGAAGGTAAATATACTTGGGTTGCAATTTTGGGGTTTTGGGTTGTATTTAACATATTTACATTTTCCAATGGAAAAGTCGGTAATAATAATTATTCTTCGTCTGCAAGACAGTGTGGGCATTTTTTTAAATTGTTCATCGTATTAGTGAGATTCAACAGTTATATAATCAATATTTATCAAGTGAAACCAAGAATATATTAAATAGTGTTTTCCCTAGCTTGTTTTAGCATGGTGCAGCACCATGCCTCAATAGTCTAGCACCATCTTGTCTTAATCAGCACCATGCTGCCCTGAGATTGAACAAGCCTTTTTCAGTAACTAATTCTAAAATTTCCTTTATAAAACAAGCAAGCACATAAATTACATTAATGTTTATTTCAATTAATTTTTGTGTATTTTGAATGAAAAACAAGTGCCCCAAAAATAGTGAAAATGCCCCAGAAGTGTTTGGTCTACCATGCCTTGCCTAATTTCTAGGGAAATCACTATTAAAAGTTATGTGTTTTGTTTAAATTGCCAGTAAATATAGGCATGGCCCTTAAATGTTTCCATACTTTTCTAGGGGTCACGCATTCTAAATATAGTAACACTGTGACAGTGTATAGCCTCGTTTTTATTGTCAACAACCAGACGACAGTCTGACAACTATCAGAGCAGAATTGTATGTGTGTGTTAGGTACTGGGGCTATTTATAAGCATAGGGGTGTCAGTAAAATCGCACTGTTATTTTATGACCAAACAGTAAAACTATGAATACTTACCCTAAATTTTGACATTTTTTAAAATTTGTTAACAGGCAAAACAATGTGTTGTCTGTCATCACATTTCTAATAATAAACATGCCACCAGGGGGCGTTGCGCGTGCTAAACTGCAAAAATGTAAATGCCGCAATATCGTGATCGAGCAAGGAGTATACTGATAATTTTCATTTCCGCCATATTTTCATTCCACATTTTAGATTTTGTATTACTCAAGGTTAAAAATAACTAAAAATTTAACAAGTAGTTTCAAAATTTACAAAATTCTCCAATTCAAAGACTGATATTGTGTAACAGATTTAATTTATTAATAAATATGGGGAGCTTTTTTAATGTAAATTTTCCATTCTTAATTTCTTAGGCCTAAGTCATGCGTGTTAGTGGGTTATTATTATCACAAAAATTATAATTACTTTTGCTGGTATTCTTTAAGGTCAATTTTACTATCATAAATCTAACAATGAATTTTGAATCCCTTGGACTCATTTAGGCACATACGGGCACATCGTCGGATCTATACAAATAAGTCACGGTCATCACTTTCAACATTCACAGTTTCTTTATTCGGATCATTCTCACCTGAATCAACCTGGTAGGTTCTTTTTGATTCACCATCAGCTGTTACTGCGCCCGAGACACTACCAAGACAAATACACCACATGTAAAATAAAAACAAATCCATGATTACTTGACAGAATTAAATTAATCTATTAATAAAAAATATATTATTCAGTTTTGCATATTTTCTTAGTTATCACTATTTGACTCAACTGGCCATGCTAGTTGCGATAAAATGGCGTAACAATAAAGCAAAGAACTGTTATTCAAGGGAAGTAATTTAAAAAATAATAATAATAATAATTTAATAAATTCTTTATTTTAAGAGGGTAAACTCAGCATAATTTTGATAATCTGCCCTGAATAAAAACAACAACAACAATAGGCTTATAATCAGTAACCAAATTATAAGCGCATTAATTCTCTCTCTCTCTCTCTCTCTCTCTCTCTCTCTCTCTCTCTCTCTCTCTCTCTCTCTCTCTCTCAAACACACACATCCAGATACAAATACAAATACGCGCGCCCGTTTATTAATTAAATTTAAATGTGTGTGTATGTATATATAAAATAAAAATAAAATAATAATAAATTCAATAAATTACTGGTTATTGATATTGACGTTTTAGTATGTATAACAATATTAACATCCCTGAAATGGCCGTAAAATGGTATTTTAGAGCCTCTAGATTAAAAATATATATATATTTGGGAGCTAGCTCGAGTCATATCTAGTTAAGAGGTGACTCGAGCTACTGGGGGCCTGCTCCCTGACCCCCTAGCGTATTGCTCGTTCGTTCATTCCAAGAATCCATCTGCCCCCATCATCCTACAACGTAAACAAAATCCTAGCTACGGTCCTGTAATCATAAATATATATATTTTTTTTAAGTGTTTTTTGTTTCTAATAAATATCCTGATTATGTGTTGTTATTTTGTATGGGTTTTTTTTGGTTTGGTTTTGTTTTGTTGTTGTTTGGGGGTTGTTGGTTTTTTTGTTGTTGGTGTTTTGGGGGGGGGGGGGGGGGGGGGGGTAAAGTATTAAACAAATGTTGATATTTTTTCGATGACTTGGCAAGTAATTCCACAAGTCTATCCCAGTGTAATGAAATGTTCGCTTAAAAAACGTACCGGCCTCGGTGGTGAATGGATTATTCACATGAAGAAGAAGAAGAAGAAGAAGAAAAAGAAACCAAACAAAAACAATTTGAAACATTTCTGGCATCGGTGGCGCAGTGATTAAACCATCGGACTGCAGGCTGGTAGGTACCGGCTCCAACCCAGAGTGAGTTTTTAAGGGCTCAATGGGTAGGTGTAAGGCCACTACACCCTCTTCTCTCTCACTAACAACTAACAACTAACCCACTGTCCTGGACAGACAGCCCAGATAGCTGAGGTGTGTGCCCAGGATAGCGTGCTTGAACCTTAATTGGATATAAGCACGAAAATAAGTTGAAATGAAATTTTAAAACGTTACGGCCAAATCTACGATGCCTGTTTTTCTTAGACGCAGGTGTTTATAGGCCTACATTGTAAGTACATGTAATTACACACGTGCAAGATTAAGGTATAGGCTTCAGGGCCGTAGCTAGCGGGGGGGGGGGGGGGGGGCAGTTGCCCCCCCAGAAAAAATCCGGAAAGCACTATAGAACTAAAGAAACTACTCAGTTGCCCCCCCCCCCCCCCCAAACAAAAAATCCTAGCTACGGCCCAGGGCTTTGTAATTCGGCCCTTGGTGTCTGGCTGAGGTAGGCTACTAACACTTTGTCAGCAGATGCAGACCTAAAATAATTACACTCTTCCCAGACAGGACAGCACATACTACGGCCCTTGAAAAACCAGTCGTGGTGCACTGACTATAACAAGAAATTGCAGTTATTAAATTAATAACAAACATAATTTTCATGGCATCATTTAAAAAAAAAAAAAAGTTTTGTTTATTTATAAGAAAAAACACATTTATTTTTATTTTTTATTAGTTCAGCAAGCAGGCTTTATTTGTAATGATATGATCAGATGAGCTATTTTAGGAATTATTAAGGTTTTTAAAAACAATAATTCTACCCAATGCTGATAACTTTCTTGTAGAATATTATTTTGTAATATTTTAGATAATCAGTATTTTAGATTTATAATTTCTAATAAAATTTTATCCAATGCTAAAACAAGAAAAATCACACTAAAGAGATTAAATTGTCCCAAATGAAAATTATATTCTATCTTCCATCTTGTATATAGTTTAACACTTCAAGAACGTTTTGCTGCCAATCCAAATGACTTTTTAAAGTACTTTCAAGTGATTTAGGAGATCCGTCCAAAATAAAGTTGTCATTAGCACATTGAAATATGAGGTACTGCTAACCAACAATGTCAATCCCATTATCATTTCTTATTAATATTGAGAGAATTTAAGCATATATTATAAAAAACATGGAGAAAGAGGGTCACCTTGCATATAGCCTTGTTGTAATTTTCAATTCTAGAGCTAAATGAATAAACTTTATTTTAAATTTGTTTCTTCTTAAATCTCATCAATTAATTTTTCTTCTTCCAATACTTCTGAACTGGTCATACTATTATCATTTTTCAGATCACTTATTTCATTACAGTTTTGATTCTGAGGTATTTTCTATTTTCTTCTTAAAAGTAAATATGATACATTTCTTAAACAGCCAAATAAGATATAATTCTTTTCTCTATTTCCATCAACAAAATTTCCATGAAAAGTTTATCATTAATGGTTAACTTCAGATCCATTGGTTTTATAAACACCGATTTATTTTTGTTATTTTTAAATTTAGTTGTTTTATTTTCTGTTCTTAAAAATACAGTACGGTATATATAGCAGAAAAATGAAGATCAGTACCAATTATTGGGTGTTGTTGTTGTTGATCTCTTTTTGTGTGTGTGTGTATATGTGTATTTTCTTCATCATAAACACCGGCCTCGGTGGGGTTGTGGTTAGGCCATCAGTCTACAGGCTGGTAGGTACTGGGTTCGGATCCCAGTCAAGGCATGGGATTTTTAATCCAGATACCGACTCCAAACCCTGAGTGAGTGCTCCGCAAGGCTCAATGGGTAGGTGTAAACCACTTGCACCGACCAGTGATCCATAACTGGTTCAACAAAGGCCATGGTTTGTGCTATCCTGCCTGTGAGAAGCGCAAATTAAAGATCCCTTGCTGCCTGTCGTAAAAGAGTAGCCTATGTGGCAACAGCGGGTTTCCTCTAAAAAACAGAGTCAGAATGACCATATGTTTGACGTCCAATAGCCAATGATAAGATAAAAAATCAATGTGCTCTTGTGGCATCGTTAAGTAAAACAAACTTTACTCTTTTTTTCATCATAAACAGTTTTGTTAAGCACAACATACTAGTATTACTGTATACATACATTGATATTATGCAAACACTATGTCACAGAAATTTCAAACTTTATAAAACAAATACTAGAGGTGCCATTGGCTTCCAAGCATTTATTAAGAATATCACAATCAATCAATTAACAGAACATTCAATATACTAGTATTCAATCAAGTACAAGATTACACAATTAAAAGAAGACCATTTCAACACGAAAACAGAAATTTAAAACAGTAACATGTTTGAAGCACTATCCATGAAATATAGATATTATTTGATGTGTGTATATGTGCATTCTCTTTATCATAAATGTTGACGTCCAACAGCCGATGATAAAATAAAAAATCAATGTGCTTAAATACCCGGTAAAACAAACTTTACTTTATCATAAACAGCTTTGCTTAACACAAGGCAATAGCATTACTGCATACATACATTGTATACAAATATTAAGCAAACAATAAGCCAACCGATATTTCAAACTTTAAGAAACAAATACTAGATGCACCATTAGCTTCCAAGCGTTTATTATGTAAGAATATCACAGACAGACAAGCAATTAACAGAACATTCAATAAAGTACATAATTACACAATTAAAAAAAAAATGCCCATATGGAAATGAAAACAGAAAAGCAGTAATATGTTTAAAGTACTATCCATGGAATACGGATATTATTTGATAGTGGAGACTAACTTAAAGGGACATACCCTAGTTTTTAAACACTAACGTACATTTTTGACTATTAGAGCCATTTTTGATAACTGAGATCATACTTTACTTTTTATTGTTTAGGTTATCCATTTCCATACATTCAAAGTGTTCTTGCTCATCCTGGTGTTTTTAATATCACAAAATGCATTTCATATTTTTAAAAATGCACGTGTATCCAAGAAGTAACAGTTATGGAGTCAAGTGACAGAAAATATTGCAGAGTATTGAAAGGCAAGGAATTACTGCGAGCTTCTTAATAGTACAAATATAAGAAGTTCTTGTGTAGCACTAAAATCTGGAATTTCCTCTCTGAAACCTCCTCAATTACACACTTTATTCCATGGCACTTTAGGAGTATATTCAGAAACAATCATTATATCATTATAGTTTTCTGTTGGTGAAGTTAAATTGACCCCACCAGTGTCAAAGATGGGGTCAATAACTATGAAGCAGGTGTGTGTATGGGTATTATAGGGCCTCCATGTTTGATCATTTGTGGGGTGTTTGTTAAATTATGTGAATTCAGACTTTGAAATGAAAACTATTGAGTGGAGTGATTAATTGCTCCCATAACGTAGATTATGGAGAGCCATTTAGGATATTACTATAATGATATCATATAAATTCACATGAAACGGGTAGCTAAAATTGACTCTCCTTGAACAAGTCTCAGGGCAGTGATGAGGAGCGAGGGTGATTTAAAGGTGAGGTCTGTGATTAATTGCTCCCATAACTTAGATTATGGAGAGCCATTTAGGATATTACTATAATGATATCATATAAATTCACATGAAACGGGTAGCTAAAAGTGACTCTCCTTGAACAAGTCTCAGGGCAGTAATGAGGAGCGAGGGTGATTTAAAGGTGAGGTCTGTGATTAATTGCTCCCATAACTTAAATTATGGAGAGCCATTTAGGATATTACTATAATGATATGATATAAATTCACAGGAAACGGGTAGCTAAAAATGACTCTCCTTGAACAAGTCTCAGGGCAGTGATGAGGAGCGAGGGTGATACCTCACCTTAAAAGGTGAGGTCTGTGATTTGTTATAAATACCAAAGTCCCCAAAGCTAAAAATCACTGGGTTATCTCTGTACTTTTACGACAGCCTGGACAAAGAAATGAAAATAACAGTTGTTTAACGACACATTATGAACTGCAAAAAGTGTTGCCCAAGAGAATCAGGCCCCATGACGGTAGCCTTTGAAATACCAGTCATGGAGGACTGGTTGGAATGTGAAAAATCCCTAATGATTTCACCAACACCATCCTTGTGACAACCCAATGCACCTCAAGTGAGTGCTCTACCACTGAGAAGGAAGAAAATGGTTTATTTAACTATGCACTCAACACATTTTATTTTACGGTTATATGGCGTCGGACATATGGTTAAGGACCACACAGATATTGAGGAAGGAAACCCGCTGTCGCCACTTTTATATGCACCATCCCACAGATAGGGTAGTACATACCACAGCCTTTGACATACCAGTCATGGTGTACTGGCTGGAATGAGAAATAGCCCAATGGGCCCACCAATGGGGATCGATTCCAGACCGACTGCGCATCAAGCGAGCACTTTACCACTGGGCTACGTCTCGCCTCTTCTACCACTGAGATGCATTCCGCACCACCTGCAGCTGATCATCAACACAAATGACCAACTATCAAAGGTTAATCTTTTTCAGGTGACTTTTTTTTATTTATTTTTTATTACCTCTATGTTAATTTATTGTACCAAAAGTTTAAAGTTAAAGTCGGTTTTGTTTAACGACACCACTAGAACACATTGATTTATTAATCACCAGCTATTATATGTCAAACATTTGATAATTTTGACATATAGTCAGAGGAAACCCGCCACATTTTTCATTAGCAGCAAGGGATCTTTTATATGCATCATCCTACAGACAAGATAGCACATACCACAGCCTTTTATATACCAGTCATGGTGCACTGGCTGGAATGAGAAATAGCCCAATGGGGGCCCACTGACAGGGATCGATCCTAGAGCGATCATGCATCAGGCGTGCACTTTACCACTGGGTACGTCTCGCCCCTTATTGTAGCAAAACCTAAAGTACATGTAGGTCTTATTATATGCCAAATCTGGTGTACAATGTGAGAAAAGAAATTCAGTGTCGTCATAAAGGCTATTCATTTTCAAGAGTACCAAAATATAAAATTTTCCAGACAGGACAGAACATACATGTACCATGATGGTATTTCACATATCTATCATGATTATGGTGGCTGGAATGTGGGGAGAAAAAAGCAGCAATGGGTCTACTGATTGGACCAAGCATTCAATATCTGGGACCTGAACCACACGACGACTGAGACCTGAAGTAAATACAAGTGCTCACTTAATTCTCTCCCTGTTGAGATCATGAATCATACAGGTACACATCAGGTCTTTTGAATTTATGTTCAGCTGTTTCAGCGCATAAATTTCACAGAAAATAAATTAATAAAAAGGCTATATTATTTAATGATGTTTTCAAATTCTTTTTCTCTTCTTGCAAAGGTTTCTGCAACCAGTAGTGGAAAGATGAGTGTTGCTTCAGCACAAATCTGCAGTGAAAAAACCCAAACAGTTTACTTAAATAAATAGCTGAAATAAAAAAAATTGTCATTTCATTTCAACTTATATTCGTGCTTATATCCAATTAAGGTTCAAGCATGCTGTCCTGGACACATCCCTCAGCTATCTGGGCTGTCTGTCCATGACAGTGGGTTAGTTATTAGTTGGTTAGACTGGTTAGTGAGAGAGAAGTGGGTGTAGTGGCCTTACACCTACCCATTGAGGCATTAAAACTCGCTCTGGGTCTGAGCCAATACCTACCAGCCTTATGTCCGAAGCCGGTAGTTTTCTGTCATGGTAAACATAAAAGAAAATTTACATTCTATATACTTATGAATTAAAAATTTTAAAAACTTTAATGATGGGACTAAACGTAACATCTTAAAAATAATTATGTTATGCATCTTATTAAAACATTATACTCAGGTGTACAGGTCTTGTTGGCTTGTACTTGTAAATAAATGAAAAACTGACAACAAATTTTAATATTATTATTATTTTATTTTTTAATTAACCAGGTTAATACATCAACATATTAAATAGGTTTATGACCTGGATATTGTGGACAAGTTATAGAATAAAATACCTTAACTGGTGTGGCAGTCGTCCGTATTTTGCCCCAGGAAACCGCTTCATCTGGACTGGCTCCAGAATCACTCCCATCAAACTCACTCCCAGTGTTGAGGTACACAGAAAAATCGGCACCATTTCGCTAAAAATAAAAGTATATGTTGTATATTTCATTTAAAGTAACATAACCTGAAAATGCTGGTTTTTGCCAAATTATCATGCAAAGAATTTAGATAATTCGTTTCTACATTCAAATGTATAAAATGAAAACAAAATGTAATACAGTATGTCAGCAGAACTTTTTTTATCTGGCACTATAAGATTTAAGTGCTATAATCATGCAGAAAATAATTTTATCATGACAAGTAATAGTATTAAATACAATGTAGCATATAACAATATTTTATGTCCTTAAAACCAGTTATTAAGAGTATATTCAGTATAACTGACCAACAGAAAAAAAAATCACATTAAAAACTGGGCCCCATTTTACGGAGTAACTTTAGCATTAAAATCATAAGATGATCTTAGCTCCAAGATCAATTCATAATATATATATACATACATACATACATACACACACACACACACATACATACATACACACACACACACACACACACACACACACACACATATACATACATACATACATACATATATATATATACACATATACACACACAAGCCAGAACTTTAAGATTTGATGTAAATATATTTATTTCAGATAATCAGTTCAGAAAACTGGGCTGTTCATTGAACAGACAAAACAAAAGCCCTTTTCAGTCTGCACAACTATACATTATTTAGGGAAAATTTTTTTCAGGATGTTCTATCAACAGCAAAGAAGAATTACCATGAGGTTAGCATTGCAAGTGTGGTGTTTCACAACTCCTCCACCTAAGATAATCATTCCTGTGTTTTGAGCGAATACAGCTTGGCTGTTCAATCGACGTACATCTAAAATGAGATAAATTTTTAATCACTACAAACATTCTGTATGGAAATTCATTTCACAGGATGGGGAACACCATCTGATGCATTCAGTTGGATTGAAAATCTATCTCACAGTCCATTCCCACTTGGCTGATCTGGGTGGCAGGATGTCAAGGAACATTTTGCTTCAAAAATTCTGAGTGGTGATATTGCTAGTCAATTAAAATTGATTAGTAACTACAGTTTAATGTTTTAAAATAAATGTGTACAGGGCTTCTAGATTATGTTAGCCCCATTCACATGGCTAATGATTTTCAGTGTTGGGCTAGTAAATAACTACCATTGCCATGCCCGATGGCTAGTGGAAAAAAGGTTGTCAAATGCTGCATTTAAGTCTTATTTTGTAAATATGACTATCCTGCCCCCAATCTTAAGTGTTTTTAATTACTATCTCCCTCTTTAGGTAATATATAAGATTATTACTATTAGTAAAATTGTATTAAGTAAAGTAGGAATAGTGAATATTTAATCACGGCTAGTACATTTTAAAAATCACTGATCCCATGGCTAGTGAATTTTGTACAAATTCTAGAAGCAATGTGTGTAGCAATCTCTAAAACGTGCATAGTGAATCGCGACGCTATATTGAACAAAATGTTCCCTGGATGATTTGTTGTTTAACCACACCACTAGAGCACATTGATTAATTATTAAATTAATCATCGGCTATTGGATGTCTAACATTTGGTAATAATTCTGACACATAGTCATCAGGAAACCTACTACATTTTTCTTAATGCAGCAAGGGATCTTTTATATACACTTTCCAATAGACAGGAAAGCACACCATACCACGGCCGTTATCCAGTTGTGGTGCACTGGAACATTAAAAACACTGTGGTTAGTACTGTCCCATCTATTGGAAAGTGCATATAAAAGACCCCTTGCTGCCTTTATGTGGGAATAGCCTAGGCTGAACAAAACCAATTGCGTGTTTCCTATTACATGCTGGGTAGGTAGGAAATGTATTTTACTTAGAAAAATTATTTTATATTTTAAATTGATCATGACAAGAACTGTGTTAATGGAAAGTAGACCGTAGTCCTGATTTGTGCCAGTGAACCCAGTTTGTTTATCCCTGAATGGTAAACAAATTGAAGCACTGAATATGTGACAGCATCACTACCTTCTACAATATCAATGACGAGTCCTGGTTTCCTGTACGAGTGGAAATACACAATATCACCAAGAGAACCATCCGTAATAGCTGGACAGAAGACTGGAATGTTGTTCTGAAAAAAATAAACACACACAGATTCAATGATGAAGACATCTGCTTATAAATTGAAAGAAAGAAAATGAAAATATGCTTAATAACACCTCACCACATTATAAACTATGACAGTTAAGTGTCAAATAAATGTTTATATTTACACCTGGTCAAGACACAGAAAGGCCCCACCTACCGAAAAAGCAGCAAGGGATCTTTTATATACATTTTCCCACTGATATACCACAGATTTTGATGTACCAAAGACAGGATACTTGAACCTATAAGCTTGAAAATCAAGTTAAAACAAGCATTCTAAGAAATACAAAGAAATACATGTCCCCATATCAGGGCCCAACAAATTGTCTTATCTCCTAAATTCAAGACCCATAACTGTAAAAGTACATGATAAAGTTATACACAAAATTTCTCAAGGGACTGGGAACAAAAATATCTGAAAACCTATATGTGGGACAGACAGACGATAAGACAATCAGAAGGATGGAGATGACACCTATACAGTAAAGTACGCTTATAACGAACTGCAAGGGACCAGCTTCATTGGTTCGTTATAACAGTAGTTCGTTGTACACATTTGCAGAAGTTGGTAATTTTTATTCCGAAAGTCGGCCATTTTGAATTTTGAACTCAATATAACAGTAAAAAAAATAAAAATGCCTTGGTGATTATAAGACATTTATAAAAAATATATCATTTATTACAATCAATAAATACAACAAAACATTACTGAAAGATCACATCAAAAGAGTTTAGTGAATTACATGTACCTAATCACGTTTCGTCACGTAATCACTAATCGTGGTTTGTTTACTTAGCGTTGGACGCATAACTTCTAATGCCGAGTCAATGTCCGCAATGCTGTCAAATACTGGCAATCGAATATCTCCTTTGCTCTGAAAAAACAGTCTGACTGTCTCGAGTGTCTTGTGCGTTTCAACTGCTGTGGGCGTTGGCTGTTCGGGTGGCTCCTGTGTATCGTCCTCTGGTTCAGAATCACTGTGGCCGTCTCGTTTTCCGATAATGCTATGTCTTTCTTTGATTTTTGTCCGAGATCAACAGCTGCAACGATTTGAAATTTCACATCTAGATCGAGCGCTTTTCTTTTGCGTGATGTTTTCGTGTCCGTCATGATTGCATACTGAACGAAAAACTGACACGGATTTATAACAAACAAAGAGAATCCCATTAATTACCGCTGATTAATATCATTGTATATATATATTGAGTTGAACGTGTCAGACTGTTTTTGGAGTACGGTTGATCTCACGGCTCAGCTGTCCGTTAACACTGATTGGTTTGATACGTAACGGTTCCGGTATAATTAGTGACTTAATCCCTTAATTGATACCTGTTCCCAAGTCCAGACAAACAAAAGTTATTTAGGCTGTTGTTTTAGTGCGGTCGTGCGGTCGATCCCACGGCTTTGCAGCGTTTTACACTGATTGGTTTGATAGGTAATGCTTCCGGTATTCACGGTTCGTTATGTAAACACTTATTTACACTGGAATTAACTATTTGGGACCACAAAATTGGTTTGTTTTAACAGTTAATTCGCTATACATAGTTCGTTCTATACATTAAAATGTATTACTAATATAT
Source organism: Gigantopelta aegis (assembly GCF_016097555.1). Classification (NCBI taxonomy): domain Eukaryota; kingdom Metazoa; phylum Mollusca; class Gastropoda; order Neomphalida; family Peltospiridae; genus Gigantopelta; species Gigantopelta aegis. The sequence goes on from NC_054708.1 coordinate 29,631,730, forward strand.
AGGGGAGAAAATCGGGACTTTACAATCAGTTCGTTCTAACCGGTAGTTTGTTATAAGCGTGTTCGTTCTAAACATACTTTACTGTAGTTCCCTCCAGTTGGACCAGTAGGGGCTAATAAACAATTGCTGCAAACTATAAACTAAGCACAGCAATGAAATAATTAGAAAACCTTTAGATTACCTTGTATGCCCAATAATACACAGAATCAGGGTTGTCTATTTCTTTTCCAAGTCTTGCGATCATCTTAGAAGGAGTCCACAAGACATTCTGTAACAAATCAAAAACAATACAAAATGACTTCGGAAGTCCTATCCTTTTTAGGTGTTTCTTTAGACTACGATGCCCAGTGCAAGACAGAGGACTGAAGTTTGTCTTTTTCTATCTGGATGGTCAATGCTGTCATGGTCAGCATCGTATCCACCAATGTTTGTCCTTTTCTATCTGGATGGTCAATGCTGTCATGGTCAGCATCGTATCCACCAATGTTTGTCCTTTTCTATCTGGATGGTCAATGCTGTCATGGTCAGCATCGTATCCACCAATGTTTGTCCTTTTCTATCTGGATGGTCAATGCTGTCATAGTCAGCATCGTATCCACCAATGTTTGGCCTTTTTCCATACCCCATTGGTTAGGAAATATGTGCTCGCAAAGACATGCAGGCCAGTTGCATGTTTAGGATAGACTGTTTGAACCGCAACAATCATTATTTCCATATAATACTATTTTCCACTTTCTCAAAAGTAATTTAAATAGAATCAGAATGACAGTTTACAACATTTAGCTCTCCTAATATATATATATACAGCTTGGAACTAGTATACTTGATTGTACAAATTTAATGTAATAAAGAAATGGTCTACTGGAAGATTATCTATAGTCCTTTCCACAGGGAATGCCTTTTTTTATCCTCTGGAATTTACTACAAGTTATTTATTTCTGAGCCAATTTATTTTCCAAATTGCACACAAAAAATTGTAATTTTTTGTTATTTCCAAAACACTTTTACTTTTCTTTTTATGTCAAACCAAACTGAAATTATTTATGAAAAACATTGTTGTAGGACTATAACTTGATTGGATTTTTTACTATGATAGCTTTATTTATATCATTACAGAACAGAGCCATACATGTACTTAGCTAAAGTAAGTGAGGAAATACAAACAATCAGGGCAACAAAGCCTTCTGCAGTTAAGACAAAAACGTCACTTTGAAACTAAAAACCTAGGGCACTTCTTTTGTATTTTGGGGAGGGGACCGAGTGCTCCTGGCACATCCTTATTAGCTATGGTCTTGAGGAATAGTAGGCCTACTAAAAAACTAAAATCTTACTTCTTGGGTCTGCTCCTCGAGCATCTTGTCTAGAATTGGCATCAACCAGTCCTCAAAATGGCAGTAGTTGTCATTGGGCACCAAAAGGTTCCCAATTCGATTAATACCCTTGCTCCGGAGCTCTTTACCACGAAGAGAAAATTCTCCTAGGAATGTTGGTGCCATGCATTTGATAATATCTTCTTCTATTCCCCCTGCTGTGGTAACAATACAGTCAACCTTAAAAAAAAGAGTTATTTAGTACATGTAAAGGGAACATTTTGTTTTAAACATTTTTATTAGCAACAATTGGTGATCAGTTGAAAATTGAGTAGCAACTAATATTTAACGTCTTAGAATTAGAACGTGACACACCACCATCCCAAGTTGTTCCTACATGTGAGGTTTGATGGTCCTGTATGTATGATATGGTACGTATGTACATACGTATGGACAATGCCATACCATAATACGACCCATCATAGATGGGCGTATAAAAAACAGAAGAGAAAAGGTACATGTAATTATATGGATGAATAGCCAAAATGTTTGGGTAAAAAATAAAAAAAAATAAAAAAATAACCTACAACCAAACACTATAAAAACTAAAAATATCTTGTCGTACACTCACCATGTTATGTTGAACTAGGTATCGAAGGACCTCTCGAACCCCAGATGAAATGAGGTTTGACGTGAAGCTCAGAAAGATTGTACAGTTGCTGAGTTCCCTTCCAACTGGATTCAGATTGATTCTTTCACTGGCCTCTTTGGTTAGTGGTTTCAGCTTGCAATCAATCTACAAAATGTACAGGTACACTTGTAATCATGCCTTAGATCTGCATCTATGATTGACTGTGGGGGTGTGGAAGTCCAGTGGCAAAGTACATGTCTGATGTAAGATATATCTTGCACTAATCGTCGTTGGTGCGTCCATTGGGCCATATCTTGTTCAAGCCAGTGCTCTACAACTAGTGTAACAATGGCCGTGGTATGTGCAAGTGATATAAGATCTCTTCTGAAAACTGGTAGATGTCGCCTAGATGTACATAACATGTTGTTAAACAAATATTCCATTTTGAAACCAGACTCTGTGGTCTAGTGGTTGAGCTATTAGTCTGGTATGTACTGGGTTCATGTCCAACCTGAGGCAAGAGGGTGTGTGTGTGTGTGTGTGGGTATGTGTGTGTGTGTGTGTGTGTGTGTGTGTGTGTGTGTGTGTGTGTGTGTGTGTGTGTGGGTGGGTGGGTGGGTGTAGGTGTGGGTATGGGTGTTTCATTCCAGTATCGACTCCAACCCAGAGTGTGTGCACCACTAGGCTCAATGGGGAGCTGTAATGCCACATAAAACTCAGTTTCACCCACTTCATGGGTCCGATTATGGGTGGGTCTCCCAACATGGGGGCCAATGATTACTGCACACACTTCAAGTTCAGTGTACCTTGGGCTCGAGTGATACTGTGATACATTTTTGTTCATGTAGCTCAAACAACAGCATACATACATGTACAAAACTTAAAATATGGTAGATTCACCATTCATCTCAACATCATCTATATATTATGTTTGTGATGTCCCCTGTCCCCTGCAAAAAACAAAAAATTCTTTGTCTCTGTGGTGTTTAAAACCCCCAAAACATCCATTCTTATTGTACACTCTGAACATAATACATTCACCTACCAGTTAAAAATCATATAGTTGCCCCCTCCTCTCCCCAAGTCACTGTTACCTTCTGATACGATACCTTTTATATATTAACTAAAATACTTGTAAATGTGGATGTAAATGGATGTGGGAGATGGGAGGTGGGAGATTATCCATTTGCAGAGTATGATCAATAATATACAAGTGTACATGTACAAAGTACTATACTTTCAGGCCTTCAGATTTCACGGAAACAATCGTTTCCGGTACAGTGTTGGTAGCGTGTCTGTAAAATCACAGAACCGAAATTTTGTTTCCCATGATTAATATATTGAGTACAACAATTCAACAGAACCTAAAAACAGTTTCGGATTGGTTCCCATGATCACAAGACACGGAACCGAAATGGTGTTTTGCATTAAATTTTAAATCCTATGGCCTGTATTTTATACATGTATTAAAGCCGCACGCCCTAGTTCCATCCAGCGAAAATAAATTATAATTTTGGTTAATCTACAAACCTATAACACACTTCGATCACGTTTTTATAAAATGGAGTGAAAAAGCAGGTTTTATATCGATAAATACCATGGGAATCCCCATGTCACAATTGCTTGAAATAATTTTGAAAGTTAGTATTCTGATGTCACCGGTAAATGTCGCTCGAAGCACAAAAATGCCTACGTCACGACAAATTTCACAGAGCGCGCACAGACTTGGGGTGCGTTCCTTTCACCTCTCCTGGACATGTTCCAACTGTTCTGTCCTGGACAGCGAAAGGAATGAGTTTGGAACAGGAAGTTACTTTACGAACACGGGTGCTTCTGTTTAGGAAGTGGCTGCTGCAGCAATCATGATACTTGAATCGGAATAAGACGACACTGACCATGTTGACTATACTACTGTGTTTGAAATAATACATTTTATATATTTTGTATAAACCACAATTAGCCTAAATTTGCTATTCGGAACCGGGTACTAGTGCCTAACCCAGTGTCTGCACTTAACTTTTTTGGGGAGTTGCCATAAGGGCAAGTGGTGACAGCACTTTCACTTGCCTGGATCTATTTTCACTTGCCCGAATAATATTTAAAAAAAATTAAAAAATATTGCAACAGATTATAAGAGAAAACATTTATTTTGAGTATTTTCCTGCACTCAACCAACCCACTCCTTAAATAAATAACACCCTACCCCATCTCAATGAAATAATAATAATTTTAAAAAACCCTAAAATATAATGTTCAGTGGATACGATCTATGACGTGTACACATAACCAGGGCTGAATCTTGTCAACATGAATTTGTGCCCAATTTTACATGCCACTTAACTTACCTTACACCTATTCTTATATTGGGCATATGTTTATATGTAAAAGCAGACCTACACTTTTTCATGGTGCAAAGTAGGCTACATAGCTGTACTTTTATTTATTTATTAATTATTGATTTAAAAAAAAAAAAAAAAAAAAATCGGTCGCCAGGCGGGCAACCTTACTGTGGGTTTTCAGTCGCCTGTCGTCGTTTTCATTCGCCAGTGGCGATCGGGCGACCGTTAAGTTCGAACCCTGCTAACCTATTGTTATTAGCAATTAGATGCACTGTTTATTATTGGTGGTGGTGGTGGTGGGTGGTGGGTGGTAGTGGTGGGTGGTGGTGGTGGTGGCGGCGGCAGCAGCAGCAGCAGCAGCAGCAGCAGCAGCAGCAGCAGCAGCAGCAGCAGCAGCAGCAGCAGCAGCAGCAGCAGCAGCAGTAGTAGTCGTCGTCATCAGGGGTGAAGAGGCACTTCCCCTCCCCAGGAAGAAAATGTAAGATTTTGTTTTCCTACTCTATTTAAATAAAGGTAACAATATAGCTCGAATCCCCCACCCCCACCCCCCAAAGTTGTATCCCCTCTCCAGATATCGTAAGACTTAGCAAAATTATTGGTTTTAAGGGTTTGTAATGTTTTATATTGAGATACTTACTTGTCTGAACTTTATTATTAATGAAAATGTTCACGAACTGTGAAGAAAAAACTCACAAATGAACAAGCAAACGACAACAAATCGGATGTTGATTGCGCAAACCGTGCACGAGAAAACAAACTGAACCAAAATGATAACGGTCATGTGGTATACCAACATCTGTGACATTGAAATGGGAATATCCCCTCTAAAAATAGATTAGATCGTGTCTGCTCAACAGTTTTTTCTCAGAGGCACGTGGCTTTTTAAGAAATACGAAAAATGCATTTTGTGGTATTACAAACACCAGGATTACCAGGATTACCAAAAAACACTTCAGGTGAATGGAAATGTATATTCTAAATAATAAACGGTAAGTAAACTGCAATTTTATTTGTGAAAAAATGGGTTTAATAGCGAAAAACAACAGCGTAATGGTTAACAACTAAGGCGTGTCCCTTTAAGCTACATTTTCAAAGAAATAACACAAAATAGTTTGGAACTAAACCACCATGCTACATACAACATGTACAAAATCCACCGGATAAACAGTTTGGATGCTCTCATGTATGTACACTTGTTCAAGCAGTGCATCACACATATAAACATGTATGTAAACTCATACAAACCATTTTGTTGATTTCCTTAACAGCCAGACCAAAGTTAGATGCTTGAAATCCGGACTGAGCGTACGTTCCAAGCAGCTTGTGATAGTCGATGCCTTGGTTGAAATCGTACCCTTGCACAGTTGGTGTTCCTTCTGGAAGTGGTTCACTCTTCACCAGCACAGCACCCGTGGCAATAGCTGGGGGGTTATTTCCTTCGGCCATTGTCCCAAAGCTTTATACTGCTGAAGAAAATAACAACAAATTCATGAAATCATTACATGTTCATGTAGCTACTTAATATTAAACATTTAATAATTCTGATCATGTACATGTATGTAGTTTTGGAAAAAGTCTGGTACCTTTTCCCCATTAATTAGTAGTAAGAGATATTTTATATGCACTTCCCCACAGATAGGATAGCACATACCATAGCCTTTGATAACCAGTTGTCTGGCAGAGTGCTCAGAACAGACAAAAAAAACCTGCTGTGCCCAAATTAGTTACCCTGCTGAGGCTAAAATAATTTTTACAATGTTTTTCAGGTCAGGGCATAGCGTTTAAATTGCATATTCAGAACAAGCTGTTGTACATAGTAAATGCCTGTCATGGGCACAGGTGTTGGCTCTTGCCAGCTCCTCTGTCCATAACAGGAAAGGGTTGGGGTGGAGGAAATTGCAAGACATCAAAATTGCTATATTTGTTTTCCAAAAATGATGGCAGTTAACATTGGTTCTAGAAGACTCCATTTTGTCATTTGCCTTAAAATATTTAAATAATTTTTTATAAATTATTATAAGTACATGATTTGTTGAAAAACATACATGTTTTGATAAGGCTGTGGTGTGTACTACCTGTCTGTGGGATGGTGCATATAAAAGATTCCTTGCTACTAATGGACAAATGTAGCAGGTTTTCTTTCTAACACTATGATAAAATTACCAAATATTTGAGATCCAGTAGCCGATGATTAATGAATCAATGTGTTCAGGTGGTGTCTTTAAACAAAACAAACTTTTTGGGGGGTGATTGTCGGGCATTTGTCGTATTATCGTACAAGATGGCCCCTGGAAAACGGAATGGCTGAGTGGGCGATCATGTGACGCTATATCACGATATAGGTCAGAGAACTTAGACTTCTGCTGTCTGAACTTTACCAAAGTTTAGCTGAATGTGGGTGCTGTTGGGTTTCTTTCTGTACTCTGTGTATTAGTTATTAATAACTGGATTTTTTTTAATCAAGGAACTTGAAAACATCAAACATGGGATTGTTGTGGTATTAGAGCAGGAATCTCTGACTACCTTTTGGTGGACAGTGATTGAAAGAAAATTACATAGCTTGGTCTCTGACCACGTATAACTGTCCACAGTCTTACAGTCAGAGTACTCGGGTACCAGACGTTTCATCCCCAAACCAGTTCACCCCCAGTCAGTTCGCCCCCAGGTCTGTTTTCCCCCAGTCAGTTCGCCCCCAAATAGGATGTCAGTTCGCCCCCACATGCTTAACCAGTCAGCCCCCACAAAGGTACCAGTTTGCCCCCACAAAGGTACCAGTTCACCCCCATAAAGATAATCCCTCAATTAGAATAATGCTCACCAGAAGAGGCCATATTGAGTTGGCATTGCGGTTCAAAGCCCTCTTAGGTGTTAGCCGAAGATGCATAATCAGCATCAAGGTTATGTAGCTCATTAACCATTGTTTTAAAATCAAATAAGGTGGAGGTTTATTTCGTTTTATTTGTGATAGTTTGTAGATACTCATAATTCTTTTTACTCAAATTATTTCTTTATTCTTAAAACAGATCCTATATTTGGCAGGAATGGACATTTTAATAAATGCTGTTGATGTGGTTTATATGTGTAAAAGTGCTCTATAAATTAATTAAACTGGTGATTATATTATTGGTGCCTGGACTGACTCATGATCCTGTCCAAATCGTGGAAAGACAACAATCTCCCCCCTCTAAGAAAAGAAACACACACACACACACACACACACACACACACACACAGAGTTTAACATGCCTCTAAAGAAACATCACAATAATTGTTAAAAAGTAACAAATAATTGGCATTTTGGGGCAAACTGACTAAACATTTGGGGTGAAATGACAAATATTTGGGGGTGAACAGGCAAACAGTTGGGGGCGAATCGACTTGAGGGCGAACTGGTACATGGGGCGAACAGGTCAAATTGGGGGCGTACTGACTGGGGGTCAACTGCCTTGGGGGCGAAACGTCATGGATTCAGAGTACTCAGGCTAATATTTAAAAAATATCCTTTCAAGTTTCATAAACTGAAAAAGTACAAATTAAATATAATTCTGATTGGATTGTACCTGTATTAATAGACCACAATACGTGGTACAACACAGTTTTGCTGTTGTGAATAAACTGATTTGATTTGATTTGTCACAGCTTACAAGTTGTGACTGTAGCTGTGTATTGTCATAGAGTTTGCGTTACAACTTACAACTGGTTGCTCTTAGTAAGTTGTCAGCAGTCGATGTGGATTTCCTCACTTGTGTGTTCTTGAGAAAATATGACTCCTATAATTGTATTTACTTACTTATAATTGAGAATAATGAAATAAATTTAAATATTCCTGCTTATAAGTACTTCGCTTGAAAGTAAAAATTGCACATGCACCTCGATTCTGTAGTATTTTCCACCTTTCATTTTTAATTAATCTATATTTTGTAAATTCAAAACACTTTACATTCAGTGACAGTATCCATATACATGTAGATATATATTTATAGCAATGAAATATACTAACTAATGACTGTCAATGTTGTATGATGGCATAAAACAGTTGTAATATACTTTGATATTATTGCTATTCTATTCTTCTATTTGCAATGGAGTAGGTTACTAGGGTGCACACAATGTTAGAGGAAACATTACCCAAACAACGACAACTATGGCCGACGAGCCTGTCATGGATGAAAATGAAAGAAAAGTTGTCAATGAATTCTGCCACCTTTTAGAAAAATCAAAGCAGTTATTTAATGGGCTTAGGTAATTAATTGTTTGAAGATGCATAATGAGTGATTATTAGACAGATGCATTAAGAAATTAGGACGATCGCATGTCCGTTACTTGTCATCGTTGCCGCCGCATTCGCGGCATTGACACTGATCATCACATCACTGTCATCAGTCTCAACGACGACGGTCACGGTCAGCATATCGTTAAATTCCGTAGTGTAGGCTTCGGGAAAGACTTTAGACCATTCCTGCATTCATGTATATTGGAGGAAAGATTTATATCAGTGTTTTCATTGGGTGAAACATTTGGTAATTTTTTGCATGTAATCTTACAGAAAAGAAAGAAGGGATTATTCATGTTTGCAATTTCCCACATTACACAGCTTTTGGTATACCTGTCATGGGGCATTGCTTGGGATGGGGATAAGGACTTTCATTTGGCACTGTCACAAACCCTAACTCTATTTATTATATGTTTTTACTATTTATAATGTTCTTTATACATGACAGTGCTAAAGGAAAGTCCTAACGGATGGGGGGAAATTTCAATCAGAGAATGGGTCCACTGACGTGGTTTGATCTTACAATGCAAGCATTCTAGCAACTTAGTCCGAACAGACGTAGAAAGAAAGTGTGGTTCTTTCTACGTCCGAAAATTGTTACATTACCCTATATATAGTTGGTATTAAAAACTTTTGGCACTATGTTTCAATCATTACTCAACCGAAATAGTGCAACAAATGGACACATAAACCAAAAATGTATAACCTACCATACTCACTAAATCCTGATTGAAGTACTTGCGTCATTATTAACAAAATAAATCTTCCAAAAACAAACTTCAAACCTTTCCCCGCCATTTTAAATTTGTTAAATAGAGGGAAGCAACTTGCCCTGCACATTAAGAAAAGTATTGACTTAATGTGCGTCCTGCACTATCTAGTGGCAGCTAGATTGAATGCTAGTCAAGTCACCTCAAAACCAACTCGCCCAACCTTTAGTCAACTCGCCCCACTATTTGGTCAACTTCAACTTTACTGTCTGTAAATAATTTTGACAGTATATCTATGACTTTGGTGTATCAATTGATTTATTTGTATTACAGTGAAACTCTGCTATTACGACCACTTGTGTGTCTCATTAAAACTGGTCTAAAATTGGGGAGGCCCTATTATCAGATTAACAAATTAATTATTAATAAGGAAGGAAATGTTTTATTTAACGACTCACTCAACACATTTTATTTACGGTAATATGGCATCAGACATGGTTAAGGACCACCCATATATAGAGAGAGGAAATCTGCTGTCGCCACTTCATGGGCTATTCGTTTTCTATTAGCAACAAGGGATCTTTTATATGCACTATCACACAGACAGGGTAGTACATACTACAGCCTTTGATATACAAGTCGTGGTGCACTGGCTGGAACAAGAAATAGCCCAATCAGCCTACCAACAGGGATCGATCCCACACCGACCGTGCATCGAGGGAATGCCGTACCACTGGGCTACGTCCCGCCCCTAATTATTAATAAAGACAATGTACTGTTTGATAGTGTATCTTAAACTGAATGTTCTGGCGTGAAACATAGATGTACAGGCTCTCATTATTAATAAAGACAATGTACTGTTTGATAGTGTATCTTACACTGAATGTTCTGGCGTGAAACATAGGTGTACAGGCTCTCATTAATAATAAAGACAATGTACTGTTTGATAGTGTATCTTACACTGAATGTTCTGGCGTGAAACATAGGTGTACAGGCTCTCATTATTAATAAAGACAATGTACTGTTTGATAGAGTATCTTAAACTGAATGTTCTGGCGTGAAACATAGGTGTACAGGCTCTCATTATTAATAAAGACAATGTACTGTTTGATAGTGTATCTTACACTGAATGTTCTGGCGTGAAACATAGGTGTACAGGCTCTCATTAATAATAAAGACAATGTACTGTTTGATAGTGTATCTTACACTGAATGTTCTGGCGTGAAACATAGGTGTACAGGCTCTCATTATTAATAAAGACAATGTACTGTTTGATAGTGTATCTTACACTGAATGTTCTGGCGTGAAACATAGGTGTACAGGCTCTCATTATTAATAAAGACAATGTACTGTTTGATAGTGTATCTTACACTGAATGTTCTGGCGTGAAACATAGGTGTACAGGCTCTCATTATTCATAAAGACAATGTACTGTTTGATAGTGTATCTTAAACTGAATGTTCTGGTGTGAAATATAGGTGTACAGGCTCTCATTATTAATAAAGACAATGTACTGTTTGATAGTGTATCTTACACTGAATGTTCTGGCGTGAAACATAGGTGTACAGGCTCTCATTATTAATAAAGACAATGTACTGTTTGATAGTGTATCTTACACTGAATGTTCTGGCGTGAAACATAGGTGTACAGGCTCTCATTAATAAAGACAATGTACTGTTTGATAGTGTATCTTACACTGAATGTTCTGGCGTGAAACATAGGTGTACAGGCTCTCGTTATTAATAAAGACAATGTACTGTTTGATAGTGTATCTTACACTGAATGTTCTGGCGTGAAACATAGGTGTACAGGCTCTCATTATTAATAAAGACAATGTACTGTTTGATAGTGTATCTTACACTGAATGTTCTGGCGTGAAACATAGGTGTACAGGCTCTCATTATTAATAAAGACAATGTACTGTTTGATAGTGTATCTTACACTGAATGTTCTGGCGTGAAACATAGGTGTACAGGCTCTCATTATTAATAAAGACAATGTACTGTTTGATAGTGTATCTTACACTGAATGTTCTGGCGTGAAACATAGGTGTACAGGCTCTCATTATTAATAAAGACAATGTACTGTTTGATAGTGTATCTTACACTGAATGTTCTGGCGTGAAACATAGGTGTACAGGCTCTCATTATTAATAAAGACAATGTACTGTTTGATAGTGTATCTTACACTGAATGTTCTGGCGTGAAACATAGGTGTACAGGCTCTCATTATTAATAAAGACAATGTACTGTTTGATAGTGTATCTTACACTGAATGTTCTGGCGTGAAACATAGGTGTACAGGCTCTCATTATTAATAAAGACAATGTACTGTTTGATAGTGTATCTTACACTGAATGTTCTGGCGTGAAACATAGGTGTACAGGCTCTCATTATTAATAAAGACAATGTACTGTTTGATAGTGTATCTTACACTGAATGTTCTGGCGTGAAACATAGGTGTACAGGCTCTCATTATTAATAAAGACAATGTACTGTTTGATAGTGTATCTTACACTGAATGTTCTGGCGTGAAACATAGGTGTACAGGCTCTCATTATTAATAAAGACAATGTACTGTTTGATAGTGTATCTTACACTGAATGTTCTGGCGTGAAACATAGGTGTACAGGCTCTCATTATTAATAAAGACAATGTACTGTTTGATAGTGTATCTTACACTGAATGTTCTGGCGTGAAACATAGGTGTACAGGCTCTCATTATTAATAAAGACAATGTACTGTTTGATAGTGTATCTTACACTGAATGTTCTGGCGTGAAACATAGGTGTACAGGCTCTCATTATTAATAAAGACAATGTACTGTTTGATAGTGTATCTTACACTGAATGTTCTGGCGTGAAACATAGGTGTACAGGCTCTCATTATTAATAAAGACAATGTTAATAAAGACAATGTACTGTTTGATAGTGTATCTTACACTGAATGTTCTGGCGTGAAACATAGGTGTACAGGCTCTCATTATTAATAAAGACAATGTACTGTTTGATAGTGTATCTTACACTGAATGTTCTGGCGTGAAACATAGGTGTACAGGCTCTCATTATTAATAAAGACAATGTACTGTTTGATAGTGTATCTTACACTGAATGTTCTGGCGTGAAACATAGGTGTACAGGCTCTCATTATTAATAAAGACAATGTACTGTTTGATAGTGTATCTTACACTGAATGTTCTGGCGTGAAACATAGGTGTACAGGCTCTCATTATTAATAAAGACAATGTACTGTTTGATAGTGTATCTTACACTGAATGTTCTGGCGTGAAACATAGGTGTACAGGCTCTCATTATTAATAAAGACAATGTACTGTTTGATAGTGTATCTTACACTGAATGTTCTGGCGTGAAACATAGGTGTACAGGCTCTCATTATTAATAAAGACAATGTACTGTTTGATAGTGTATCTTACACTGAATGTTCTGGCGTGAAACATAGGTGTACAGGCTCTCATTATTAATAAAGACAATGTACTGTTTGATAGTGTATCTTACACTGAATGTTCTGGCGTGAAACATAGGTGTACAGGCTCTCATTATTAATAAAGACAATGTACTGTTTGATAGTGTATCTTACACTGAATGTTCTGGCGTGAAACATAGGTGTACAGGCTCTCATTATTAATAAAGACAATGTACTGTTTGATAGTGTATCTTACACTGAATGTTCTGGCGTGAAACATAGGTGTACAGGCTCTCATTATTAATAAAGACAATGTACTGTTTGATAGTGTATCTTACACTGAATGTTCTGGCGTGAAACATAGGTGTACAGGCTCTCATTATTAATAAAGACAATGTACTGTTTGATAGTGTATCTTACACTGAATGTTCTGGCGTGAAACATAGGTGTACAGGCTCTCATTATTAATAAAGACAATGTACTGTTTGATAGTGTATCTTACACTGAATGTTCTGGCGTGAAACATAGGTGTACAGGCTCTCATTATTAATAAAGACAATGTACTGTTTGATAGTGTATCTTACACTGAATGTTCTGGCGTGAAACATAGGTGTACAGGCTCTCATTATTAATAAAGACAATGTACTGTTTGATAGTGTATCTTACACTGAATGTTCTGGCGTGAAACATAGGTGTACAGGCTCTCATTATTAATAAAGACAATGTACTGTTTGATAGTGTATCTTACACTGAATGTTCTGGCGTGAAACATAGGTGTACAGGCTCTCATTATTAATAAAGACAATGTACTGTTTGATAGTGTATCTTACACTGAATGTTCTGGCGTGAAACATAGGTGTACAGGCTCTCATTATTAATAAAGACAATGTACTGTTTGATAGTGTATCTTACACTGAATGTTCTGGCGTGAAACATAGGTGTACAGGCTCTCATTATTAATAAAGACAATGTACTGTTTGATAGTGTATCTTACACTGAATGTTCTGGCGTGAAACATAGGTGTACAGGCTCTCATTATTAATAAAGACAATGTACTGTTTGATAGTGTATCTTACACTGAATGTTCTGGCGTGAAACATAGGTGTACAGGCTCTCATTATTAATAAAGACAATGTACTGTTTGATAGTGTATCTTACACTGAATGTTCTGGCGTGAAACATAGGTGTACAGGCTCTCATTATTAATAAAGACAATGTACTGTTTGATAGTGTATCTTACACTGAATGTTCTGGCGTGAAACATAGGTGTACAGGCTCTCATTATTAATAAAGACAATGTACTGTTTGATAGTGTATCTTACACTGAATGTTCTGGCGTGAAACATAGGTGTACAGGCTCTCATTATTAATAAAGACAATGTACTGTTTGATAGTGTATCTTACACTGAATGTTCTGGCGTGAAACATAGGTGTACAGGCTCTCATTATTAATAAAGACAATGTACTGTTTGATAGTGTATCTTACACTGAATGTTCTGGCGTGAAACATAGGTGTACAGGCTCTCATTATTAATAAAGACAATGTACTGTTTGATAGTGTATCTTACACTGAATGTTCTGGCGTGAAACATAGGTGTACAGGCTCTCATTATTAATAAAGACAATGTACTGTTTGATAGTGTATCTTACACTGAATGTTCTGGCGTGAAACATAGGTGTACAGGCTCTCATTATTAATAAAGACAATGTACTGTTTGATAGTGTATCTTACACTGAATGTTCTGGCGTGAAACATAGGTGTACAGGCTCTCATTATTAATAAAGACAATGTACTGTTTGATAGTGTATCTTACACTGAATGTTCTGGCGTGAAACATAGGTGTACAGGCTCTCATTATTAATAAAGACAATGTACTGTTTGATAGTGTATCTTACACTGAATGTTCTGGCGTGAAACATAGGTGTACAGGCTCTCATTATTAATAAAGACAATGTACTGTTTGATAGTGTATCTTACACTGAATGTTCTGGCGTGAAACATAGGTGTACAGGCTCTCATTATTAATAAAGACAATGTACTGTTTGATAGTGTATCTTACACTGAATGTTCTGGCGTGAAACATAGGTGTACAGGCTCTCATTATTAATAAAGACAATGTACTGTTTGATAGTGTATCTTACACTGAATGTTCTGGCGTGAAACATAGGTGTACAGGCTCTCATTATTAATAAAGACAATGTACTGTTTGATAGTGTATCTTACACTGAATGTTCTGGCGTGAAACATAGGTGTACAGGCTCTCATTATTAATAAAGACAATGTACTGTTTGATAGTGTATCTTACACTGAATGTTCTGGCGTGAAACATAGGTGTACAGGCTCTCATTATTAATAAAGACAATGTACTGTTTGATAGTGTATCTTACACTGAATGTTCTGGCGTGAAACATAGGTGTACAGGCTCTCATTATTAATAAAGACAATGTACTGTTTGATAGTGTATCTTACACTGAATGTTCTGGCGTGAAACATAGGTGTACAGGCTCTCATTATTAATAAAGA
Source organism: Gigantopelta aegis (assembly GCF_016097555.1). NCBI lineage: Eukaryota > Metazoa > Mollusca > Gastropoda > Neomphalida > Peltospiridae > Gigantopelta > Gigantopelta aegis. The sequence continues at coordinate 29,646,939 of NC_054708.1, forward strand.
CAATGTACTGTTTGATAGTGTATCTTACACTGAATGTTCTGGCGTGAAACATAGGTGTACAGGCTCTCATTATTAATAAAGACAATGTACTGTTTGATAGTGTATCTTACACTGAATGTTCTGGCGTGAAACATAGGTGTACAGGCTCTCATTATTAATAAAGACAATGTACTGTTTGATAGTGTATCTTACACTGAATGTTCTGGCGTGAAACATAGGTGTACAGGCTCTCATTATTAATAAAGACAATGTACTGTTTGATAGTGTATCTTACACTGAATGTTCTGGCGTGAAACATAGGTGTACAGGCTCTCATTATTAATAAAGACAATGTACTGTTTGATAGTGTATCTTACACTGAATGTTCTGGCGTGAAACATAGGTGTACAGGCTCTCATTATTAATAAAGACAATGTACTGTTTGATAGTGTATCTTACACTGAATGTTCTGGCGTGAAACATAGGTGTACAGGCTCTCATTATTAATAAAGACAATGTACTGTTTGATAGTGTATCTTACACTGAATGTTCTGGCGTGAAACATAGGTGTACAGGCTCTCATTATTAATAAAGACAATGTACTGTTTGATAGTGTATCTTACACTGAATGTTCTGGCGTGAAACATAGGTGTACAGGCTCTCATTATTAATAAAGACAATGTACTGTTTGATAGTGTATCTTACACTGAATGTTCTGGCGTGAAACATAGGTGTACAGGCTCTCATTATTAATAAAGACAATGTACTGTTTGATAGTGTATCTTACACTGAATGTTCTGGCGTGAAACATAGGTGTACAGGCTCTCATTATTAATAAAGACAATGTACTGTTTGATAGTGTATCTTACACTGAATGTTCTGGCGTGAAACATAGGTGTACAGGCTCTCATTATTAATAAAGACAATGTACTGTTTGATAGTGTATCTTACACTGAATGTTCTGGCGTGAAACATAGGTGTACAGGCTCTCATTATTAATAAAGACAATGTACTGTTTGATAGTGTATCTTACACTGAATGTTCTGGCGTGAAACATAGGTGTACAGGCTCTCATTATTAATAAAGACAATGTACTGTTTGATAGTGTATCTTACACTGAATGTTCTGGCGTGAAACATAGGTGTACAGGCTCTCATTATTAATAAAGACAATGTACTGTTTGATAGTGTATCTTACACTGAATGTTCTGGCGTGAAACATAGGTGTACAGGCTCTCATTATTAATAAAGACAATGTACTGTTTGATAGTGTATCTTACACTGAATGTTCTGGCGTGAAACATAGGTGTACAGGCTCTCATTATTAATAAAGACAATGTACTGTTTGATAGTGTATCTTACACTGAATGTTCTGGCGTGAAACATAGGTGTACAGGCTCTCATTATTAATAAAGACAATGTACTGTTTGATAGTGTATCTTACACTGAATGTTCTGGCGTGAAACATAGGTGTACAGGCTCTCATTATTAATAAAGACAATGTACTGTTTGATAGTGTATCTTACACTGAATGTTCTGGCGTGAAACATAGGTGTACAGGCTCTCATTATTAATAAAGACAATGTACTGTTTGATAGTGTATCTTACACTGAATGTTCTGGCGTGAAACATAGGTGTACAGGCTCTCATTATTAATAAAGACAATGTACTGTTTGATAGTGTATCTTACACTGAATGTTCTGGCGTGAAACATAGGTGTACAGGCTCTCATTATTAATAAAGACAATGTACTGTTTGATAGTGTATCTTACACTGAATGTTCTGGCGTGAAACATAGGTGTACAGGCTCTCATTATTAATAAAGACAATGTACTGTTTGATAGTGTATCTTACACTGAATGTTCTGGCGTGAAACATAGGTGTACAGGCTCTCATTATTAATAAAGACAATGTACTGTTTGATAGTGTATCTTACACTGAATGTTCTGGCGTGAAACATAGGTGTACAGGCTCTCATTATTAATAAAGACAATGTACTGTTTGATAGTGTATCTTACACTGAATGTTCTGGCGTGAAACATAGGTGTACAGGCTCTCATTATTAATAAAGACAATGTACTGTTTGATAGTGTATCTTACACTGAATGTTCTGGCGTGAAACATAGGTGTACAGGCTCTCATTATTAATAAAGACAATGTACTGTTTGATAGTGTATCTTACACTGAATGTTCTGGCGTGAAACATAGGTGTACAGGCTCTCATTATTAATAAAGACAATGTACTGTTTGATAGTGTATCTTACACTGAATGTTCTGGCGTGAAACATAGGTGTACAGGCTCTCATTATTAATAAAGACAATGTACTGTTTGATAGTGTATCTTACACTGAATGTTCTGGCGTGAAACATAGGTGTACAGGCTCTCATTATTAATAAAGACAATGTACTGTTTGATAGTGTATCTTACACTGAATGTTCTGGCGTGAAACATAGGTGTACAGGCTCTCATTATTAATAAAGACAATGTACTGTTTGATAGTGTATCTTACACTGAATGTTCTGGCGTGAAACATAGGTGTACAGGCTCTCATTATTAATAAAGACAATGTACTGTTTGATAGTGTATCTTACACTGAATGTTCTGGCGTGAAACATAGGTGTACAGGCTCTCATTATTAATAAAGACAATGTACTGTTTGATAGTGTATCTTACACTGAATGTTCTGGCGTGAAACATAGGTGTACAGGCTCTCATTATTAATAAAGACAATGTACTGTTTGATAGTGTATCTTACACTGAATGTTCTGGCGTGAAACATAGGTGTACAGGCTCTCATTATTAATAAAGACAATGTACTGTTTGATAGTGTATCTTACACTGAATGTTCTGGCGTGAAACATAGGTGTACAGGCTCTCATTATTAATAAAGACAATGTACTGTTTGATAGTGTATCTTACACTGAATGTTCTGGCGTGAAACATAGGTGTACAGGCTCTCATTATTAATAAAGACAATGTACTGTGTACTGTTTGATAGTGTATCTTACACTGAATGTTCTGGCGTGAAACATAGGTGTACAGGCTCTCATTATTAATAAAGACAATGTACTGTTTGATAGTGTATCTTACACTGAATGTTCTGGCGTGAAACATAGGTGTACAGGCTCTCATTATTAATAAAGACAATGTACTGTTTGATAGTGTATCTTACACTGAATGTTCTGGCGTGAAACATAGGTGTACAGGCTCTCATTATTAATAAAGACAATGTACTGTTTGATAGTGTATCTTACACTGAATGTTCTGGCGTGAAACATAGGTGTACAGGCTCTCATTATTAATAAAGACAATGTACTGTTTGATAGTGTATCTTACACTGAATGTTCTGGCGTGAAACATAGGTGTACAGGCTCTCATTATTAATAAAGACAATGTACTGTTTGATAGTGTATCTTACACTGAATGTTCTGGCGTGAAACATAGGTGTACAGGCTCTCATTATTAATAAAGACAATGTACTGTTTGATAGTGTATCTTACACTGAATGTTCTGGCGTGAAACATAGGTGTACAGGCTCTCATTATTAATAAAGACAATGTACTGTTTGATAGTGTATCTTACACTGAATGTTCTGGCGTGAAACATAGGTGTACAGGCTCTCATTATTAATAAAGACAATGTACTGTTTGATAGTGTATCTTACACTGAATGTTCTGGCGTGAAACATAGGTGTACAGGCTCTCATTATTAATAAAGACAATGTACTGTTTGATAGTGTATCTTACACTGAATGTTCTGGCGTGAAACATAGGTGTACAGGCTCTCATTATTAATAAAGACAATGTACTGTTTGATAGTGTATCTTACACTGAATGTTCTGGCGTGTGAAACATAGGTGTACAGGCTCTCATTATTAATAAAGACAATGTACTGTTTGATAGTGTATCTTACACTGAATGTTCTGGCGTGAAACATAGGTGTACAGGCTCTCATTATTAATAAAGACAATGTACTGTTTGATAGTGTATCTTACACTGAATGTTCTGGCGTGAAACATAGGTGTACAGGCTCTCATTATTAATAAAGACAATGTACTGTTTGATAGTGTATCTTACACTGAATGTTCTGGCGTGAAACATAGGTGTACAGGCTCTCATTATTAATAAAGACAATGTACTGTTTGATAGTGTATCTTACACTGAATGTTCTGGCGTGAAACATAGGTGTACAGGCTCTCATTATTAATAAAGACAATGTACTGTTTGATAGTGTATCTTACACTGAATGTTCTGGCGTGAAACATAGGTGTACAGGCTCTCATTATTAATAAAGACAATGTACTGTTTGATAGTGTATCTTACACTGAATGTTCTGGCGTGAAACATAGGTGTACAGGCTCTCATTATTAATAAAGACAATGTACTGTTTGATAGTGTATCTTACACTGAATGTTCTGGCGTGAAACATAGGTGTACAGGCTCTCATTATTAATAAAGACAATGTACTGTTTGATAGTGTATCTTACACTGAATGTTCTGGCGTGAAACATAGGTGTACAGGCTCTCATTATTAATAAAGACAATGTACTGTTTGATAGTGTATCTTACACTGAATGTTCTGGCGTGAAACATAGGTGTACAGGCTCTCATTATTAATAAAGACAATGTACTGTTTGATAGTGTATCTTACACTGAATGTTCTGGCGTGAAACATAGGTGTACAGGCTCTCATTATTAATAAAGACAATGTACTGTTTGATAGTGTATCTTACACTGAATGTTCTGGCGTGAAACATAGGTGTACAGGCTCTCATTATTAATAAAGACAATGTACTGTTTGATAGTGTATCTTACACTGAATGTTCTGGCGTGAAACATAGGTGTACAGGCTCTCATTATTAATAAAGACAATGTACTGTTTGATAGTGTATCTTACACTGAATGTTCTGGCGTGAAACATAGGTGTACAGGCTCTCATTATTAATAAAGACAATGTACTGTTTGATAGTGTATCTTACACTGAATGTTCTGGCGTGAAACATAGGTGTACAGGCTCTCATTATTAATAAAGACAATGTACTGTTTGATAGTGTATCTTACACTGAATGTTCTGGCGTGAAACATAGGTGTACAGGCTCTCATTATTAATAAAGACAATGTACTGTTTGATAGTGTATCTTACACTGAATGTTCTGGCGTGAAACATAGGTGTACAGGCTCTCATTATTAATAAAGACAATGTACTGTTTGATAGTGTATCTTACACTGAATGTTCTGGCGTGAAACATAGGTGTACAGGCTCTCATTATTAATAAAGACAATGTACTGTTTGATAGTGTATCTTACACTGAATGTTCTGGCGTGAAACATAGGTGTACAGGCTCTCATTATTAATAAAGACAATGTACTGTTTGATAGTGTATCTTACACTGAATGTTCTGGCGTGAAACATAGGTGTACAGGCTCTCATTATTAATAAAGACAATGTACTGTTTGATAGTGTATCTTACACTGAATGTTCTGGCGTGAAACATAGGTGTACAGGCTCTCATTATTAATAAAGACAATGTACTGTTTGATAGTGTATCTTACACTGAATGTTCTGGCGTGAAACATAGGTGTACAGGCTCTCATTATTAATAAAGACAATGTACTGTTTGATAGTGTATCTTACACTGAATGTTCTGGCGTGAAACATAGGTGTACAGGCTCTCATTATTAATAAAGACAATGTACTGTTTGATAGTGTATCTTACACTGAATGTTCTGGCGTGAAACATAGGTGTACAGGCTCTCATTATTAATAAAGACAATGTACTGTTTGATAGTGTATCTTACACTGAATGTTCTGGCGTGAAACATAGGTGTACAGGCTCTCATTATTAATAAAGACAATGTACTGTTTGATAGTGTATCTTACACTGAATGTTCTGGCGTGAAACATAGGTGTACAGGCTCTCATTATTAATAAAGACAATGTACTGTTTGATAGTGTATCTTACACTGAATGTTCTGGCGTGAAACATAGGTGTACAGGCTCTCATTATTAATAAAGACAATGTACTGTTTGATAGTGTATCTTAACTGAATGTTCTGGCGTGAAACATAGGTGTACAGGCTCTCATTATTAATAAAGACAATGTACTGTTTGATAGTGTATCTTGAACTGAATGTTCTGGCGTGAAACATAGGTGTACAGGCTCTCATTATTAATAAAGACAATGTACTGTTTGATAGTGTATCTTGAACTGAATGTTCTGGCGTGAAACATAGGTGTACAGGCTCTCATTATTAATAAAGACAATGTACTGTTTGATAGTGTATCTTGAACTGAATGTTCTGGCGTGAAACATAGGTGTACAGGCTCTCATTATTAATAAAGACAATGTACTGTTTGATAGTGTATCTTGAACTGAATGTTCTGGCGTGAAACATAGGTGTACAGGCTCTCATTATTAATAAAGACAATGTACTGTTTGATAGTGTATCTTGAACTGAATGTTCTGGCGTGAAACATAGGTGTACAGGCTCTCATTATTAATAAAGACAATGTACTGTTTGATAGTGTATCTTACACTGAATGTTCTGGCGTGAAACATAGGTGTACAGGCTCTCATTATTAATAAAGACAATGTACTGTTTGATAGTGTATCTTGAACTGAATGTTCTGGCGTGAAACATAGGTGTACAGGCTCTCATTATTAATAAAGACAATGTACTGTTTGATAGTGTATCTTACACTGAATGTTCTGGCGTGAAACATAGGTGTACAGGCTCTCATTATTAATAAAGACAATGTACTGTTTGATAGTGTATCTTACACTGAATGTTCTGGCGTGAAACATAGGTGTACAGGCTCTCATTATTAATAAAGACAATGTACTGTTTGATAGTGTATCTTACACTGAATGTTCTGGCGTGAAACATAGGTGTACAGGCTCTCATTATTAATAAAGACAATGTACTGTTTGATAGTGTATCTTACACTGAATGTTCTGGCGTGAAACATAGGTGTACAGGCTCTCATTATTAATAAAGACAATGTACTGTTTGATAGTGTATCTTACACTGAATGTTCTGGCGTGAAACATAGGTGTACAGGCTCTCATTATTAATAAAGACAATGTACTGTTTGATAGTGTATCTTACACTGAATGTTCTGGCGTGAAACATAGGTGTACAGGCTCTCATTATTAATAAAGACAATGTACTGTTTGATAGTGTATCTTACACTGAATGTTCTGGCGTGAAACATAGGTGTACAGGCTCTCATTATTAATAAAGACAATGTACTGTTTGATAGTGTATCTTACACTGAATGTTCTGGCGTGAAACATAGGTGTACAGGCTCTCATTATTAAAAAGACAATGTACTGTTTGATAGTGTATCTTACACTGAATGTTCTGGCGTGAAACATAGGTGTACAGGCTCTCATTATTAATAAAGACAATGTACTGTTTGATAGTGTATCTTACACTGAATGTTCTGGCGTGAAACATAGGTGTACAGGCTCTCATTATTAATAAAGACAATGTACTGTTTGATAGTGTATCTTACACTGAATGTTCTGGCGTGAAACATAGGTGTACAGGCTCTCATTATTAATAAAGACAATGTACTGTTTGATAGTGTATCTTACACTGAATGTTCTGGCGTGAAACATAGGTGTACAGGCTCTCATTATTAATAAAGACAATGTACTGTTTGATAGTGTATCTTGAACTGAATGTTCTGGCGTGAAACATAGGTGTACAGGCTCTCATTAATAATAAAGACAATGTACTGTTTGATAGTGTATCTTAAACTGAATGTTCTGGCGTGAAACATAGGTGTACAGGCTCTCATTATTAATAAAGACAATGTACTGTTTGATAGTGTATCTTACACTGAATGTTCTGGCGTGAAACATAGGTGTACAGGCTCTCATTATTAATAAAGACAATGTACTGTTTGATAGTGTATCTTACACTGAATGTTCTGGCGTGAAACATAGGTGTACAGGCTCTCATTATTAATAAAGACAATGTACTGTTTGATAGTGTATCTTACACTGAATGTTCTGGCGTGAAACATAGGTGTACAGGCTCTCATTATTAATAAAGACAATGTACTGTTTGATAGTGTATCTTACACTGAATGTTCTGGCGTGAAACATAGGTGTACAGGCTCTCATTATTAATAAAGACAATGTACTGTTTGATAGTGTATCTTACACTGAATGTTCTGGCGTGAAACATAGGTGTACAGGCTCTCATTATTAATAAAGACAATGTACTGTTTGATAGTGTATCTTACACTGAATGTTCTGGCGTGAAACATAGGTGTACAGGCTCTCATTATTAATAAAGACAATGTACTGTTTGATAGTGTATCTTACACTGAATGTTCTGGCGTGAAACATAGGTGTACAGGCTCTCATTATTAATAAAGACAATGTACTGTTTGATATTGTATCTTAAACTGAATGTTCTGGCGTGAAACATAGGTGTACAGGCTCTCATTATTAATAAAGACAATGTACTGTTTGATAGTGTATCTTACACTGAATGTTCTGGCGTGAAACATAGGTGTACAGGCTCTCATTATTAATAAAGACAATGTACTGTTTGATAGTGTATCTTACACTGAATGTTCTGGCGTGAAACATAGGTGTACAGGCTCTCATTATTAATAAAGACAATGTACTGTTTGATAGTGTATCTTAAACTGAATGTTCTGGCGTGAAACATAGGTGTACAGGCTCTCATTTTCATAGTGGGGCAGGCTGGCTTTTGCCCGAATTAAACGAAAATGTCCAAATCTGGAAACAACATTTATTTAATTAGTATTATAACTACCAAACAGCTATATAGGGTTCCAAACAAATCACTATGCATTTTTACATGGATTACAACTAATTTTGAGGGTAGAATGATGGAAATACATGGTAAAAAGGTCTCAGTTTAGCACATTTTGCCTGAATATCTGTTTAATTTTTGCCCAAATTTGAAGTTTTGCTCCAGCACGAGGGGAGCAGTTGCCCCCACCCCTGTCTCGTACGCTTGTGGCGTGAAATAAATATGTTTTAGTTTGTCAAATCTAATACATTAGTTTAAGTTTTCTTTAAATATAATATAATAAAGTGCAACTGGGGCAAGTTGGTAACATTTGGGGGGGGGGGGGGGGGGGGGGCGAGTTGACTAAACAGTATGGAGCGAGTTGGTGTTTGGGGCGTGTTGACCTGGTCCTGCTAGATCTTGCCCTATAAACTTTAAAAATATTTGAATTATTAAGACTATAAATGTACCTGTTGTCATGTTCACTTGGGAAGACCAGGGCTACAACAGTTTGACAAATCTGCTAGCCCGACGCCCATGGCTAGTGGTTTTTAAGTTCGGGCTAGTGAGAAACGCAAAACCCCTCCTTATCGCTCGATCGTGTGTTTTTTTCTTTTCTTTTTCTCTCGGCTGAAATTTCGTTTAATAAATTTGATTGTGACGTTTGTCATCGAATAATCAACGCAATTAGTATATATAATAATAATCCACTTGAACTAGGTCTGCAAACTGCAGTAACATGATATCTCTACATTGCCACAGTTACAGCATGCATTGTTTACTTTTCCCTTTCAAGTTTCTGGCACAGGAAATAAGTCTAATGACATGCATGTTTTGATTGGTTGGACACGTCACATGGTAGTTAATCTTGCACATATGTTTTAGGCTAAGAACTTTGAAATCACCAATCGCGACGACAGGTTAATCTCAATCAAGTAAACCCCAGTCATGCTTTGAATTGCACATGCAATGACTCTGCTTGGCCTATTACGTGTAGCGGTCTGGATACAGCTGCCGATACAAGATGATACCTTTTTTGTTCATCAATTAACAACGGATTAGATGTCGCCATTATATTCTTTTCATATTGGTCTGACACGGGATACTGCCCTGTAATTGAGCAGTTGGCATCACCATTCCTGGCGACATAAGTAGTAGGGCCCTAAATGTATAACCCACTACTAAATACACTGAACCATCATGTCATACTGTCGTACCCTCACTTAAATTTAATTATTTTGATAGTGTTGTTTAGATACCAACCATGAGTTTGCTCAATTATTTTTCCCCGAAGGGAGGGCAAAAGCGAAAAGGGAACAATGACGATGGATCACACTTGACAAAAAACCAAACGTACAACACGACAAAAAACTGAAAGTTACAACATGATTTAAGTGTTTGTTTTATTTTATTGTTATACTCGTAAATGTGTAATGTTACAAAAATGATATAAAAATCTAGTTATAATTGATCAGAAATTTGGGCTAGTGCTTTATCTTGGTGGGCTAGTGTTTTTCACAAACCCACTAGCCCTGTGGCTAGTGACTTTTCAAAATATTTGTCATACTCTGGCTACAAACTACTGCATGTTTCCCTCTTTCTGTCAGTCAAATGTTAAAATATATTAGACATCCATCAGCTACAATTTTAAATGCTCAAAAAAATCCATAGCCACCTTTATTAAACTGTCACCTTTGTCCTCATGTTTTTTCGGCTCATAATATACATGTGCATTGTACAAATGTTATGTAGTTATAATTTATATATATGTATATACACACACACACACACACACACACACACACACATATATATATTAAAGTGAGTTTGCACCTTTTCTTAAAATATTATTTTACTTGCAGAGATCTTCCACAATATGGTCACAAGCAGTGGCAGTCATACTTCGGAAGAACATTTGATGTGTACACAAAACTCTGGAAATTTCAGCAACAACACAGGTACATGTAATTAAACAGGACTCAGAATAAGAAATAATCTTAGTATGGCCTACTGTTGTTCAACCCTGCAATTAAAAAAAACTCCACGGCAAAAAACAACAACATGCCATTGAAAAACAACTTGAATATAGTCCAAGGCAAAAAAATGTCGTGGAGTATTAATAACTCCACAGCATTGCAGTGGTTGTTGTTGGTTTTTAAATGGCAGGCCACAAGAAATATGCCATTTTAATTTTAAACAGAGATGATGGTTTGAGATAATGTGAAAACAAATGTGATCTCTGAGATGTATTTTAGAGCATTACAGATTTTAAATATAACAAAATCATGACCTAAATGGCTGATGAGATAACCATACATGCATTGTAAATCTTTCTCTTGAAAAGTGATTTATAGGGTGGTTTCTGCAGATGAAGTACTGTTTCACCTGTTAGGTGTCATAAAAATTAATGAACTGCTTTTTGCAGGCCTTTATTTCGAGCCTTGTTAAGCCATCATAGTGAAGCACTATATATTAACTTTAATAGCATACAGAGGATAATTTTATGTGGGTCCAATAAAACAGTTGCAATATATAATATTCCATTATTTTACTGGTTATTTAATGACTCTTCTACGATCTATTCCATAGGAGTGGGAGATTAAAAGAATCCTTCATATATGTCCATGTGGGACAGGGCTATTCCACCTGAGGGTACATAATTTGTTGTCAGGGACGAGGCTTGCCGAGTCCCAGACATCGTATTATGTACCCGAGGGTGGAATAGCCCTGTTCCACATGGATACATAATGGATGATTATTTTTCTCCCATCCAGTAGATGAAAAACAAGTATTTTGGGAAAACGTGAAAAACCTACATATTTTTTTTTATTATCTTACAATAAAATAATCATAACCATTAAAAAGATCGTACCCAAAAATGGTGCATACTAAGAGTATAAACCGAAAATGATAGTATAATTTCATGATGACAGCAGGTTTCCTTGTTTTTATGAAATATAAAAAGTATTTCTTGCATTATTTTGCCGTTTACGTGACATCACCCAATGTTAATATCAACTCAAACAATAGAAGTCGAAGTGGTCATGCAAGACCGATTTATTCTGCATGGGCTTACGTCGTGGAATACGCCTGTCTTGCATGGCAAGGGATGGGAGAATAAACCTGTTTCCAGTACTTGCATACATGTATATATTGATATGTACTGACAGTACTATGCCATTTGTATAAAAAAAAACCCACATAAATTAGTTTTATTTGCATTAAAAAAATATTACAGCAGGTCAAAGTCTTATACCTTTACCTCTCCCACCCATCATCGGTCTGGTGATATTAATGTACTTTTGAAATAGTCTTGGTGTAAATCACAAAATAATCAGTATTTCACTATGAAAGTATCAGACTGATGAAAATACATTCAATAAATTACTTTTATTCCTCAGCATGTTTGTGTACTCGTCAATGAGATTTGATATGCTTTATTTTTTATTTCAGGCAAATACTAGATGGAAAATATGGGTTAAAACGCTGGCAAATTGGTGAAATTGCATCCAAAATTGGACAGTTGTACTACCACTACTAGTAAGTAAAAACTGTTGTAAACATGGATAAAAAATCGTTCTTTTCCACTGCTTGATGCACAGGTTTTACTACTGATTTTAGTTTAATGTTTTAATACTTGCTCAGGACTTCTAGATTATGGTAGCCCCACTCCCATGGCTAGTGATATTCAGTGTTGGGCTAGTAAATAACTACTGTTGCCATGCCTAATGGCTAGTGAAATTATTTTGTCAAATGTTGCACTTAAGTCTATTTTGTAAATATGAATATCCTCACCCACCCCAACCCCCAATGTTAGTGTTTTTAAGCTCTCTCTCCCTCTTTAGGTGACATATCTGATTATTACTATTATTTAGTAAAATTATATTAATTTAAAGTAAAGTAGGGCTAGTGAACTTTTAACTGTGGCTAGTAAAAAAAAATTAATTACTGATCCCATGGCTAGTGGATTTTATAAAAATTCTAGAAGCCTGACTTGCTGTTATATGTTGTTAAAAACTACATTGTGTACATAGCTTTGCTTAGCTTTTATTCTACTCTTTATCACAAGTCTTTGATTAAAATTCAAATGTGTGCTTTACATGCCAGTTTGTTAATAAAAATTAATACTCATTCAAGGTGCCTAGGTTGTGAGATCGAACCACCTTGTCAGACCCACTGGGTGTTTCCTCAAACCAACCAACCCCATGTCTGGTATCTCAATGCTGTTCTGTCATATAAAAGATCCCTAAATGCTTGTGAAAAAAATATAGTGGATTTCTTGAAAATGAAAAAAATGTTTTATTTAACAACGCACTCAACACATTTTATTTATGGTTATATAGCATCAGATGTATGGTTAAGGGCCACACAGATTTTGAGAGGAAACCTGCTGTCGCCACTACATGAGCTACTCTTTCCGATTAGCAGCAAGGGATCTTTTATTTGCGCTTCCCACAGGCAGGATAGCACAAACCATGGCCTTTGTTGAACCAGCTATGGATCACTGGTCGGTGCAAGTGGTTTACACCTACCCATTGAGCCTTGTGGAGCACTCACTCAGGGTTTGGAGTCTGTATCTGGATTAAAAATCCCATGCCTTGACTGGGATCCGAACCCAGTACCTACCAGCCTGTAGACCGGTGGCCTAACCATGACGCCACCGAGGCCGGTCTTGGAAAATGAAGGAAGGGACATAGCTTTGTGATAAAGTGCTTGCTTGATACGCAGTGGGTCTAGGATCGATTCTCGTCGGTGGACCCATTAGGCAATTTCTTGTTCCAGCCAGTGCACCACAACTTGTATATCAAATGCCGTGGTATGTGCTATCCTGTCTGAGATGGAGCATATAAATGATTCCTTGCTATAAATTGAAAAATTTAGTGGGTTTCCTCTCTAAGACTGACAGAATTACCAAATGTTTGATATCCTATAGCTGATGATTAATAAACCAACATGCTTAGTTGTTTCATTAACAAAAACAAACTTAACTTCGTCTGAATTACCAAATGTTTGACATCCAATAACCACGTTCAATTAATCAGTGTGCTTAAAACAAACATTAACAATGATGAATGAACTTCCTATAGATTCATACATGTGTATTACTATTAGTATACATTGTAGATATACTTGTACCTGCATTCTGTTTTAATTTTCAGTCTGAGGACCAGTGAAACCAACTATCTCAATGAATCATTTTCCTTTTATTCTGCAATAAGAATGAGGGCGTACTACTCCAAGGCCACAAAGGAAGAAAGGTACGTCGTCATTTTCATTTTGCAGCAAGCCCATAAATTAAGGAAAAGTCAATCACAATTTTGTTCTCTCACTATTAAAAATAGTGTACAATGTACAATTCTTCTCATTACTGATGGATGGTCAGTTGTAAAAGAATGTGTATGTGTGTACACATAAATTATTCAATGTTTTAACCAACATATTTCATTTTTGTAGAACTAGTACTGTTAATAACGTGAAATTCATTGCACAGCGACATGAACAGGTAGAGATTCAACATGTTTTAATAAACATTTTCCACAGGACATATTAATAATGTGTGTTACATGAACACTCTTGTGTTGGCATTATTTTTTAGTGGTATTTTTGGTCTAAATTCCAGCATTAGACCTGTATAATTTAATTTATTAATTAGATGTAAAAATATCAAATTTATATCAGATTCTTTGGTTTTATTTTATAAGATGTAACTGTTTTAAATTTGCTTTTCCCCGAAATTGAAACATATTTTATGATTTCATAATTTCTAAGCAAATAAATTTTAGAGCTCATTGAATTACATATTTACAGTTAATTAATATTACAATACGAATTCTGTGCCTTTTAACCTTTCAAAGGTTTTTTAATTAATATTTTAGTCTTGGAAGTAATTAATCAGCTTTTTGAAGACAAAATCAAAATCAAATAAGCATTCTGCGTATTATATTTTTAAAAAGTATTTTACAAATGCTGAAAGTTTTGTTTTGCTTAACAGTATGCTACATGATATAGGAAAGTCTCTAGTAATGGTTTGCCAGGACAGGTCAGTTTTGTTGTGATGTAACACTATTAACTAGTGACGATTGGTGTGCAGGCCTTCTAATGCTGATATGTGCCAGTGTCAACGTGTGTGCAAATTTCTGTTTAACCATGTATTATTAGAATCTATTACCATTGTACGGCAATTCCAACCCGAGGGACAAAATGTTTTTATGTGAGGGCTGAGATTTACCGAGGCCCTTACAAAAACATTTTGTCCCGAAGGTGGGAATTGCCTTATCTATACCTCAAAATGGTGATTGATTCTTTTTCTTGCCCATTTAATTTCAATAACAAAACATCAATTTTGTAAGCTACGGTTTGTTTATTCTAGAATGATTCATAAACATTTAACCTACAAACTCGTTTAATCATGTACGGAAAAATATAGTCCACAGTTTGCAACATCATAAAATGTAACAACTTAACCATAAATATAAATTTTAAAATATTAATTTGTTTAAATATTTTAAAAACGATGATCCAAAGTGAAATGACAACATGGGGAATATGCAATTCAACAGAATTCTTCAAAATATGAGTCATGACCTCAATCGTCGTAAAACATGAGTTATGTCATCAGGCGTAATTAGAAATTAGAGATTTCAGTCCAGTGGGCAAGAAATTACGCTAGGGAATGTATATTTATGGTGCTGTTCCTTCACAATGTTGTTCAAACATTGTGTTCCTTTAGTGTTTTTATGATGTTGTTTTGAATAGTTACACTACATAATTTAACCTTTTCCAATCACCAAAGTGCAATTTAATAATGGCTCATTTAACACACAATTAACATATTTAATTTAGTTTGTGGTAAATATTATTTATTAAATAGATCTGCCAAATTCATTCTTACATTTCTGTATGTGGGAGTTAACATGCACACTGCAAATGTATGGTGTACAGTTTAGACTATTAAAAATATGAATATCGAAACGTATTACACCACTTGTGAATGTAACAGTAAATTATGTTTGTTAGATATGTTTGCAAATTCAGACAGATCTAACATGTATATATTCGATACTAACCTGAAGATGTTCTAATCCTATATTAATTTAATCCAATACTAGTTCTTAATCCAGTGTACTTTATCATGTTATGAAACATACCAAATACTGATTATCATCGGGATGCCTCATACACATGTAACTATATATATAATAAATGGGGTATTTAATTAGCAAACCTTACTATTTAAGGGGAGTTTTCACTTTGACAATTAATCACTCCCCTCATCACTCCCCTCAATGTTTTGGAGGTATGGGGCCTAATTCACTAAACTCTTGCAACTTTGCGATCTCGCAGTGCAATGCTAAAAGACTTACAAAGAGGATGCTTTGTTGTCTAGCAGAGCCTAAGAGAGCTTTGTGAAGTAGGCCCCTGGTTTAGAAACCTTTTTTGTTGATGTTATTAGATATTTTATATTTAAAATGAGTTAAGCTGTGGGATAATTTTAACTTTTAATAATATTAAATTATTTAAATTCTTTGGCATAGATACCCAGTAGTAAATGATAACACTTCATTAAAAGTGTAAAAAAAATAAAAATAATTAAAAAAAAAATTGTTTAATCATATGATAGATAACAGTTGTTCTGCACACATACAACACGACATGTGCACTAGCTTTATTGTAAGGCCTGTTGTCTGTATGCATGGCTAAACTGGTCAGTGGTGCTTCCTTCCGTTCCCAGTCCACAGCTTCCAGTACCATCTACGTCCAATCTCTCCTGTCGTCTAGTCCGCTAAGTGGTATTCCTTTCAAACATAGTGTACATCTAGTAGAACTACATCCTAAACATTGTCTTACCCATTTCTCTGCATGTTCATGTCATCTCCAACAACCAAAGACTTTATATACATGTAGCTTTTGTCAATCTTCCTGTATATTGTCATTTTGTGTACATCCATGGTTAAAGATAATTTATGAGATTTTGAAAAAATGTGACCTTTTCAAACAAAGTGACAATGATAAGTTGGTTCAAATATTTGAAAGTGGAACAAATTGGATGTGATCTCTCTATTGAGAGAATTGGATATACCCTCCTCATTGCATCTAGATTGCTCTGTCAAAGGATGGGGTACATGTATGTGCTGTTCTCTCTGAAATTTTGAGAAATGCATATTAAAGATCCTATTAACATTATTTTCATATGCATTAAAGGGACATTCCTGAGTTTTCTACAAGTTTTAAGATGTTATCGACTAACAGAGACTTTTTAACAATTGTAATTACATATGAAATATATTTTTCTGCATAAAATGTTAATGGCTGTATATTAAACGTGTTTCTGATCATTATAATATTTGTACTAGGTAAAATTTCATTTTATTTCCTAAATTATTATCTTTCTTCGTATACATGTACGAAATTATTTGAAGACAAAATTCAGTTTGGGCTTGTTACAAATATTAAGATGACCAGAAACACATTGAATATATAGACAGTAATATTCTAAACAAGAAAATAGATTTAATTTGTATGCTTAATCGTAGAACTGTTTTATTAGTCGGAAATATCTTACAGTGCAGCAAACTCAGGAATGTCCCTTTAATATTAGGATTTTATAAATAGGTGAATAACAGAGGGCTCGACCTTAGCGGTTGCCCAGGGTATTTTGGCTACCAAATGTTTGCTCGGTCTACCAGATGTTTAAACCTGGTAGTCCACCGGGCTACTATATATTTGTTATACACGTCCAGTTACTCTGCATTTTTTTCAAGTATTAAATTTATGGGGCTACCCATTTTTACTGGGGACTACCAGATTTTATAACCTGGTAGCCCATTTGGCTACCACTGAAAAAAGTTAAGGTCAAGGCCGGCACAATGTCGTGTACCTGTAATTATAATGTTTGACAGAGAAAATAAGTATGAACAATGGGCCCTGTGTTCCTTTATTAGCTGCATATAACTAATCAAAAGTACATTGTAAACCCAAATACAAAAAGTTTGTTTTGTTTAACGACACCAATGGAGCACATTGATTAATTAATTATCGGCTATTGGATGTCCAAACATTTGGTAATTCTGACTCGTAGTCATCAGAGGAAACCCACTACATTTTTTCTAATGCAGCAAGGGATCTTTTATATGCACTTTCCCACAGACAGGAAAGCATATACGACGGCTTTTGCCCAGTTGTGGTGCACTGGTTGGAACGAGAAAAAAACCAATCAGCTGGATGGATCCACCGAGGTGGTTCGATCCTGTGACGCAAGCACCTCAAGTTAGCACTCAACGGACTGAGCTAAATCCCGCCCCCCCCCCCCCCATACCTAATTACATGTACATGTATACATTACATTGTAGTGTTGATAGATATTTATACATCTGTGCTTACTTTATAATAGAAAGCCCCATGTGAATTAATTAGTATACATACATGTGGCAGACCTTTCCATATGTTTTTATTAAATATGATTTTCAATTTACATCATGATGATCACAATCATGCTTACTAAAACGTCTAAAAAAAATTGTGAATTCACTCTATACATATATTAATACAATCTATCACCGTTGTGAGGTACTGTTGTATACATGTAGATATGGCAGTTCCAACCCAAGGGACAAAATGTTTTTTGTGAGGGCCAAGGTTTACCGCAGCCCTTACACAAACATTTTGTCCTCAGTACTGCAATTGCCTTATGTACACCTCACAACGGTGATTGATTCTTTTTCTTGCCCATTTAATTACAGTAACAAAACATTAATTTTATAAGCTACAGTTTGTTTATGGTAGAATGATTCATAAACATTTCACCTACGAACTCATTTAATCATACACAGAAAAATATAGTCTACCTTATGCAGTGACATAAAAAATTTAACAACTTACCAATAAATATAAAGTTGAAAATATTAATTTGTTTAAATATTTTTAAAACAATGATACAATGTGAAATGGCAAACAGAACTCTGAAAAACATGAGTTATGACGTCAATCGTAGTAAAACAGGAGTTATGATGTCATGCGTATGTAGAAATCATCCAGCAACGGGGTGCTAGACAGATTTATCTAGCACTATGCAAAAGCTGGCTAATTCAGTCCAATGGGCAAGAATATAGTGTATCCCCTTCATCATAATTATATATTTTAGGTGGATTTGGTTGGTCAGTTTTTTAATGACTAAAGATCATCCTGGCTTTGAAAGCCAGTGGGGACATGATACATTTTCTAAACCGACAAAATAAAATTTAGGATCTGTTTGGAACTGTTTGGTTGATGATGTGGTTGATGTGTCTTAACTTTGTACTTATTATATCTCACTGTTCCTTGGTTGTGGCATTTCTGTACTCTCTTCAACTCTGTCTGTGAATGGTATTTCCAAGAACAGGTGATAAATATCTGGTGTCGGTTCCAGGCAGTGGTCATAGCAATATTGAACTCTTTGTGACCTTCAGTTACTTGATTGTGTAGCATCTCAAGGGGCTGTTCAACATCTATTTAATTCCCAGGGGTGGGTGGTCATGGAAATGTTATGGGAGAGCGAGGGTTGTGTTTGTCAACTATTACATAACATTTTCGAAACATATGTCGCTTTTTATTTATGAAGTAAAAGCAGCAAGATGTTGCTGTTTTGTTCTTTAATAAATTGTTTTCTATCTGGCATTCATCACCAAAACCAATCAAGCATATAAAATAGTATCGGTCAAATTATTTCTTAAGGACAGGTAAAGTGGGGTGGACGTATTCGTGAGCATTGCATAATTTACGAGATGGGGATGGTCTTAGTGTCAGAAATTTTTTACATGGGGGGGGGGGGGGGGGTATAAACAAAATTTAAATGCCAGATTTTGTGTTGTGAACATGTACATGTATTTGTTGAACGGCCCCCAGGCATTTTATACATACTATATGTAATATTATGTACATAATTATTATTTGAATTAAATTGTTTTGTTTCTCCATTATGTTGTTAACTAGTACACATTTATATTTTTAAAAGACTGCCAGTGTTAGCTCTGAGTGATCAGACAATTTCGTCAAATCATCACTTTAAACTAAATTGCAAAACCTCAGTTATTTTCTAATCAAATAACAATTATTGCATGAAATTTATTTGACAAATTAAAATAAAATTTGCCAATTTTTATTAAAATTTGAATTTGGCGAGTGCTCTGACTAACATGTAGTTTCCATTGTAATACAATGTATGTTTTATTCAAACAGGGCTTTGTATACATTTATATTACTAAAAAACTGTCCTAACTTAAAAGGACATACCCTAGTTTTTAAACACTAACGCATATCTTTTACTATTAGAACCATTTTTGATAACTGAAATCATACTTTACTTAGATTTTATTGTTTAGATTATCTATTTCCGTACATTTGAAGTGTTTTTGGTCATCCTGGTATTTTTAATACCACAAAATGCATTTCTCATATTTTTAAAAACGCATGTGCGTCTGAGAAGTAACAGCTATGGAGTCCAGTTTTAGTCTATTTTTAGAGGGTATTTCACCATTTCAAAGTCACAGACTCATGTTTCGTTGTGATACAGGTTTGTAGATTAATGTGAACTTAGTGTTAATTTTCACGAGTTGAAACTAGGGTATGTCCCTGTAAGCTTCCATTGTAAAGTGTTAGAGGCAAACAGGGCTTTGTATTTTTAAATCATTAAAATTACATACATGTTAATGTACATGTAATTACGTTTTCTTGTTTAGAATATCAAGGTCTGTATGTCCAGTGTGTTTCTGGTCATCCTACATGTATACTCAATGTTTGTAGTACTACATTTTATCTTATAAGTTATAACTTACCCGTAAAATCCATGTCATAAACCCATTTGATATTTACCATTATTAACACGGTTAATAATGTTTTGCTGTCAGTGGGACGTTTGTTTCCAAGACAACAAGACTTATATAACTGAGTGTAACATTTTCATAAGATTTAGTTAGAGTGTATAGCGTCAAAGTACATTCATGCTAATCATGATGACGTTAAACTACCGATGGAGGCAACTTCAAAACTGTGATTTAATAAATATTGAATTAAAATGTTATTTTGAAAGTGTTATAGGATAAATAGAATTGGCTACTCATGTATAGTATCAACCTCGTCTATCAAGCAAAACCCACAAAAGTTAGCCACACATATTTTTGTTTCATTTCAACTTATTCAATTAAGGTTCAAGTATGTTGTCCTGGGCACACACCTCCGCTATCTGGGCTATCTGTCATGGACAGTAGGTTGGTTGTTAATTGTTAGTGGTTAGTGAGAGAGAAGAAGGTGTAGTGGTCTTACACCTACCCATTGAGCTGTTAAAACTCGCTATGGGTGGGAGCCGGTACTGGGCTGTGAACCCTGTACCTATTAGCCTTATGTCCGATGGTTTAACCACGACACGGCCGAGGCCGGTAGCCACACATAACTGGCTTATGTTCAGATCAGAGCCAATCCTGCAATTAACAAAATATCTACGGGGAAAAAACCCTGTCCAAACCATTGCTGATTGCCGTGTACAATTGCAGGGGTTGAGAGCAAGCAAGACACTTAAAAACCAGCCTCGCATTATTATTCCTTTGTCTTTTGACAGTTGTCTAATATAGAATATAACGGGACAATATTTTGAAATCTGAGGTAACCGGAAATAGGTTCACGTGGTTTTTACCTAGGTAACCAATTGTTCGGTTACGTGAATTATATTTGCATAACCTGTGGATTACCTGATCAGTTACATGTACCTCAAAGTTACGTTGAAATTATATTTTAAATACATAATTTTTAGCTCAAACATAAAGTTAAAACAAAATACAAAAGAAAACGTTTTATGAAACAGTTTCTTTAATGCTTACAAATTGAAAGAAGTGACTTGTAGATGTTTCTTTTGTTTTCGTACGATCGTAGCGTTGTAGATTTATTATTATTATTATTATTATTACTATTATTATTATTATTATTATTCACCACTTGCCATCGGGATCGCAAAAAGTAATTTTTAGTTGCCCGAATCTAAAAACCACTGTCCTTGGGCATCAGGTGACCGTATTCTAGAACCTCTGTGCAGCTTGCGGAAGTTAATACTATTGTAAAAGGACTAAATATCAGCCCAGTACTGAAACAAAATAAGATACATTTGGAGGAAAAATGCCCATTCCCTGGTGCATGATTAGACTAATAATTTTGTTTCATAAATAACAAATAAAGGCTACCATTTGTCACTGATATGTAAAATTTAGTATATAGCAGATTAAAAAAAAACCCCACCAAAAACCCAAACAACAAATGTCCAGTTCCTCTGAACTACATGTATAAAACAGGCTACTTATTGGTGCATGATTAGATTAATAAAAATAAATCTTATAATAACATAAAAAGAAAGAACACAATCTGACACTGACATTTTGCGGTGGCGATGCTACTTTCACTTTATCGCTGGTACTTCTATACTACAGTGACGTTCCAAATGTTTGTTATTTAAAGCTCATTATGCGATGTTAGTATTTGTGACATTTTTGCATTTTCAACCTTTGTAAAATTATAGGCAATCCAGTATTATGTCTACATATATTCCTTTAGAGATAGAATAGCAGCAGATAATTTAGGTGCCTTAGCGGTCCGTGCACATTTCTTTAAAACTTTTGGCTCGACTCTATACTGAGCCTTTGGTCGCAAGTTACAACCGTTGCAATATACCGTTGTCTACTGATTTACGGCGCATCAAGTATTTAAAAATCAGTCTAAAACATTTGTCGGAATACTAGTAGTATGTCTGCATGAATAAACTTAATGTAATCGTGAAGTCTGCAAGTTTTAATTTCTGAACGTCTACAGGTCACGACGTAACCGATTTAAATTCGCATAAATTTAATTTTGTATAACTGACACGCGAACAGAACGGCGGTTCGCGTGAAATATTGTGCCCTGATATAATCCACCAACCATGGATGGGTTTCATTACACTGATTTTTAAGTCAGCAGACATAATTGTAATGCCAACATGTATACATGTATCACTCAGTAAACTTTCTGTAATATTTCAAAATTTACAAACATGTAGCCAATAAGCTAATTCCAGTTAACTGAAACAGCACATCAGACACAGCTTGTAAGCATTCAGTTCAACTCTGAAAGCAATAAAAAAAAATATGTGTGGAGCATGCTAATTATGTTTGCTACCTTTAAGTAACAGCTAACATCATAATACATTTAATGTATGCAACAGCTGACATCGCAGTAATTTGTATGACACAGCTTGGGCAACTGTTGACATCTTGCAATACTTTCATGATGCAATATTTAATGGTTTTACAGTATACATTGTATATTTTTCCATTGATACAAATATGCATTTAAATGTATTGTAAAGTACATGTAAAAGCCAGTTTGAGCGAACATGACCAAAACCAATAAATATAGAAACACTGAATTGTATACACTGGTATAATTACAAAATGTTCGCATTTATATGATTTCCTCAATTCTGATTGAACGATGTCAAAGAAAAACTGAATGTTATCCTTCAATAAACCTCAGAAAATGACGTCATTACGCCAGCTGAGACATCATTACATAAAACAGGTCATGGAAAGGATGCTAGAAGCAGATGTCTGTGTATTTTAACTAAATATGGTGTGTCCAGGCGCTTGTGCATACATTTTAGAAGAGAGTGGGGGGCTAAACTTTGCCTAGCGAAATTTATGACGAGTTAAGACATGCTTCCCTGGAAAAGTATTGAAAAAAAAAGAGAACATTTGCTTGATAAAAAATTCTTATATAAATGTATGCATTTAATTTTGGTCGTAGAAAAAAAAGCCTCATTACTAATAGTCTGAAATGTGTTGCCATGGAAGTAAAGTTACGATAATTACTTTTTAAAATTCAAATTTAAAGCTCAGGTTCACAGTATATATTTTTTTTAAAGATTATATAATAATAAGCTGAAGTGATATATTTTGCTGGACAAATATGGGTGTGTGGGTAATTTTTGGCATGCTTCCATCAGAGAACTGTTCAAGCATGTCTGTCGTGGGTACAACCTACAACTTCGCCAGAGAGTTCTGTCTATGACAGGTACATGTACATGTAATTTCTGCTGCTTTTGTACTCTATAGTAGAGACCACCTGTTTCTAAACAGGACACCCTTGAAACCAAATAAGAAAGTCCAGTTATAAGAGATACAGTGTAGCCTCGACAAATACCGATTAGTATAGACTCGGTTGATATTTTCCATATTAAAAAATACTCATGATGAATCCTCTATACCCTTACCGAAATGACTTATATTTTTCACTTATAAGTGAAGTATAAGTCGTTAATACTTTTCAAGTATAAGTGACTTATAAGTAAATGATTAGGATTTTGTATGCAAATGAGGTATCACTTATACAAAGTATATGTGACCTATAAGTGAAGCGTTAACCATATATATAAGTGAAGTGTAAGTCATTCGCTTATATTTAACAGAAGTGTTAGATATATATAAGTGACTTATAAGTGAAGTACCAGGTATAAGTGAAGTATAAGTGATTCACTGATATTTAACACAAACTGCTGTATAAGTAAAGTATAGGTGAAGTATAAGTGATTCACTGATATTTACAAATATTGCTGTATAGTGAAGTATAAGTGATTCACTGATATTTTAAAAAAAATGCTGTATAAGTGAAATATAAGTGAAGTATAAGTGATTCACTGATATTTTTAAAAACCCCCACTATAAGTGAAGTATAAGTCATTCACTGATATTTAACAGAAACTGTTGTATAAGTAAAGTATAGGTGAAGTATAAGTGATTCACTGATATTTACAAACATTGCTGTATAAGTGAAGTATAAGTGATTCACTGATATTTTATAAAAACGCTGTATAAGTGAAGTATAAGTGAAATATAAGTGAATATCAAAGGTTGTGGTATGTTCTGTCCTGTCTGAGGTAAGATCATATAAAAGATGACTTGCTGCTTTTGAAACATGTAGAGAGCTTCCTCTGAATACTATGGGTCAGAATTAATTATCAATTTAATTGTTTACATCCAGTAGCCAGTGATGAACTAATCAGTACTCTGGTGACATCATTAAACAAATGAAATTAGGCAGCAATCTGTCTCTGGAGACCAAATTTCAATATTCTTAGGTAATTTTTGTATTAATGCGACTGACCCTATCTCCACCCACAGAAATGGACACTAATTTTGGTCAAGCTACCAACTGGTAACAAATGTTTTGTCAAGAAAAAGAAAAAGAAAAGAAAAAAGAAGAGTGAAACAACAGGTTCAAAATCCATGAATACCATGGGAATTCCCATGACCCATTTAATTCATATAATTGTTTGAAAAAGTTATTATTCTTATGTCACCAGTACAGTATGACAGCACTTCCACACCATATCTGTAAACTGTCAGCAAGACATAAAAATTGAAGCACAATAGTCTATTAACAAAGTGGTGTTTCATTCTTCCCGAAGTGACCCACTAATACATGTATATCTGAACAGTATATGCAAAGAAATATTTTATAAATAATATAAATGAATATTTATTTTTAAATGTTAGATTGGATTCTCTCACATCCCTTTTTTTCAGTTATGTCTTGTTCAGTGCCATCTTGATATATGTCATCCAACATTCAGATGGGATTCTGCAAAGAAAAAAAATATTTCATATAGTCTGAATAGATCTGTTATGTAATTAGCAATTGTTTAATGTAAACATTTAGTTCTTTCTATTAGTTTTTAAAGACTAAGTTAGAGAATCACAGCCTACCAAGTTTCAGATGTGGGGAATCAAAACTTCAGGAAAAAAACTAACTTTCAGTTAAATTTTCAATTTTACTTCTAAAAAATAATAGTTTAAAAAAATATTTAATCAAATCTGTAGAATAAACATTAATTTTTGTATTAAAACAGACTTTGAAATATTCAATGTTGAACTTTAATTTTAATTAAGAAGAAACCAGAAAATAAAATACACATGTATATACATATATTTTTAAACTCTTAAGTTCTGGAAACTACTAGAAAGAATCATGCAAATAAGTAATAACTGTTTATAAATTTCTCTGATTCAACTGATTATGTTTCCATAAGTTTCATGTATTTGTATGTACATGTTGAGGATATTAAAGCTGGATGATCAACTTTAATAAAACATCAGTCAGACTGATTTGTTCAGTACATGAATCATTACAACATGTATGTATCTGGAGATATATTATAACTGGTGAATAAATGAAAACATCCATTTTAATTTTGCATTTTGTAAAAAAAATATGATGACTCTAGGTTTTTCTTTTGGTGTTCTCTGTAGCATCTTTATTTTTTTCTGAACAAACACTAGGTATTCTGACTTTAGAACAGTTTTAATGTAAATGATATTAACATGCAATGATTGGGCTTATAAAAAATTAATATGTGTATTAAGCAAACATAAAAGCTAACAAATATGTTTCATGTTACTGTTTAAAATGTCAGTCATTACAACTGCCCCCATTTCCCTTGGGCTTTTAATTAGAACTGTGTGAAGTAAATTAATTACTCCCAGTCTGCTAGAAGTAGAGATACACATCCTTTTGATAAGAGAGGTACAAAGTGATCAGGTGACATCTCCCATTCTCCTATAGACATTTTATTGCCCCAATTAGTGGAGCTGTGTAATCCCTTTGTAAGGTGATATCTAAAGACTTCCAGTGTTTGTGAATTGCAGAAGTTGATGAACATTACATAAATTATTTTAGTTCATTTAATCAAAATACATATATATATATATATATATATATGATGCTTTTCAAGTTGGCTTTATCACATAAACTGTTTTAATGTACAATGGCACAAATGTTCCTCCATTGCTCCTATAGTCACAATGATAAAAATTATATTGATTAAAAATTATAACTTATTAATACTTCCAAGCTATTAATTGATCATATGGATTTAAAAACTTTAAAATTTGCCTTGACATAAAAAAAGAAAGAAAAATCATGTTTGTTGGTAACAGGGGGAAACCACAAGTATATTTTAATTAATTACTACTAATTACTTATAATATTTAAATGTAAACAACAACACCAAACCTTTATGTGACAAAATAACTATAATCAGCACTATAGTTTGAACTATAGTTGTATTCACTAAATGAAATGTCTATGCACATGCATTAACATAAATGAAAAGAATTTATCAGACAAAGGAATGCCGCCATTTTGTCTATTTGAAAATCCAACAATGATTGTAATGCATGGTTTTTAAATGAAAAACATGAAGTGTTAAAATTAAAAAATAGGTGCTACATGTAGTCATATACTTACCAAATTAGTTTTCCTGTATGATAGACTTGTTCCACGGACATGAGGTATAGTCTTAACAAAACACATGTGCACAAAGAAAATGTCCAGGTGCCGCCATTTTGGGTTTTTTTCTGTAGTTTCCTCCTACTGACTGGAGACCCACACAGTGGTATCTGAATTAAGTCCTTTTGAAGTTGCACCATGGCAAGGCTATTAATCTCAGGATTTTGCACCTCTCATAATAATCCCTTGTTCCATCTGAATTCTTGATGTCATTGTTGTTGTCTTTGTTTTTCTTTCTTTTTTAAAGTTAATTAACTTTTTTTTATATGTAAATACAAATTACTATTAATAGATAAAATAAATCCATACTGTAATAAACATTGAAATGGAGCTCACCCCCACCCCCATCTACACCCCTCTGCCCTACAGCTATAATTTTACAGATATTTATTGTGACAGGTGGTGAGTCTGGAGGGTCTATTTAAGTGGGGAGGTAGCATGGGATAATTATAATCATATAGCATCATGTGTATTAATATTAATATTAATAATTTTAAAAATTATTATTGGAAATACTATCAAATTCTGTTACATGTATGTTTGGTTGTTTAGCCACTGTTCCCAATGAATTTGATAAATCCTGTGAGAAGTTATGAATTTTTAAAAAATAACCATGAAAATGTTTTGGACTTAGTTTTTTTCCCGTTCATTTGGAACACATCATTTCCTTTGCAAAAAGGACTATCTCCAAACTAATAGTTTACTTATATTTCACTTATAGAAACAAACAAAAAATGTCTTAATTCCAGTTCACTTATACCACTGATAAACCACTTATAGGTGAAATATATGTGGAGTATCAGTGATGTATCAGTTAACCATTCTTTTCACTTATACTTATACACACTGATACTTCACTTATACCAATATATGGGTAACTTATAGGCCACTTATAAGTGGCGTATAAGTAAAGTATATTCCACTTATAAGTTTGTATAAGTTATTTCCGTAAGGGTATATGTGATTTCAACACGAATACAGGACATGAAAGCTGAAATACTGGTTTCATGTCAGATCATCCACATTATGTTTGTTCCCAGTTGCTAAAGTAGGTTATGTAGAACATTGATTAATTCACCATTATTGCTCAATATGTGTGGTATGCATCATGCCTTTTTTACTGTTCAGTGTAACAATGCTTTAAAACATGACAAAAGACATTTTGTCAAACCATGGCAGTTGATCATATAAATTATGAATAACGAAAGTACAGATGTTTATTGACTATATGTAATTGTCTTTGAATGGTGCATTAGGGAATTGTGTTACCAGAAATGGAAGTGAGATCATACATGTAGCTTAATTTAAGCTGGATTAATAAGAAAATACTGTTAGCAGTTTAAAATGGTTAACCAAATTCAGTGTAGCTTATAGCCAAACAAATGAAAACAGAGTATTTAAGGATTTTCTGTTATTTCTTTTAGATCCATCAGGATATGAACATAAAAAAGCATGTGCAAACTGTGTGAATTGATGAAGCGTTTACACAAGTTTGCCATGCATGCTGCTGCTTCTGTTTCTTCATACCTCGATGAATCTAAAAGAATTCATAGACAATCCTTACAGTTAAATTTAAAATATACTTACTGATACTAATAAAAACACAAACAAGATTATATTCTTTTTTGAATTTTTTCGTTTGTTCTTGAAAAATAATGCTTAATAATACAAAGTACCAATAGAAAATGAGCCATCAGGGGCCTAATTCACAAAGCTCTCGTAGGCTCTGCTAGACAACAAAGTATACTATTTGCAAGTCTTTTAGCATTGCATTGCGAGATCGCAAAGTTGTGAGAATTTAATGAATTAGGCCCCAGATATATAATGGTCCCTGATGATATTATTCATGTAGAAATTAACAAACTCACGTTGCTTATATGGCTGGACAAACAAGATGGCTTTAATTTGTAATGAATATTATGGAAATTTAATTATATAATATTATTATTGAAACAGTGTAAAAGCTTGGTGTCATTGCTTTATCTTTTTGGCAAATTTATAATAAAATATAGAATGTCATGTACTGGTACATGTACTTCAGCCAAATTCAACTTCAGTTTGCATTTGGCAGATATATAGAGGTATTATTTTTATCATCCATTATCATTCTTTTCATTTGCGACAATTGTAAACAATGTCAGTAATGTACATGTAGGTTGAATATATTTGGCAGCGGTAGACTTGTTAATTAGCAGAACGACAGTGGCGTGACGTCACTAATGATAGGTTTAGTGCTGAAACATACACAGTAACATAACAAAAAGAAGCGATATCTCCTAGGAGAATATCGCTGGAGATATCGCAAATTATAGTGCCAGCGATATCTCCTACAAAAGACTTTAATGGATGATATATATACATGCAACAGCTTGAATCGTGTTATTTATTGATATGTGCATAATGATCCCGTCTGTAGGGGATTATCTAGGTATTGAACAGATAGTCTGCTTTGTTTCACACTTAGAATTTCCCCAGTGTGTTAATGTCATTTGTGAATGATTAATACCGAGTAGCTATGACAACTGCATGCAGGCACATGAATCAGGTGTAAGCATATTTTATTGTGTTAGATAATTAATAATTAATACAAATGGTCATCAGAAACATACGCTTAGAATCCATTTATGTGTATGTGCATTACCTAATACCACAGGCACATCTACAGAGGAGTGTTGAGGGTCGAAACCCCACCTCCCCCATGCTTAAGAAAATTTTCCATTTATGGGGGACCACAATCTAGACCCCCCATTAAATTCCCGCATACACGCCTGTACCAACTAGATATACAACATACATGTACATACACATTTGTGTATACAATTAATGCTATATATGATTTTTTTCTGACTTGTGTATAGTTATATTCATATTATTTGGGGCACTGTGTCATACAGTTTATTAATATCTAATATATGAAGACATGACTGTCATGACAAAATCTGATCATATTGCATACCTGTACATGTGTTTTAATTGTTTGATTATTATTTTTTTCATTCATTAATTTTTATACCATTAAGGTTCAAACATGCTATCCTGGACACACACCTCATATCAGCCGTGGGGTTAATGGTTAGTGAGTGAGAAGTTGGTAGGGTGGCCTTAAATTACACCTTCCCGTTGAGTTTTTCAAACAGATTCTCACTGGGAGCTAGTATTTCACATATTTTGTACTACATATATGTACCATTATGTAAGTCTTACATGTATATTATAAGTCTTATATTATGATAGAATGAAATAATATTCAGAAGGGAGAGATATCAACACTCATGACTTGTTACGTATAATGTACAATATGTATTTATTAGCATAAATTTACATGTTGACTGTAGCAATCAATATTAATTGTAATTATCATAGTAATGAATATACTTCTAATGATAAATTACTTTAGTATTGGTTAAACCAAATGAAAACATCTTAAACTACTGTTAGTTCCTTTGAAGTATTGTGTTTGACGACTTACATGCACTGAAAATTATTTTAAAAGAAAGCTATAGATTGAGGAATAATATCTATCATTAAACCGCGCCTCTCTTGATGAAACAGTGGCATTAGTTGTTGGTTTGCTCCATTTACTTCTACAGGCCTTCGAATTTCATGGAAATGGTACTGTGTCGGTAAAATAAGTGTTTAAATCACAGAACCGAAATTTTATTTCCGATGATTTAAATTATATCGAGTACGACTATTCAACAGAACGTAAAAACAGTTTCCCATCAGTTCCCATGATCACAAGGCAAGTTGAAATCCTATGGCCTGCTCTATAATCGTGTCTTCTGAGTGTCTGGCATCAAGTTACTTAAAACTACATTTCAGTTTTACACACTCTGTAATCTTGGCATTTCTCAAGTGCTGATTCTCTGGCATGGAATTACATGTTCTTGAATATATACATTTAGCCTCCACCTTAATCAGTGGCACTGTGGTCTGTTAATCAATATTCCATTATCCGAATACTCTATATAGTGAACATCGACTACAGAGAGCTTCTTCATAATATCATACTGTAAATACATACATACATGCACATGCACATGTATATATTATTAAATACATGTAGTGTTAACTGTAGAATCATTCATGCATAACTCATAGGCACCAGAAGTGTGGGGGGGGGGGGGGGGGGCACTTACACCTCCAACTCTGAAGCTGGAGGGACATGAGTATGCCCCCCTCATCCACCCTGTTAAAAGACGATCTAAATATGGATTTAAATACATATTTTGATGTTTGGGGGTTTTTTTTACAAGAATGTATATAATTTTTATACAGGTACATGTGTAGCTCATAATTCTCCACTATTAGAAACAGTTTTAATACAACCTGAGTCAATATAAACATTCTAAACTGTTTTATAATAATTGTAGGTGGGTGTGTATTATATATATACATGTATATATTTATGACCTCACATTTAATGCCTGGCCTTTCCACTCCAACCTAGTTACTGCCTAGTATATAATTGGACTTGGTGTAATAGTGATTACGCCATTGGTCTTGGGGTTCTTGGAGCTATTAGATCTGGGCAAATCACGGGATTTCATATTTTGTGGGAAACACTTTCTCAGTCCTGTGTCCTGTAATCATTGGAACCAATGCCTGGGAAACTATTTTTCAGTAATCGTGGATACTAGAATTGAAATCAAGCAAATTACACATGCATGTAAATTAATTTTGTACTTTTATCTGTGTGTAACACAACATGTATAAATAAATGTACATGCAAGTATTGTACACACTGAGATTGATAGTTCGATCCATATTAAAAAAAATTTAATTCTTTATTCATAAAGAAAGTTATTTTCCTCGTATGTAGTCTGCAACTGGTTTTTCATTGAAACATAAACAAGTGAAAGTTTTTTATTATTTGTTTAGTATTCAGTTTATGTCTTATACATGTTTAGCTAAATAAATACATTTACAATGCTTAAACACCTGAGTTTAATTTAGCCCAATATATTTGCACTAAATAGACGGTACTCACTGCGTACATGGGGGGGGGGGGGGGGGGGGGGGGGGGGGTCAAAACCTTTTTTTTCAAGTAAATTTTCAAATTTATTCATGTATTTTTCAGGGGAGCATGACCCAACCCACCTAAAAACTTTGCTCACCGTAGTCTAGAACCCAGTTTCATGCACATGCGCCTGGTAACACATTGTACATTTTTTGGTCCTTCGTTTATTCATTGGTTTGTTCATTAAGTGATTGATTTTTATTTTTTTCATTTATTTCATTTCATTTTATTATTTTGTTATTTCAGGGACAGCTCTGGCACTCACCAAATTCGCCAATTGCAAATTTAAAAAACAATTGGTTAATTTTATTTTAATTAGGCAAAATAAGTTCATGTAATAAATGATATTTTGTTGCAGTATTACTGGATTTCTGCAATTTTTAAAGTTTAATAGATAATTTGGTATGGGGAGGGGGGGGAATCTTGACCCAGGGCTAGCTCGGCCTGTATTTCATTTCATCTGTTTCATTATAACATTTAAAAAAAAAATAATTAAAACCCTGTGGCACTCTACAGGTTAATACAAATACGATACTTGTAAAAGCAAGTATTAGTTATATTGCACCATACACATGGTCTTAATTTAATGATAAGCATGCATTCATTTCATATGGTGTTACCATGACGTTAAAATCTCAGACTCTTAGTAGAGTTCTGAGTGTAGACTCTAAATAAAAGTTTTATAAGCACTATAGGCTTAGTATGTTACAATATCTGGTGTTTTAATGTGTTGTGTGTTTTAACTATTTTTGCAGACCAGACCTGATGGTAAAGAAACTGCGGTATTATGCAAGGTTTATTGTAGTGTGTTTGTTACTCAAAAAGATGAAACTCGTTCGGGATCTTGTACGGGTAGGTCACAACGTTTTGCACTGAAGCTTATCACAATAATTACTTTGCAGCTGATATTTTAGTGTACAGTGTAGATTAAGTTACTAAGTAATTGATTCTTTATTGGTGTGCTATAGTATACGTGACTCAGAATTAAACTAATCAAACATAGTTACATGTCTAAATAAGATTAAGCCATCGGACGACATGCTGGTAGGTACAGGGTTCGCAGCCCGGTACCGGCTCCAACCCAGAGCGAGTTCTTAAGGGCTCAATGGGTAGGTGTAAGGCCACTACACCCTCTTCTCTCTCACTAACCACTAACAAACTAACAACTAACCCACTGTCCTGGACAGGCAGCCCAGATAGCTGGGGTGTGTGCCCAGGACAGCGTGCTTGAAACTTAATTGGATATAAGCACGAAAATAAGTTGAAATCAATCAATCTAAATAAGATGTACAAATGCAACTGAATTTGTTAAAGTTTTAAAATTAACTTTACGAAATAATAACATTTACATCATGTACTTTATAACATATACATGTAGTACACACGGTTATGATATTAAAATGTTTTTGGAATGGTACATGTAATTAGCTCACTACTTTGAATACCACACTCTTATTAACATCTGTTAAAGTAGAAGGGTGTGGTGGCAAAAGTAGGAAACTATATCACTGTGACATTGATATATATGTACATGTATACATGTATATACATGACCATGACCTATAAATTCTGTGATTGTGATTTTTATCTAAGATCAGATATACATGTATAACATTGTAACTATTTCGTTGGTTTATTAGCAATCTACATGTACATACTGTTTGTCAGAAAATATATAATAATTATCATCATAGAAGACTAGTACACCGTAAACAACGGTATTAATATTGTTCTCCAAGATCCATTATACCTCTGTACTGTGTATATACACGTACATATAAATATATTGAGAGCAAGAAATAAGGCAACACTTGATGTTGAAGAGCACATTCAACTCACTATACTTAAACATTCATTATAGCTGATATGTATAGAATATAAACGGGTGTAATGTGGAATTAACTGTCAGTAACACAGTTGACTTTTTATCAGTGTAATATTGTGATTTGATGTTAATAATCCAGTGTGTTAACTGCTGACTGCCTCATTTTGGACAGGAGCTGGCGAAGCAGATTGACGACTACACGTCCACCTATGAACCCGAAGACCAATTGGAGTGGAATCTTGTGCTCGGTGAAATCAAGGCTTTCATCGAGGTGAGTGGCAGCACTAATGAACAAACATGAAAAAAAAATCTCTAGATTTGTTTTCTTCTTGGAGTTTTTGTATTTTGGTATCACCAGAAAACTGTTCTTTGATGAAAAGTTATCATTAATACACTGCTTTTCAAGACTGCAAAATTCTCTTTATGTTTTTGTTCACTGTCAGTTTTATCTTTGAATAATGAACAGAATACATGGTTGAAATTAACAGAATACATGGTTGAAATACGTGTCATACATATAAAGGTTAATAACTCCAAAATCAGTATAAATTACCTTAAATTTTGTTATTGTTGATGCATTTTTATATTCTTTAACAGAGCTCTATGTGTTAACCTAATTTTTGGAATAATTATATTTCCAGGCAGACAACATTATTAATGTTGTGGATGTTGACTCATCGACTATTGTATTGTCTCATCGACTGACCCTCCTGAACACCCCACCCCTGGACAAAGGAACTCCAGTTTACCTCACCCTACAAGAGATACTCATTGTTGGAAACTGCCATGAGCAGGTAGGTTATTTCTTTGGAACTAGTCTGTTTATCTGGCTGTTCATCCAAAAGCATTTGTCCAAAAAATAAAAAATTATCTAATAAAAAAAAGGTGACACTCGACATGTTTCTGTCATCAACAATAATTGATATATTACAGGTTAAGTTCAGTGAGCTGAAACTCGACATGTTTTCTATCGTCTACAATTATTGATGTATTACAGGTTAAGTTCAGTGAGCTGACACTCGACATGTTTTCTATCGTCAGCAATTATTGATGTATTACAGGTTAAGTTCAGTGAGCTGACACTCAACATGTTTTCAAAGTTCAGTGAGCTGACACTCAACATGTTTCCTACCATTGATATTTATTGCTGTATTACAGGTTAAGTTCAGTGAGCTGACACTCGACATGTTTCCTACCATTGATATTTATTGCTGTAATTACAGGTTAAGTTCAGTGAGCTGAAACACGACATTTTTCCTACCATTGATATTTATTGCTGTATTACAGGTTAAGTTCAGTGAGCTGACACTCGACATGTTTCCTACCATTGATATTTATTGCTGTATTACAGGTTAAGTTCAGTGAGCTGAAACTCGACATGTTTTCTATCGTCTACAATTATTGATGTATTACAGGTTAAGTTCAGTGAGCTGACACTCGACATGTTTTCTATCGTCAGCAATTACTGATGTATTACAGGTTAAGTTCAGTGAGCTGGCACTCAACATGTTTTCAAAGTTCAGTGAGCTGACACTCAACATGTTTCCTACCATTGATATTTATTGCTGTATTACAGGTTAAGTTCAGTGAGCTGACACTCGACATGTTTCCTACCATTGATATTTATTGCTGTAATTACAGGTTAAGTTCAGTGAGCTGACACTCGACATGTTTCCTACCATTGATATTTATTGATGTATTACAGGTTAAGTTCAGTGAGCTGACACTCGACATGTTTCCTACCATTGATATTTATTGCTGTATTACAGGTTAAGTTCAGTGAGCTGACACTCAACATGTTTTCAAAGTTCAGTGAGCTGACACTCAACATGTTTCCTACCATTGATATTTATTGCTGTATTACAGGTTATGTTCAGTGAGCTGACACTCAACATGTTTCCTACCATTGATATTTATTGATGTATTACAGGTTAAGTTCAGTGAGCTGACACTCGACATGTTTCCTACCACTGATATTTATTGATGTATTACAGGTTAAGTTCAGTGAGCTGACACTCGACATTTTTCCTACCATTGATATTTATTGATGTATTACAGGTTACGTTCAGTGAGCTGACATTCAACATGTTTCCTACCATTGATATTTATTGATGTATTACAGGTTAAGTTCAGTGAGTTGACACTCGACATGTTTCGAATGCTCCAGACACTGGAGAGAGAGCCTCAGGAAGATTTGACCAATCAGATCTATGATGCTTCACCTGCCCCGGGACGGCAGCCATTTGTAAGCATTTTTTTTACTAGAGAAATTAATATTTTTTATAAATCTGGGAAATCCTGAACAATCAACTTTATGAAGAGGCTTATAGCTACCTGTTTATTCACAAAAGGGCAAACACTAGAAGACAACTTTTAAATTATTAATTACTTTAAAAATTTGTTTTTAAAGTTGATTTAGCTCTTTTGAAAGAAAAAAAAGAGGTTTAAATTTATATTAGCTATGGACATTTATTTATAGTCCTTCCCACAGGGAACACATTTTTTCATTCTATGGAATTTGCTACTAGTTATTTATTTCTGAGCTGATTGTTTTTTAAATTGTATTTTTTGGTTATTTCCAAAACACTTTTACTTTTCTTCTTACGTCAACAAAACTAAAATTATTTAAAAAAAAAAAAAAATTGTAGGTTGGGACGGACTATAGCTGCCATCATTTCTGTTATGATTTATTGTGCTATTACAATATTAAATGGTTGCATTTTAAGTGGTCACTTAATTTAATTTGCGATATCAGTGCCAGTCTCTTACAATGTAATAATTATGAAATAGGCATATCTAATTCATAATATATCAATTTAAAGTCATTATAGATGCCTATTTGTGCTTAAACTGTTTCTTGATATGTGCACTATAATGGTCAGATTTAAGAATTGAATTTGGGTAAAAGATCTGTCTATATTGATGTGTTTCATTGCAAAGAATTGTTTTCAGAGTGCCAGAAGACCAAACCCCTAAAATCCTATTGAACTGGTCATTGAGATATGTTGTACATAAGATAGGCATGAACATTTATTTCTCTGGTGTCTTGAATCTCTGAAGCAATTTTTGGATTTTGCAAAAGCCATTTATAGTAATTTATGTCTGTGTTGTTAAACTTAACATAATTATTCATTTCCAGTGTTTGAAACAGTAAATTATTAATGTGGTTGAAGTAAATATTTTAGATTAATTAACAACCTTAATTTACAAAAATTACAATCCCCCATTATTTACATTTTATAACTTAGCTGTATGCATGACATTGTACAATTGTGAAGAAGGTGTGTTTTTTTCTTTCAAATATTCTGAAAGCTGATGTGCTTGGTTCATTCCATGCACGTGGTCAGAACAGAAAAAAAAAATAGATAGAGATTATTACCCGAACTTGTGTGTCATACTGATTTGACGAAACGTAAGTGTCGGGATTCTTGTATTGCAAAAGCAAGGGTAATACATGAATCCTGACACGAGTTACATAAAATCAGTACGATTCACATGGGAGTGTAATAATTTCTTTATTATCAACATTATCCAAAATATTGTTTTTATTAACAACAAGCTATGACCATGTGAAAACTTTTCAAACATAACTAAAAAGATACAACAAAAAGACATCATTTTGATCAGAGTGTACACTGGGGAAGCCGCATTAAGTTAGGACGTCGCTTCACAAAATGATGTCATTCGTTGTACACATGAAATCATTATGACACATGTGGGTCATACTGGTTATATTTCCCTGAATATCTTGGAACTATGTGGATAATGGATGTTGGTATTGCATGTGTCTGTAACTGTTAACAGTCTTTAAGTAGAATGTACCAGCCAGTATATTTAAAGCTCTCTGCTTCCCTTCATGTACATGTACATGTCTGCAAGAGTGATTCTGTGTTCTGTCACTGTTTATTTGTACGCACAAATCTTTACACACCCAGTCTTAAATTACGGTCTTTAATTTCTCTCAACAAGTCTTCATGTTTTTTTCTTAATCTTGTATATTGTATTATAAGGCTCATCTTATGCTGTCATGTGGGATTAAAAAGGTACACCCGAGGTGGTGAAAATTTCAA
Source organism: Gigantopelta aegis (assembly GCF_016097555.1). Lineage (NCBI taxonomy): Eukaryota > Metazoa > Mollusca > Gastropoda > Neomphalida > Peltospiridae > Gigantopelta > Gigantopelta aegis. The sequence continues at coordinate 29,684,949 of NC_054708.1, forward strand.
CCTGGAACGAAATTTTTACTATCAAGGGTGTACTTTTTTTTTTATTCCACATGACCGCATATGATGGAGTCTTTTTCTCTCATCCATTCAGTAAATGAACTATTATTGTACATGAAAAGACAAACATGGCTGAAAAAGTAACTTTTTCATTTGACTATTTTATCATAAATAATCTACGTTATCGTATTTGTCATGTTTGGTTAAATGTAATTTAACACTACAAATTAACAAGATAGCTTTTATAATAAAGGCTTTAATAACAAAATATTGGTTTAAAATTGTTGTCTAATGACCTCACATTACCCATCTCACATTAAGATGTACCTGCCTTGTACCTCTGTCTTTTTTTATATATTTTTTTATATTTTTTTTTTTACGTTTTCTGTTTCCTTCTACATTTTATACAGTTCACTGACATGTAAGCACTTCTGATCTACATTTATCACAACCACTAAATATGTTTTAAAATTTCAGTGAGAAATTATTTTAAAATGTATATCTAATAAAGAATCTTCTTAATATTCTTCCATTACATGTTCTAAGTGATTCATGTCCCCTTTCTGTAAAATTTTGTAAAGTTGAATCATAATCGATGTTTTTATTTTATTTTCAAATGATATTTCAATTATCAACTTATTGGGATTTTCTTTTTAGACATTTATGAGACCAGGTCCATCTGGGCAGGTAATTATCAATTTCCTTGTGACCAGATGTACATGGGGCATGGTGTATGCATATTTAAGTGTTTAACATAAACTACAATGCTTGCAAATATAGTATACATGTATATACTGTATATATTCATTTGGTTATGGATACCTGAATTCCTTCTATTGTTTTAAATAATTAGACAAATATTTGATATAACAAAGTCAACTAATATGATAAGCCTGCTCTGTGCATGGAATACTTCCTGTATTTATTTATTTTATTTATTTATTTATTTAAAATTAAATACATCTTTTTATTTTCAACAACCTATAGCTTGCTTGTGGATGGTAGTACGTCCAACTCACATACTCACTTTTTATAATTTGCAGAAAGCATGTATTTAGAAGCAATGCAAACTATGATAAGTTGCATGTACGTTACAATGTATTTTAATCTTCAAACTCAGCTAGTTTTGCAAATCTCTGCAATTACATATTTTGTTCACCTTTTCAGGTGTGTTCTGTTTACTGTTAATCAGCTTAAGCTCACTAGTGTTTTCATGAATTTGGTAAATGTGGCAAAGTTAAACATATTAAGTACCCAACTGAAAATTAGTATGCTTACTATTAGACGAAGTATGCATGACAGTCCTTCATATCCAAGGCGCACGATTGTGCTTGCGCTCCCAAGCACACCTTAATTTTATCTCAAGTAGAAGGTTTTTTTATTGTCCACCTAAAATGATGGTACACGTAACAGGACTCTTCGCACTTCAAATGTGAAGGACTGGCATGAATTAGAGCTTTATGTGTTTTTTTGACATGTGCATACGGATTAATTTACATGGTGCATCTTAGCATTACCTACAAACCCCATTGGTATTCTGGAATTCTTTCCTTTTGTATCAAAAAAGTATTTAAGATTAATTCTTGTGCACAGAATACATTCTTCAGCGGCTTCTTTTTTCTTTCTTTTGCTAATGTTATGTATATATACATGTACATGTGCTTCTATAATATAAATCAATTCAGTACATTGGGTTTACTTGAACTATTTAACAAAATTATGTATTTCATTACGTGTACACATTCTATGTAATTATATGTATAGTCTCCTTGGGTCTAACAATTAATATATCTGATTTGGAATTCCGTATATTGTAGCTTATCTGTAGTGGGGGTTTTAATACGCTACTGTGAAATTTTGTAAATACTGCAAGCGATATAGAACTTTGTGATAGAATCACTCCCATCAGGTTATATTCTCTTCAACTGTCCAGGCGTTATTAAGCTCTGCAATCAAAGTTTGTTTTATTTAATGACACCATTAGAGCACATTCGATTAATTAAGGATCAGCTATTTTTCAGAATGTGGCCCTCACTACGAATTAGTCAGTTTACAAACAAAGGGTTGGACATTCCTTTCTAATGAATGTTTTTTTCATAATTCTAATTTTTGTATTTTTGTTTTTTTTCTGAAGGAAAATGGTGACCATCGTCGTGAAAACCCGCACAAGTATTTGCTGTACAAGCCAACGTATGGACAGCTGAACACATTCCTCGCATCTGCCTTCAAAGAACTTCCACCCAGTGGGGCAATGATTTTGTACATATCTGCAGATGGTTGCCTTGGCAATGCAAAACATACTGATGATGGTAATGTGTGTTTATACAATGCTTCTGAATACCGTATATTGCCGTGTATTAGCCGACTTTTGAAGTCTAGAAATACTTTCCAAAAGAAGAGAGTTGGCTTATACATGGAGGCAACAAATTGATTCGTAAAATTCCGATCGAAAACACTCCAGACCCTAACTTACAAATTTTGATCAAACTAAGAGATAATACACGGCAATATACGGTACTATGCAAATTTTAAAAATATAAAATTACATTAATTGAATGGTTAACTTTATTATAAAGTAAAGTTAAAAATGTTTTGCCAAGCTATAGTCAAATACAATGTAATCAGGAGATGACATTACATGTTTTCATTTTCAATAAAGCTTAATTCAATTTTATAAAAATCATTAAAAATCCTGCATTGGTAAAATTCCTTTTTAGAAACCAAAATGACCATGAGTTAAGTCCCTTAAATAGTGCCGTAATTTGTGCTATTTTCCCGTCTGCAGCTGTGTAGTGATATACTGAAAATGATCAAGAATAACATGTATGAATAACAATGTCATACTTGTTTTCGTGTAATGTCTGGAACATTTAACTTAGGTATTTTGTAAGAAAGAAATGTTTTATTTAACGACGCACTCAACACATTTTATTGACGGTTATATGGCGTCAGACATATGGTTAAGGACCACACAGATTTTAAGAGGAAACCCACTGTCGCCACTACATGGGCTACTCTTCCGATTAGCAGCAAGGGATCTTTTATTTGCGCTTCCCACAGGCAGGATAGCACAAACCATGGCCTTTGTTGAACCAGTTATGGATCACTGGTCGGTGCAAGTGGTTCACACCTACCCATTGAGCCTTGCGGAGCACTCACTCAGGGTATGGGGTCGGTATCTGGATTAAAAATCCCATGCCTCAACTGGGATCCGAATCCAGTACCTACCAGCCTGTAGACCGATGGCCTGCCACGACGCCACCGAGGCCAGTGTATTTTGTAAGATGCATTGCTTTGCGGCACTTGGGTGAAAGCAAAAGTAGGAATTATAATACTCTTTGTTACTGGGAATACAAAGTATACAAGTAAAATATATTTAAACCTCATAGTGAAAATTTTTATTATAAAGTTAACAGTTAATGATCATTGTGGCAGCCTTACCTAGTAGGGGCAGGACGTAGCTCAGTGGTAAAGCATTCGCTTGATGCGCGGTCGGTCTAGTATCAATCCATGTCGGTTGGCCCATTGGGCTACTTCTCGCTCCAGCCAGTGCACCACGACTGGTATATCAAATGTTGTGGTATGTGCTATCCTGTCTGTTGGATGGTGCATATAAAAGATCCCCTACTGCTAATCGAAAACGAATAGCCCATGAAGTGGCGACAGCAGGTTTCCTCTCCCAGTGGTCCTTAACCATATGTCCGACACCTATATAACCCTAAATAAAATGTGTTGAGTGCGTCGTTAAATAAAATATTTCCTGACCTGTCTGTCCCTTACCAAATTAATAGTTAGTTTGCAATGTATTTAGAATGTGACAAATGAAATGTTTAAGTTCATGATATGTTATAAGAAAAATAATTTTTTAATTTTTTATTATAGCTGCATATGACCTCGGTGGTGTTGTGACAAACAGTCGGAGGGAGGGAGAAGTTCCAAACAAGGGTAAAAAGCCGGGAACCCTGAAAGAAATGCACTGGTAATGAACATTTTATTTAAATTTTAATATTCAACTTTACAAAATGATATTTTGAAATATTCCTCAATAGAATTAAAGATTTAAAGGTGTACTGATTTACAAGTGCTACACAAATCACTACCCTAAATTTCAAATGCGGTTAATGACAATCTGACAAATTGATAGTTCACTTTAGTATAACTTAATTTACTTTACTTGGATTACATGTAGGTGTGGAAAAATATGAGTGTGAATTGGTGAAAGCATATTAATTCAGGGAACGTTATGTTTTTAAAAAAATGATAAACAACAGTTGTTAGTCAGTTGAACACTGATTAGCAACTACTATTTAGTATTTAAGAATTATGCAATCTGAAATTTTCATAATGAATTGCTATCTGATTCTTTTTTTAATGTTCCCTGTAATTGCTTAATTTCTTTGGTTTTAAGACATTTTTACATGAAAATGTAAAATTTTGTTTTCCATATTTGAATTAAATGTAATAAATAAATAATCCAAAGTCCTAACATGTTGTCGTATACTGAATTGTTTACAGCTTGCATCCTGGAGATTTGTATCCGTACACAAGAAAACCACTGTTCCTTATAGTAGACAGTGACAACAGCTCAGCATTCCAGGTATTTTGTCATGTTTTTCAATATTCAGTGCTACGTTAAGCTTGACTTTAGACCCTCTTAGTCTTACTTCCCAAATGAGTATCCCATTGCATAGCAACAGTGCGTTTCCTCTCACAATATCTATGTGGTCCTTAACCATATGTCCGATGCCATATAACCTTAAAATGAAATGTGTTGAGTGCGTTGTTAAATAAACCATCATAAAGCTAGCACACTCAGCAAACGGGAGCCTCTTAAAAGGTCCAAAGCAGCCAATATCCATTGGCTGAGTCAGATGGCTTGTGTGGGGTGAGAAAAGGAATAAAATCCCTTTGTGATCTCTGGCCCACTCTATCAGACTAATGTTTATGTAACTGGCATGCCCGTCATATAACAGCAATTTGAAATCAGAATCATATCCTATACTGAAATTCTGAAAATTATTTTCTAAGACGTCCCTAAACAGGACACTGTTCAAGCACCCAGTGTCTGACATTCGCATTTCAGTGCTAGTTGTAAATTTTTTTGACAACTCTGCGGTTTTCCTTTTCCCTTTAAAAATTATGAAGGGTCACCTTTCCGCAGGTAATGACAGTAACTGTTGCCGATCTGGAGCTAGTAATAGTGCAGGCTTGCTGCCCTTCAATGCGAGAACTTTTTCAGGTTTATGCTCCGTGTTCACTCCTGTTTCATCCACTTTATATATACAATGAGGCTTTGTGTGTAAGTCATATTTGTCCATAATTGTTATAAGTTCAGAAAAATATGATTGCAGTGCTTCAGGTGTTGCGCACTTGGCTCGATATAATTCTGTACTTCTTGGTTTTAATAGTTTCAGTTCCGGCCATCTGCAAAAGAATTTTGTCAACCACCCATTTGTAAGTGTACGGCCATGTGGCAAAAGCCCAAGAATTGTGCATAATCTGTAGCCAATTTAATTACCTCTGCTCTAGAATAGCCATATCCCAGAGTTGCCAAATAATTTATGTGACGAACAAGTTTTTTCTCATCATTTTCTTCTAATAAGGCATGACGTCCTGAAGTTATCGGGCTTTACTACGTTTCCATTACGTACCCGAAAGCATTTGGAAGCTTTATATGCAGTCATGCCATTTTGTACAGCTTTGCATACTGCTAATAATGTTTCTTGGGTGTGTTTTAAGAATTTAAGAATTTAGAATGATTTAAGAATTTTTTGAGGTATCTGAAATAATTAGGAAAATAAAGAATTAAGTGATTTTGTCAAGAAAACTAGATTTCTATGCATGTTAAAGGACAAAAACAAAAACAAAAGGAATGTAATAAATTTCAATACAGTATATACAGTCCGTTTGTTATGCCACACACACTGTTTTTATTGGAGGGAGAGGTGTCAACAAAACAATACGGACCTAGGGTTGGGTTTTACACATCTGGCCTTCTATACATAAAATCGGCTTTTCCCCCGCAAAAATAGTCACGTGACCTGAAAGCGGCTATCCGGAAGTGACCAGTCATTACTCAGTCGGCAGTACTAGCAGACGTGTTTGGTTGTGTGGGTTCTGTCGTGCATCTGTTGCTGTTAAGCATGCATTTGCATTGCATTCAGTAAGATTCCAGGGTACAAATTAACTGTAATAATACATTTCATTGTGCATAAAACATATTCTTACCCTTTTTTCCACATTTTTATGGAAATTTGTTTTAAGTGTACTTCCTTAACAAGAAATTGTTGTTGTATAGTCGAACATGTGCAGACATTACAAAATACCCGGAAGTGAAATAATACGGTTTTCGATTTTGTACGGTTTTTGCCAATTGACGACATCTCAGAATTGTTTCCAGAACCTGTTTATCACAGTCAGTTTTTCCTGTGCATAAATATATTTTGAAACTGAATCTAAAGATGTTTAACTCCTACTTGAAAAAAAATAGTTGGAGCACTGGCCATTTTCTTGCCTGAAGTTCTAATAACCTGTTGCTTTTGCCTCATTGGCACCTGCCTGCCTCTAAACAAACAACTTGATGACTGCATGCTAAAAAAGGAGGATGTTAACTTTTTCGAATCATGTAATACTCTTAATACATTTAGTCAAATCACTCCAGAAAAGCTTTGATGTTATCAGTGTGTTGGGTGTATACAATGAGCACATAGACCATTGAAACATTGGTCGAATGTATGAGCTTGGCTTTAGATTTGAATTACCAAACATTCCTTAGTCTTACCTTTAGATTTGAATTACCTAGAAGTGTCAGACTGGGTCTGCCAAACATTCCTTTGTCTTACCTTTAGATTTGAATTACCTAGAAGTGTCGGACTGGGTCTGCCAAACATTCCTTAGTCTTACCTTTAGATTTGAATTACCTAGAAGTGTCGGACTGGGTCTGCCAAACATTCCTTAGTCTTACCTTTAGATTTGAATTACCTAGAAGTGTCAGACTGGGTCTGCCAAACATTCCTTTGTCTTACCTTTAGATTTGAATTACCTAGAAGTGTCAGACTGGGTCTGCCAAACATTCCTTAGTCTTACCTTTAGATTTGAATTACCTAGAAGTGTCAGACTGGGTCTGCCAAACATTCCTTTGTCTTACCTTTAGATTTGAATTACCTAGAAGTGTCAGACTGGGTCTGCCAAACATTCCTTAGTCTTACCTTTAGATTTGAATTACCTAGAAGTGTCAGACTGGGTCTGCCAAACATTCCTTAGTCTTACCTTTAGATTTGAATTACCTAGAAGTGTCAGACTGGGTCTGCCAAACATTCCTTTGTCTTACCTTTAGATTTGAATTACCTAGAAGTGTCAGACTAGGTCTGCCAAACATTCCTTAGTCTTACCTTTAAAGGCGCAGACCTTAGTTTCAACTCGTAAAAATGGACACCAAGTTTAGTTAATTTACAGACCTGTAACTCATTTGAATAAAGTTACAGCAGAGTGAAAGAAGAGTCTGTAACGTTAAAACTGGAAAATATCCTTAACAAAATAGACTAGAACTCGAATCAGTAACCGCTACTTGTCAGATGCACATGCATTTTTTAAAAATATGAAAAATGCATTTTATGGTATCAGAAACAACAGGATGATCAGAAACACTTTGGTTCTATGGAAATGGATAATCTAAACAATAAAATATAAATAAATGTTTGATTTCAGTGATCATAAACGGCTCTAATAGTGAAAAATATGCTGTAGTATTTAAAAACTAGGGTCTGTCCCTTTAAGATTAACTGGGAGAAAGTGATTGACCCATGTACAAAATTAAAAGTAAACCGATTAGTGTATTGAATGCGACTATATTCCTCAAATGATTCTGCAGCTACTAGACAGTCATCGTAAAACACAACTTGCTGTTACTAAGAAACGTCTAAGTATCATCATCCATTTTATTACATACCTATTCAGTCTTACTATAGTGATAAAGACATTTTCAAACGTGTAATAAATTTATTTTGTATGACAAATATGTGCAATCTGGACCGGAACTTTTAAATGGGGAATTCCCTTTTCATTTTTACTGCAGTTAGCGCCTTTTATTTACTGACGTCATATATGATTTACAAATGACGTCACATCGTATTTGAAACATTACACAATGCTGCTGCAGAGTATGATTCTTAACGTTAAGCAAATCCATGAAAGGAGTTTTGATCATAGATTTAACAAAGTGTTGTTATGACGTTAAATTAAAAACCGTTGTTGTAAAACATAAAAGAAGGTATGTAATAAATACAGAACTTCACATACATTGTTTTCGCTTCCTATTTATTGCACTCGTTTGTTTTGCGAAAGAACACACCACTAGCGGTCTCATGGTATATATTTTTGCGCAAAATAAACTGCAATAAATAGGAAGCAAAAACAACTTATGTGAAGTTCTGTATATTTATTAACTGGGTTATTCGATTAACACATACAATCTGGAAGCTGAATATATGGACTAATGAATATATTTAAGTGGCCATTTAAGAAGAAGAAAAAAACAGTCAAGGCTATTACGGTTTTACTGTATTTAATTATAACTTTTTATATTCTTTTTTTTAATTTGTTTTATTTTTTAATCAACAGAATTACCCCAACTTATTTGGACAGCCATTAGTGTGTCTCCTTTCACCGGAACAAGTGCCAACAACAATGCAAGGTAAGCTTCAAATGGGATAGAGGGCTGACTTTAAACCTATCAGTTAATATTAAAATGATCACTTAACATTCCATAGTGAGAATTCTTTTCTTTGTTTAACGTAATAGTCATTGGGAGATAACTTGGTGGCAAGTTTATTGTGCTCGCAAAGTTTTTAAGTACTTTTTAGTGTAGTGCTTATTGCCTATCGAAATGCCACCAACTCTGATAAGGTAAACAATTTGCCATTGGTTATTAAATTTCTTTGAATTTACTTCTTTTGAAATGTACTTGTTTTTAAAACATAATACATATATGAATGCCCCACTTCAAATAGATTGTCAGTGATGTTACATGATATGTTTATTTTACCTGCTTTAAGATAACAGGTGTGGGATTTAGCTCTTCTTCTTCTGTGTTCAAGCTGTAGTTGATCATGCTTTAGATTTGGAGTCTGGTTGTGGTGATAAACACTGGTGTCTCTGTCAAGTCTTCTTTGGAACCCCAAAGCTTGACAGCCAGTGTTGCTCAGTTCGGTCAGTGCTTTATCCTAGGCTTCCTCATAGAGGGGACAGAATTGCAGGATGTGCTTTGGGGACCATGGTCCTGTTTCACATGGACATTCATCCGTGTCTGCCAGTTTCAGGTGGTACATATGGGATCTGAGATGGCAGTAACCGGTTCTTAGGATTTAGCTCAATTCAGTAGAGTACTCACCTAAAGTGATTATAGGATCAAATCTACTTGCCGGATCTTTATTGTTGTTGCGGGTTTTTCTCTGAAACCCATGTCAGAAATACCAAATGTTTTGACATCTAGTAGCCCATAATTTAATCAGTGGTGTCATCAAACAATTTTTTTTTTTAACCTTTTTCAGATCAGCATCAGAAAGGCAACCTGTTCACGCTGTTCCTGCATTCCCCGCTGATGGCGCTGTGCTACGTGTGCAACATCGTAGACATTCCCATCATGCTGTGGGACAAGTGCCACACGCAGATCGACAAGTTCATGGTGGAGTCGAGCAAACTGTTCATCAGGAGCAGGAAACTAGGTATGTAGCCGTGATGTATGAAGGGATGTTGTGTAGGTTTAAACTGTTTATTATTGTAACCATTCACATTACAATGGGATTGCCCATTTAAAGACCTGTGAAGATTCATTTTACATTACACCATTATTGTTATTGCATTTATAACAGACCTATATTATACATGTTTAAACAAAACAAAACAAAACAAATACGGGTGGGGGGGGGGGGGGGGGTAAGGAAGGATGGAGGAGGGTATGACCATGCATGATGTTATTTTCCTCTGAAAACCCATTCACTGGAAGGTAGCACATGTTGCATTAAGTACAACATATGCGACAATGTCTGCAAAAGGTATGGATAGGAAAAAATAACAAAATATTGTTTTAACATTTTTAGAATAGCCAGAATACGACATCAAAATATTTTGGCTCAAAGATATAATTTATTATGTAATGACAGGAATCTTCATCTGACAATGATGAGAGTTATTTCTGTTTTTACTAGCCAGAATTAAAAATTCACTCGCCCTACTTTATTTTAAGTTAATACAATTTTACTAAATAATAGTAATAATCAGACATATGTCACCTGAAGAGGGAGATAGAGCTTAAAGACACTAACATTGTGGGTTGTATGTATCAAAAGTATCAGAATATTCATATTTACAAAATATACTTAACAGCAACATTTTACAATTTTGTTTCACTAGCCATCAGGCATGGCAATAGTAGTTATTTACTAGCCCAACACTGAATATCACGAGCATGGGAGTGGGGCTACCATAATCTAGAAGCCCTAACATTTCATATTGAAATATAATAAACAGACAACAGCTAACAGAAACATGTTTACCCTGATGCAGTATATTAGATGCTTACAACTTGATAACATTCCCAACAAACAGGTTCCCACACATGTGCCATATTGAAATTCTTATGACATCATTTTTAAATTCTGCACCTGTACTATTTAATGAACCCGGTCACATATTTTTGGAAACAGCATAAATTAATATCTTTCATTAATATCAGTATTTTTTAATCTTTCATTATTAGAATCATGTCATTCATTTATTCATTCATATGTATTTATTTCAGATCATTCCTACATGCAGTTTTTTGGCGATGATTTTCTAAGATTGTTGCTTCTGCGTTTTGTCTTTTGCTACATTGTACTCATTCTCCATAGAGGATTCAAGGTACTTTTAACATTTTTGTTAGTGAGTAATTGTTTTATTGTTGTCCCCTACCTGTCCAACCAGAGAAGGAAGGAAATGGTTTATTTAATGATGCACTCAACAACTTTTATTTACGGTTATACATCGTCAGACATATGGTTAAGGACCACACAGATATTTCCACTTCATGGGCTACTCTTTTTTATTAGCAGCAAGAAATAGCCCAATGGGCCCACTGACGGGGATCGATCACAAACCTCACACCAGCCAGTGCACCACGACTGGTACATCAGAGTCTGTGGTATGTGCTATCCTGTCTATGGGATGGTGCATATAAAAGATCCCTTGCTGCTAATCCAAAAAGAGTAGCTCATGAAGTGGCGACAGTGGATTTCCTCCCTCAGTAGCCGTGTGGTCCTTAACCATATGTCCGACACCATATAACCGTAAATAAAATGAGGACTATAGGTTTCATCTCCATGTGTCGGACCCACATATAGTCTTCCAGATGTCTTTACCACTGGGCTACGTCTCGCCCCGACGACCAGAGAGGACTATAGGTTTCATCTCCATGTGTCGGACCCACATATAGTCTTCCAGATGTCTTTACCACTGGGCTACGTCTCGCCCCGACGACCAGAGAGGACTATAGGTTTCATCTCCATGTGTCGGACCCACATATAGTCTTCCAGATGTCTTTACCACTGGGCTACGTCTCGCCCCGACGACCAGAGAGGACTATAGGTTTCATCTCCATGTGTCGGACCCACATATAGTCTTCCAGATGTCTTTACCACTGGGCTACGTCTCGCCCCGACGACCAGAGAGGACTATAGGTTTCATCTCCATGTGTCGGACCCACATATAGTCTTCCAGATGTCTTTACCACTGGGCTACGTCTCGCCCCGACGACCAGAGAGGACTATAGATTTCATCTCCATGTGTCGGACCCACATATAGTCTTCCAGATGTCTTTACCACTGGGCTACGTCTCGCCCCGACGACCAGAGAGGACTATAGGTTTCATCTCCATGTGTCGGACCCACATATAGTCTTCCAGATGTTTTTACCACTGGGCTACGTCTCGCCCCGACGACCAGAGAGGACTATAGGTTTCATCTCCATGTGTCGGACCCACATATAGTCTTCCAGATGTCTTTACCACTGGGCTACGTCTCGCTCCGACGACCAGAGAGGACTATAGGTTTCATCTCCATGTGTCGGACCCACATATAGTCTTCCAGATGTCTTTACCACTGGGCTACGTCTCGCCCCGACGACCAGAGAGGACTATAGGTTTCATCTCCATGTGTCGGACCCACATATAGTCTTCCAGATGTCTTTACCACTGGGCTACGTCTCGCCCCGACGACCAGAGAGGACTATAGGTTTCATCTCCATGTGTCGGACCCACATATAGTCTTCCAGATGTCTTTACCACTGGGCTACGTCTCGCCCCGACGACCAGAGAGGACTATAGGTTTCATCTCCATGTGTCGGACCCACATATAGTCTTCCAGATGTCTTTACCACTGGGCTACGTCTCGCCCCGACGACCAGAGAGGACTATAGATTTCATCTCCATGTGTCGGACCCACATATAGTCTTCCAGATGTCTTTACCACTGGGCTACGTCTCGCCCCGACGACCAGAGAGGACTATAGGTTTCATCTCCATGTGTCGGACCCACATATAGTCTTCCAGATGTCTTTACCACTGGGCTACGTCTCGCCCCGACGACCAGAGAGGACTATAGATTTCATCTCCATGTGTCGGACCCACATATAGTCTTCCAGATGTCTTTACCACTGGGCTACGTCTCGCTCCGACGACCAGAGAGGACTATAGATTTCATCTCCATGTGTCGGACCCACATATAGTCTTCCAGATGTTTTTTGACAATGCCTTGAGATGTTGAGTTGAAATTTTGTGTACTATTACAAATCAACTTTGACTTTTATAGTGATTTATCCATTTTTGACAGTTATGGCCCTTGAGATACGGAAATTTGTTGGGCTTGGTAGGGGACATGTATTGCTTTAGCAGGACTCTCAAAATACTTGTGTACCTTGTATGTAAGTACAGAAGAAGAATATGTCAGACAACCTCACTGAATGTTAGTTTTGTACTTTTTAATGCAGTTCCAAAAGTTTTTTCGTTCCATCCTATATGCATAAGTATATGCACTTTATGTAAATAAATTACTTTCTTATTGATTTTTCAAAGGTTGGGTTACAAAGAAAATGTTATGAGTTATGTGAGATCATTTATCAGACCTCATTTGGACAAATTACAATTTGTATGAACATGTTTGATGTAGGCCGAGTTTTTCCATTTAAAGAACCTTTCAATCGATTGACAGCCTTCATGGAGTTTTTGTCAGCCAGAATGTCCAGTAGACTAGTTAAAACCCTCATTTTGTAAAATTTACTATTCATTCTCATTGGCAAACAATAACTTAATCATTTCATTCATTCAGTTCAACTTATTTTTGTGCTTATATCCAATTAAGGTTCTAGCACGCTGTCCTGGGCACACACCTCAGCCATCTGGGCTGTCTGTCCAGGACAGTGGGTTAGTTGTTAGTGTTTAGTGAGAGAGAAGTCAGTGTAGTGGTCTTACACCTACCCATTGAGTTGTTAAAACTTGCTCTAGGTCGGAGCTGGTACCAGGTTGTGAACCCTGTACCTACCAGCCTTATGTCCGATGGCTTAACCACGACACCACCGAGGCTTCTTAAATCAAGTAATGACAATCATTTCTTTTTACTGTCTATATTAACTTAAGTATTATTATTATATCAGACTGTGTCGTTCTGGTTCCTATATTAAAATTATTATCATGATACTAATATCAACTATTCAGTTCTGCAGAATGTTCAGCTTTACAGGTGCAAAATGTTGTACTGTACTTACTCTGCAAACATTGATTGATTTTTTTGAAAATCTTATTTATTTCAGGGACCCAGCTTTTATCCTGTATCGCACCCACCACTATCCACAGATGAAATTTTAGAGCATCCAGTGCTTTATAAAATAGTTCTAGATCTTGCCAGTATTTTGGAAGTACGAGGATTGTTTGCAGAACCAGGGGAGGGCGACATTGCTGCATGATCAGGACATTGATTATTAAAACAATAATTGTGGCATGATCAGGACATTGATTATGGTATGATCAGGATATTGACTAACATGATCAGGATATTGATTATGGTATGATCAGGATATTGACGGACATGATTTGGATACTGATTATAGTATGATCAGGATATTGATTGTGACATGATCATTATATTGATTATGGTATGATCAGGATATTGATTGTGACATGATCAGGATATTGATTATGGTATGATCAGGATATTGATTATGGTATGATCAGAATATTGATTGGGACATGATCAGTATATTGATTGTGGTATGATCAGTATATTGATTATGGTATGATCAGGATATTGATTGGGACATGATCAGGATATTGATCATAACATGATCATTACATGAATTGTGACGTGATCAATATATTGATTGTGACTTGCTCCATCCTGTGGTATGATCAAGATTTTTATTTAGTTGTGATCAGGATATTGTGGCATAATCAGGATTTTGACTTTGTTATGATCAGGATATTGTGACACGATCAGGACATGATTTATCGCCACATAATACGGACATCGTCTTGGCTAGATCTCAATACTCCAAAGATACCTTTTATTTACATAATATATTTATGGATAATTATTTTAAGTATTTATTCTATTTATCTTGTTCACACAAAGTGAAGTTCTGGTAAATGTGCTAACATTCTGAAGGCACATCTGCCACTACTTTCACATTTTAATATATTTTTTTGCCTATGAGGTATTTTTAATTAAAATGCATGTGTGTATGTTTTGTATATGTGATAAATGATTTAAAGGTATCCTCTGCCGTTGCATGGCTGAACATATCTGAACTTGATGTAGTGTGCTTTATTGATACATATTTAATTTACTTGGTAAAGCACAGGTTTGAAAAGTTAATACGTATTAGCTAGATTACAGATATGTTATGTCCATCACTAAGTACTTTACTTCGCAGTCACTTTCTTCTTCAAATAGTAGACCTGTATAACTTATAATTTAAGTTATACAGGTCTAAAATTGCCGGATATTATTAGGTCCATCTTACTGCATTTCTAGTTTTTTCCCACTCTTTGTCATTGTCAGTTTAATTCCTGTGATCTTTTTCACATTGTAGTTGAATATACTGAATTGTTGTATGTAGATAACATAAAGTATTTCCTAAAAACATTTTTTAATATTCTAAACAATAGTTGACCATGCATAGATATTTTACCTCCCATCCTCAGTAAGAATGGAGGAGGTTTTAATTTTCAGAATTATTTATCTTTGAATTACCAGAGAAAACATTTTTGTTCTGAGGCTTCCTCGTGTAACAGGCCTAAAAAGCATTTGCATGAATGATTGTTTAATTTGTGCCTTGCTCGTGCAAGACTAGTTTAGTGTAACCTGTATTTTCTTGCATTAAATTTAGAACATGATTCACATGGTCATAATGGATTACACAAATTGAAACAGGCTTCTATAGTCCATCCCACTGGGAATGCCTTTTTTTTCATATTATGAAATTTACTACAAGTTATTTATTTCTGAGCTGATTGATTTGTAAATTACACACAAAAATAGTTTTTTTTTGTGTTTTTTTCAAAAACACTTTTACTTTTCTTCTCAGTCAAACAAAACTGAAATTATTTACAAAAAAACACATTTATAGGAGGATGGGATGGACTAGTTTTACGTAACCTGTTTTTTCTTGCATTAAATTTAGAACATGATTCACATGGTCATTATGGATTACCCAAATTGAAATGTGCTACTAGATAAACGGGTTGCCCAAATGTGTGAGGCTTCATTGTGACTTGGTTTAATGATCTTTGAACCTCCCAGTACTTAATACCTAATTGTGCTGCTTTCACCATCCATTTGTCACATCCTGCTGTTATAATGATTATTATTAGTGACAATATAGTCAAGCATTTTTACCTCATATTTTGGGAAGCTTGTTAAAATTCTGTTTGATACACTTTACTATTTGTGAAAAATATGTACTACATGTATGTACATTAACATACATGTAGTTTCAGTGATTGCATGCAGTGTTTGTTCTGAATCTGTGAGAATGTGAACAAGAAATATTATATTGATGGTACAGAGTGTTCTTTCCATTTGAAAGCAAGAGGCTGCTTGCTATGTTAAGCACCTTCCTAAACAATGTACTTCATCTGTAGAACGGCCCCACCCTAGTGCCAGAGTAAATCCTCAAATTTGGGCAAAAATGAACTGGCCAGAACCCTTTTCAACTTGTATTTCCATCATTTTATTATTATTTGTAATCCATGTAAAAATGTATAGTGATTCATTTGCAACCCTATATGCTGTTCGGCAGTAATTACTGAATTAATATGAATACATGTTGTCATTCTTATTCAGGCATTTTTATTTAATGTGGGCAAAAATCAGCCCTCTTTCCTCCCACCCACCCACCCACTCCACAAAAATGGGAACCCCTACATCTATGTTTATCATTTCTGGCTTATTTTGATAAGCTGGTTACACCTAAACATTCTTAATCTGTGTGATATTATCATTAGAATTCCCAAAGAAAAAGATGTCTTTAGAAATTTTTATATGGTGTTTTTTTGTGGATATATACGTACTTAAGATTTTTTGTTGTTGTTTTTTAAAATCAGTTTATGTTTTAGATATCTCTATATTGTTTTTGAGTGATATACTTTATTGAACTTTATTTCATATATTTTTTCATGTACATGTAGATGTGCCATACTTCACTAGTCAATCAGATGTTCACTGTGCATAAATAGACTACGTACAGTACAGTTACTCATTTATATAATTATTGTGATACATTGCTTTCTGCTGTAACATTGTCATACAAATGGTTTTCTTCCCTTTGTAGTTTTACAGTATTGTTCTACGATCACTTATAATTAGGTAGTTACTAATGGTGATACATTTGATCTATAATATTGTATTATTATCTGGGCTAAAACATATTTTAAAAATGTATATATATGTAATTGAATAGACTGAAGAAGAAAAAAAATGGTACCAGTATATTTATAATTAACACACTGTAACACTTTCTTTTGGTGTGACAGAAAAATAGATGGTCGCACATTGATGTGAGGAGATGGTGAATAGGACTGTAAAATGGAGAAATCTCTTGAAATATTCTGTTACAGCCAGTGAAATCTATTTTTTCCCAAGAGATATACTTGAATGCATAATAAATAAATCTTTGAATGTATAATGTTGCAAGTCATTGAAATCACCTTTTCAGCAAATTTTACATATCAAATTTTAAATGATTTACATGAATTTGAATGATAATAGTGAAAGAATGTTAGTGTGATATGGGAATATGAGATGAATGTCTATAGTCCTTCCCACAGGGAATGCCTTTTTTCATACTATCAAATTTAATACAAGTTATTTACTTCTGAGCCAACAGTTTTCTAGATTGCACACAAAAACGGGGGGGGGGGGGGGGTATTATTTTCAAAACACTTTTAGTTTTCTTCTTACATCGGACCAAAATAAAATTATTTAAAAAAAAATAAAAAAATTGTAGAGGATGGGACAAACTATAGTGTAAAACATAATTAGGGGGAATGTGGCAGATCTTACTGATTTGATGTTAATTTTGGTGTTTAAAAAAAGAGAATTATAACGAGATCAGTTTAACGCTTGCTACTATGCATGTTATTGTTTCTCTAACTTTTATGTTGTTTTATGTTACATATAATGTACCTTAGGACACTTAACAAATTTCACAACTTCACATTCCCATCCCCACCCCCTAAAAAGTGTCAGGTCATACACCTATGCTATAAAGTATAATAAAATGTAATAATAATTTTTTTAAATGCAAACGAGAATCAACAGTCACTTGTAACCTAATTCCAGCAAAATATTTAAAGAGTTTTTGTCATTAAGTCTAGTTTGGCTTGACATTAAAAGAAAATGAAAACAGTTTTGGAAATACATATAACAAAGATGTTCTATTTTTATGTGGAATTTGTGAAAACATTGATAGATAAAACAGCAATACTTGCCCATGGCGAAAAATATCATCTGCTCATAGAGTTTAAAGTTATATGATTTTCCTTTTCTTTTTGCATCGAGCCAAACTGGAATTATTGAGAGAAAAACACTGTAAATTTCTTTGCTTCAATGGGGCATAAGATTGAATACAAATATAAGGTTCTGTCGAAGTCTAAACTGTTTTTTACGACTTGATCACAAAGCATAGTAATGGTCAACATCAATTTGAAGTGTTTATGTTGGCATAATAGTATTATTTGCTTGTGTTAATTTTTTACTGTTGATCTCATGTTTTCTCAGGAATATTATTTATGAAACATGTAGTTACGAGTATTGATGATTTCATTTTTGCATAGTGAAGTTTATTTTTGTGATTATATGGAGCAAAGGAGCATTATATTTATAGTGCTTATAAGTGTTTTAATTTGTTGGGTTTTTTCATAATCACCTCTTTATATATTATCTTCTGTTGGATTTTTGCAGATTTAAAACCCATCTTTATCCTCTTACACCACCGCCATGTTTCAGTGAAATTTCATACTTTGTGATAACAACACCTTGCAGCTTTTACTTAGTCTCATTTTGATGATAAATTATTAGTTTGTCTCCTAAATTTTAGCCTGTTGGATCCTAATATTCACTCAATAGATTATCTTCTGTTACTGGGATTACAATCTGTATGGAATGAATAATAGTGTACATACATTGTATATGTATGTGTAATTTGACTTTTAAAACATTTGCTTTTCAGACTTGGTTTCCTGTATGATACTTGTGCATGAAACTTGTCAGACATTCCAGATTTTACAGGCCCCAATCTAGAAGTGAATAAGTAGGAGAAGTGACTTCTCTCTTCCCGGAAGAAAGGGGAGAAGTTTGATAAATAAAAAAAATAGGTTAAATGAACATTTCTCGATACATTTCATAACATTTTGCCATGTTCTGCATTGATTCAGAAAATTTCTGAATTATACACTTGGTTCTAATCGTAATATTGTGATATAAAATATTACTACTTCCGGTTATAAAATTTAAAGAAAACAATTCTATGTATCATTAAAAATGTGATATTATTAAGTAGCTGATAATGTATCGTTATGTTAAAATGAAAGTAATAATTAGTATTTTTTGGCATTACTGAAATTAATGTGGTCAAGAATTAATGCTTGACTGGTCATTGCAAACGGAGCGATATGTCGATGTACAGTCTGGTGCGAAAGTAAAACACGGACCGACAAGGTGCCAAGTGAGCTATGACACTAAACAAGTCGGGGTCTTGACGTCTGTTGGGTGATTTAGTTTTTGAAATGGTATTAGGTCCAAAATATTACAACGACTTCGACTTCTTACGTCTACTAATAACTTGGTGACATGGGCCGACTTTCCACAGAGAAAACGTTCACTGGCTAGATTAGGGCCTGTTTAAGTGTCAATTTCAATTATTAAAGTTTGTATAGGTATTTGAATGGTTTAAGTTGGTTTAATGTTGGAGTGTTTATTTATGCTCATTTGTCTTTTGTGTGATTTTGTGTTTAACATCGGATTAGGTACAAAATATTACAGCAACTTTCAGCGAAGAAAACGTTCATTTTGCCGGCTAGATTAGGGCCTGTTTGCGGGTCAATTCCAATTATTAAATTTTGTATATTTGAATGGTCAGTATATATGCAGTTTATATGGTTTAATGAAAGACTTGTTATTTAAGCTCATTTGTGTTTTGTTAAAAAGATGACACCAGATCCAGTATTTTTCTCACATGAAATCAAAAATATTATTTTGTTACTCATCAGAGATAGAGATACATTGTTTTATCTTAAAATGTCTTGTACAAGACAACATAGGATACTTATATTGAAATGGATGGTCTGTTATTCTGTATTTTTGTGGTACAGTATTTACAATTCTCTTTAGGTGGACTCATTGTTCCACGACTAGTATACCAATATTAAAGGTCATGGTATATGCTGTCCTGTATATGCGGAAGTGCATATAGAAGATCCCATGCTGCTAAAGAAATTTTTTATCGGATTTCAATGTGCTCTAGTGGTGTCATTAAACAAATCAAACTTTTACTTTCTAAATGTACTGTTACTTCAAATTCTTTATGTCTAAAAATCATTAATCAAAGACACTAACTCACATTTAAAAAAAAAATGAATGAATGAATGAATGAATGAATGAATATTTAAATATTTAAAGACACCCCAGCACAAATAAAACATCGGCTACCGGGTGTCAAAAAGGTAAGTATATGGCTGAATTTTCATTATCAGTATAAAAATTCAAAAGATAAAATAACATAGCAGTTGAAACCAAACTGAAAATTGTTTTGTAGTTGGATGTGTGTACTTTCACGTAATAATTTTGCAGTGATCTTCTGCCCATTGTTCCCAACTTGGCCAAGAGTTATCCCCCCTGAAAGAACTATGAAACCTATATCATGGAAACTAATGTCACATAATGTGTAGGATTATTTTCATTATCAACAGGCCGTTTAGAATGAATGTTTTCCTTGTTAATTTTGAGACTTATTTCACATTTGCATCAATGATAATGCTGCCTTATTGGAAGCTTAATTACTACACAATATGATTAGAATTGTTACTTGCCTTTTTTTGCAAAAACTACAAAATGTGCTCATTGTTATTTATTATTATATATTTTGTAACGGTTTGTTTTACTCTTCTTTTGTTTTTAAATGTAGTATTTATTATTAATCTGTTTATGGTACTATGTATCATGTGATGATATGTATATACTGTGGTGGGAATATTGTGCGTATTTGGTGGGAGAGGGGGGGGGGGGGCTGTGTGTATGTGTGCGTGTGTCTGTGTGTGTGTGTGTATGTGTGCATGTGTGTGTGTCATTTTTGTCATGTGTTGAATGTGGCTAATTACTTTGAAACAGCATTCAGTGTAATTTTAATTTATTAATTTCAAAATCATGATGAATAACAGATTTCAAATTGGTAATGATAACTTACAATAGGGTTTACGTAATATATTGTGTCGTTCTTCTTCTTTCTGTTTTGTTTTGTTGGGGGTTTTTGTATGCGAGATGTTTTCTTTATTCTTGAATTTCTTTGTTAATGTTTTTTCTTTAAGTGCTTTTTGGCCTTGAACTACTATGCTTTATACAAAACTTTCAGTATATGTAGCTGGAGTCGAAAGTTGAACAAACTGAATTGTGCTTCGAGTCTGGACGAAATTGTCAAGTCGGACTAAAAGTTTTATAAGCCTTGGCCGTGGCCTATAATATACCACACTCAGCATTAAGCTTATGAAACTTTCTAGATACATGTGTATAAACAACAAAATATTTTAAAACATACATGTAGTCCCTTGTGGAAACCTGTGCCTCAGACCTGCCAAATATCTCACATATACATATAATGCAGAGGTCTCGTGCACTGGTTTCCTTTCTCCTGCACTCTCGCAAGCTTAGCCATGTGTTCTGATGCAGATATGCAAAATCTTTAAAAATCTGGGGCTAATTCACAAAGGTTTCTTGGGCTCTGCTAGACAACAAAGTATCTTCTTTTAGCATTGCACTGTGAGATCGCAAAGTTACGACAGTTTAGTGAATTAGGCCCCTGAATTATTTCCTCAAAATGATGCAATCTCTAGCACGCAAGCTTAGACATGTGAATTCTGATGCAAACTGCTACATCTTTTAAAATAGCTAGACTTCCACATTAATTGTCTAAAATGACCAAATCTCTAGCATACAAGCTTATAAGTTATTGCCAGGGCTGTAGCTAGCAGGGGGGCAGTTGCCCCCCCCCCCCCCCCCAGAAAAAAATCCGGAAAGCATTATAGAAACTTAAAGAAAATTCTCTTCTTAACTTTAAGGAATTTTAGACTATTAACTACTCCGTTGCGCGCCCCCCCCCCCCCAAACAAAAAATCCTAGCTACGTCCCTGATTGCGGTGTGTATTCTGACCCAAAGCTGCAAAATCTCTTTAAAATCTAAACTTCCACATTACATGTATTTCTCTAAAATGACCAAATCTCTAGCACACAAGCTTTAGTCATGTGTATTCTGACACGAACATGCAAAATCTCCTTTAAAAAACTTTTAACTTTCGCATTATTTCCCCACAATGACCCAACCTCTAGATAAATGTTATATACCTCCAGCAAGCAAGATGCATGTAAGAGATCCTTGGCAGGTTCGATACCTCGTGTTTTATTAAAGCGTCCCGACTACACTACAGGGTTCATAGCCTTAAAGACCAAACAAATTCAAAGACTTCTACACAGCGGTCAAAGACAATAGAATGCTATTAAAATACCAAATCAGTCTATTTACGTTGCTGTCCATGGCAAAAAAAAATTGAGCTTTTTTTTACATGCATCATGACAGATTAAACCTTGTAAGTGGAAAATATCAAGTGTATGCAGCTGTAAAAGATATCATTATTGCTTTGGCTATGATTTGTGAGAATTTAAAAACTTTTATTACAATTCAAAGACTTTCAAAGACCTAAAAAAATTTTTTTCAAATTCAAATACTTTAAAGGAATTTAAAGATTGCTATGAACCCGGACTTACCTTTCTCATTTTGAGCTAATACAAACTTGCAGAAACACTTTGGATTTGTCATAATTGATAATTTTAGTAAAAAGTAATTAATGTGCACATTGACGGTAAAACCCCCAAAACAAAATGAAAAACCCACCTGTAAGATTATATTTTACACTGACTGAAAACATGTAAATGATGAATCATTCCAATTTTGTTCTTTTAAAAAGTGAAACTACTTTTTGTGTTTTGTACGAAATTGTATTGTAACATAATTATGTAATCATAATTATGTGATCATAGTTATGATAAATATGATCACATTATTACGATGATTGACACACATTGGTTTCATTATTAGTTTCATGTGCTCTTTACTTTAAATTAGCAACAATTTTTCTCTATGTTGTGTCTTATTGAAATCAAAAGTATATTTTGTCCATCGCCTTTGCTAAAGAAACATTCCAGTCATAAAATCTTTTGAAAACTATTACCTGGCTTAAAACAAAGTTTTAAAATGTAAACTCTGGTTGCTGAGCATTTATCAAAAACTCATTAAATGCTAATAAGCTGAATGGACTCTTTAAAAGCCATATTATTTGAATCTTTTTTAAACTTTATTTTTCAAAGGTCGTACATATTTTAACTTTTGAAATTGAAAGCTTTTCACTTGTAGTTAGCAGGTTAATCATACCAATTTCATTAAACACATTTTCTATGTCTTATAGCCTATCATGTGTTGCGATTTTTCGAAGTTTATTCAAATTTATTCATTAATTTTTTTTTTTTAATTTAAAAAGTTTTGTGATCAATTTATTTATTTATTTATTTATTTCAATAAATATGGACGTACAAATGTTTAACTTTGTTTTGTTTTTTATTTTGCAATTTGTCACCGACGGTTACATTCACCTCCGTGTTGTATGTAAGTCTAGGTTGTTATTTAAAAACATGGTAAGTGATTCATAGGCAATGTGGTTGGCCCCCCACCCCTCTCCATAAAATTCTGGCTACGATTTCACCCTGCCCACTATCGCCCTTACACATGCCAGCGTGGGCGATCCACTCTCGCCTCCCCCCCCCCCCCCCCAAAAAAAAACCCCCACAAAAAACAACAACAACAACAACAAAAAAACCCAACAACAACAAACATGACAGGCGTGCGCTACAACAGCTTGCTCTGAATGTGCACGTAAAACCTTTAGTCTGAACGGACATAGAAAGTGTTAAGAAAAGTATTGACTTAATGTGCGCCACAAGACCGCCCCAGCAGCCATTTACATGCATAAACATGTACAGGTAGTAGAATCGAGTTTTCAGTGTTGACCTTGAAAAGCAAGGCATGTGTTTTGTTTCCTGCTAGCTCGTTCGTTCACTGTTATCTGTAAACACTAGATAACAGTATATCTGTTGTCATTAACGTAAGGTGGATAAACCAAGTACAGTCCGCTACACTCGACAGATTTACGAAACTTTTCCCCACCCCTCGCCAGGCGTTTTATTGTGTTTGTTGAAAGCGTAATCAGGATGGGCTTATTCGGTAAGATTTTTGTTTGTTTCAAAGATAGGCCTAGTTGGTATCACTCCCCCATTAGAGTAATTATCTAAATTGTCCTGTTATTTCTGTCCAGGGTCAGATCACTGGTTACCGGCCTCGGTGGCGTCGTGGTTAGGCCATCGGTCTACTGGCTGGTAGGTACTGGGTTCGGATCCCAGTCGAGGTATGGAATTTTTAATCCAGATACCGAATCCAAACCCTGAGTGAGTGCTCCGCAAGGCTCAATGGATAGGTGTAAACCACTTGCATCGACCAGTGATCGATAACTGGTTTAACAAAGGCCATGATTTGTGTCATCCTGCCTGTGGGAAGCGCAAATAAAAGATCCCTTGCTGCCTGTCGTAAAAAGAGTAGCCGATAGCGGGTTTCCTCTAAAAAAAACAGTCAGAATGACCATAGGTCTCACTACACAGATCACTTCCGGGTAAGAGTTCATTGATGACGGTCCACTATAGTTCGTTATTGTGGCACATGTTATGGTTCACATATTCACTTCTAGGAAATGGTGAAGAATTAAAACAATATGTATGTTTAATGGTAAGCCTTCTGGCTGTATTTTGCCCATGTTATTTTGTAATATTGTGCATCAACCTTTTGGTACATGGGTGACAGCCGGAGTGAATCGGTTAACGAACCACCTGTTCGGACCGGTACTACAGCCAGATGCGGTCATATAGCAAAAAACTGAGACGGAAAAGTTCACAATTTTGGAGTGAATATTAATGCTTATATAATGTATATTCGCAATGGTGTATGTTGTTAGTGCCAACGAGAACCCATTCTATGGGCAATCTTCGCTTGAAGTTGGGCAGTTTAACATGGGTTTCAATGGCAGATGGCATTTGTGTAGTGATACCATATGTTTGACGTCCAATAGCCGATGATAAGATAAAAAAACAAAAACAATGTGCTCTAGTGGCGTCGTTAAATAAAACAAAGTTTAGATCACTGGTTATCCAGAGACCTTACCCGGGATGGACATGCCTGAAATCGTGCTATAGTCTCGTACGCTTAGTAGTGGGGACAGTACCAACTCCAAATTTCCACATTTCCCATCCCCTCCAGTTTAACGAGACGTAGCCCAGTGGTAAAGCGCTCGTATGATGTCCGGTCGGTTTAGGATCGATCCCCGTCAGTGGGACAATTGGGCTATTCTCGCTCCAGCCAGTGCACCACGACTGGTACACCAAAGGCCGTGGTATGTGCTATCCTGTCTATGGGATGATGCATATAAAAGATCCCTTGCTGCTAATCGAAAAGAGTAGCCCATGAAGTGGCGACAGCAGGTTTCCTCTATGAATATCTGTGTGGTCCTTAACCATATGTCCGACGCCCTATAACCGTAAATAAAATGTGTTGAAAGGCGAATTAATATAAAAACGACTCCTTAAATTTTTTGGGGTGTCCATGAAAAAAATCTCTATACGTGTTAGTTTTGGTTATCGACCTCAATAACGCAGTTGTTATGACATGTTGATCATCAGGCTGGAGGCTGGCAGGTATAGGCCTACACCGGTGACGCATCTGTTTACATATACAGTGGCGGATCCGGAAAATCCATTTAGGAGATTGGGGGGGGGGGGGGGCAATGACATGAGGCGGAGTGCCAAGGGAACTTTGAGGGAGGTCTGGAGGGGGGGGATGAAAATTAATATATAATAAAATTATAACTGTCCCCAAATTTGAGTGGGGGGACCCAAGATCCGCCTCTGATATAAAACGATGTTGGTGTTGCATTTTCTTTCTTTGTCAACAGCCATGGAGGGCGGCACCTAGCTTAGTCGGTATAGCTTGTGTGTCCTCTAGCGCTGGCCTGAAGTCGTTGCATTTTAGGATCGAACCTCCTCAGTGGACCCAATCTCTGACTCTTTTTTTTCTTTCCATCACAACCAGTGCCCCAAGACTGGCATACCGCTGTCTAGTCTGTGGGGAAAGTGCATAATCTCTTGCTGCTAATAAGAAAAAATGTAGTGGGTATCCTCTGAAGACTACGATTCAAAATTACCAAATGTTTGACATCCAATAGCCGGTGATTCATGAATCAGTGTGCTCTAGTGGTGTCGTTAAACCCTTTAACTTTGTCAACCATATTGGTAGGCTAACGCGCATCTCATTCGCGATGTATCGCGGGTCATAGGATCGATCCCAGTCGGTGGACCCATTGATCGAGTTTGTTTCCATGCCATCCCATCCAGTATCTCACGACTGGTGTTAACAAAACATGGCATCCTTGTTCTCTGCCGCTAATAAAGCTGGTCCGACCCACGGAACTAACTAACGACCGCCGGTAGTAGGGGTGTATAGTAGGTGGTTACAGGTGCCTCGTAACAATGTCAACAGTAACTACTGAACACTCTCCGAAGTGGTCAGACTAAGCTCACAGCTAAAAGCTGATGGAGAATGACAGGTGTGTGGCACAGATAGCCACAAGAGACAAGCACCTGTCGCGGTTGGAGAGACAAGGACTGGGATGTGGAGGTGGACAGCGAAAGAAGTTGAAAGACAGGAGTTGCCAGATCGGGAAGAAATGAGACGGAATTTAAAGGAGAGAAAGGAAAGGGGACAGTGGGATTAAAAAACCCCAACAAACAAACAAACAAACAAACAAATGCTGTAGGGTAAAGTGATCATGAGTCGGACAAATTCCTTTACCAACATCACTGGCATGAAGGAAGGAAATGTTTTATTTAACGACACACTCAACACATTGTATTTACGGTTATATGGCGTCAGACGTATGGTTAAGGACCACACAGATATTATCGCCACTTCATGGGCTACTCTTTTTGATTAACAGCAAGGAGTCTTATATGCACCATCTCACAGACAGGGTAGTACATACCACGGCCTTTGATATATCAGTCATGGTGCACTGGCTGGAGCGAGAAATAGCCAATGGGCCCACCGACGGGGATCGATCACAGACCGACCGTGCATCGAGCGAGCGCTTTACCACTGGGTTACGTCCCGCCCCTAGATGAGAAATAAGATGCATGAATTCAGTAATTTTACTAACAACTTCACCATTAAACTTCTAAGATAAAACAGATATTATCGCCACTTCATGGGCTACTCTTTTTGATTAACAGCAAGGGGTCTTTTATATGCACCAACTCACAGACAAGGTAGTACATATCACGGACTTTGATATGCCAGTCGTGGTGCACTGGCTGGAATGAGAAATAGCCAAATGGAGCCACCGACCGGGATCGATACCAGACCGACCGCGCGACGAGCGAGCGCTTTACCACTGGGCTACGTCCCCCCCCCCCCAACAAAAACAAACACAAAAAACACCCACACACACTGGCATGAAGATTCGTTTCTACAATCGTCGTGCAGTTGATTATTATTATACTTTTGTGCACAACTACAAGTCTTGTATGCCATTTATTAAATTAATCCATATTTGATTAATAGTGTGGGTATTTGAACAAGATCTGTGAAAATAGGTATGTTAGAGATACACATTGTCCGACTAAAAGAGAATGTGTCCGAGTCACGATCTAATATTGAAAATGTTATATTTTGCACCATATTTCTGTTAATAAAGTGTTTATTTAAAACAAAACATACATGTTACGTACATCTTCAAGCGCGTGTGCAGGAGGGGTGGGGTGTTGATGATGGTAATGTTAAAACATATATACATGTATATATATATATATATATATATATATATATATATATATATATATATATATATATTCCGGGGGATCTTTATTCGATCCCCTGTCTAGAACCTTCGCTCGCCACAGTCTAGATTCATTCATTGCAATAATTTATTTTCGTGCTTATATCCAATTAAGGTTCAAGCACGCTGTCCTGGGTACACACACCTCGGCTATCTGGGCTGTCTGACTAGGACAGTGGGTTAGTTGTTAGTGGTTAGTGAGAGAGAAGAGGGAGTAGTGGTCTTACACCTACCCATTAAGTCGTTACAACTCGCTTTGGGTGGGAGCCGGTACCGGGCTGCGAACCCTGTATCTACCAGCCTTATGTCCGATGGCTTAACCACAACACCATCGAGGCCGGTACAGTCTAGATACGCCCCCCCCCCCCCCCCCCCCCCCCCCCCCCACCGGAGTCCCCTGCACCACTTGCCTGATTGTATATACACCGTTCACAAAAACATTGCTACGTCAGCGCTTGGTTTTATCACATTCTATATCACGTTATTTTGTTTTAGAATGCCAGTTTGATCCTAAAGGATTTGAGGTTACACCTGAAATTCTTGATAACTACAATAAACTGGGCTATGTTGTCATTAGGTAAGAATATTAATTTATTAATTAATTTATTTATTTATCTATCTATCTGTATATTTATTTATTTATCTCTTTATTTTTATATCTTGTATTTTGGTTTTACTATAAACTTTATTTATTTATATACAATTTAATCTATCTATCTTTCTGTCTGTCTGTCTACCTACCTACCTACCTACCTCTCTATTTCTCTATCTCTCTACCTATCTATCTCTCTATCTCTCTATCTATCTATATATTTTTTAATTTTGTATCTGGTTGTAAAGTTACAAACCTATAGTAGGATTAAATAACACGGTATTCAGTTCAGTAACTAAAGTAACGAGTTCGTGATTAAACTACAAATGTAGCTTTATAT
Source organism: Gigantopelta aegis (assembly GCF_016097555.1). Lineage (NCBI taxonomy): Eukaryota > Metazoa > Mollusca > Gastropoda > Neomphalida > Peltospiridae > Gigantopelta > Gigantopelta aegis. The sequence continues at coordinate 29,713,658 of NC_054708.1, forward strand.
ACGGTATGCTTTATGTTAGTTTATTTACAAGATACGCAGTGTATACAAAATGACCGCAAGGGTGTATACACCTCGAGTTGGAACAGATAAAAAAAGAAAAAAAGAAGGTTTTTGTTTTGTTTAACGACACCACAAGAGCACATTGATTTATTAATCATCGGCTGTTGGATGCCAAACATATGGTCATTCTGACACAGTCAAAGAGAGGAAATCCGCTACATTTTTTCCATCAGTAGCAATGGATCTTTTATATGTACCATCCCACAGACAGGATAGCACATACCACGGCCTTTGATATACCAGCCGTAGTGCACTGGCTGGAACGAGAAATAGCCCAATGGGCCCGCCGACAGGGATCGCCAAACCGACCGCGCATCAAGGGAGCGCTTTACCACTGGGCTACGTCCCGCCCCTGGAATAGACAAAATATGTCAGGCGCGTTACGCCGCGCTTTTGCAAGGGTTGGAGGGTGGTGGTGGTTGGAGTTGAACCCTCCCAGCTGGAAGTGAATTTTCTTTTAAGCCGACAGCCCTAGCTAACACTTAGCGAGGCGCAGTCTAGACCCCCTGCACAATTCCCTGCACACGTACCTGGACACGTAGTACACGATGTTATAGTTATGTCACGTCTTCGTGTAAACTTTAGGGGTGGGGCGTAGCCCAGTGGTAAAGCGTTCGCTTGATGCGCGGTGGGTCTAGGATCGATCCCCGTCAGTGGATTTATTGGGCTATTTCTCGTTCCAGACAGTGCTCCATAACTGGTGTCACAAAGGCCGTGGTATGTACTATCCTGTCTGTGGGATGGTGCATATAAAAGATCCCTTGCTGCTAATCGAAAAGAGTAGCCCATGAAGTGGTGACAGCAGGTTTCCTCTCTCAATATCTGTGTGGTCCTTAATCATATATCTGACGCCATATAACCGTACATAAAATGTGTTGAGTGCATTGTTAAATAAAACATCCTTCCTTCGTATAAACTTACCCTGGGCTGATTTGCTTGTATAGAGATATGACATAGATTCAAATATATATACATTAAGCTGACATAACTGGGTTAGAATTGTGAATATTGTAAACAGTCAAGATCCGAATGTATGTGCATAAATTCGTACAGTTTTTGGGTAGTTGAAAATTGTTAAAATATTAATCTATGATTCTAATTTATGTTTTTACTTCACATGGGTATATCGTACAGGTTCATTGTCACTGAAGTCAGATCTTACTGTTCGCCCGGCCATGTAAGTCTCCGTTACTTGGTTGATCTGAGCAATGCCAATATTATCCAGGATTTAAACTGGACCTAAACTATTATTAGCAACTTTTTTAGTGGTCAGAACATTCTGCCGGCAAATTCAAGATTAAGTTAGCCAAATAACCATTTTTGCTTGTATGGTAAAGGACATGTGAATTTCCAATGACCTTTTTGGAAAGTTAGCAATCAAATTCATCTTGTTATTTGCATTTGATGATTTAATAACAAAACGACATCTTAAAGGTATATACCCTAGTTTTAAACACTAAGTCATATTTTTGACTATTAGAGCCCTTTTTGGATAACTGAAATCATACTTTACTTAGATTTTATTGTTTAGATTATCAATTTCCGTACATTCGAAGTGTTTTTGGTCATCCTGGCGTTTTTAATATCACAAAATGCATTTCTCATATTTTTAAAAACGCACATGCGTCCGAGAAGTAACAAGTATGGAGTCGAGTTTTGGTCTATTTTTAGAGGATATTTCACCATTTCAAAGTCACAGACTCATGTTTCACTCAGTTGTAACTTTATCCAAATGTGTTACAGGTTTTTAGACTAACTAAATTTAGTGTTAATGTTCACGGGTTGAAACTAGGGTGTGTCCCTTTAAACCTTCGTCATCTCGTAATCAGATGATAAGAATATTCGACCAGGCAAAACCAGCTTGAGAAATTCGGAATATTTTTTTCGCCATGAAATGTCACCTGTATACAAAATGTCGTTGGCTTATGTCAGATCCATTAGTGGAGATTTTATTTTGCGGACAGGTAACATCTTATTTCAGAGTGAAGTAGGTTATGCTCACATCTGATAACCAAAAACCTGGATTAATGTGTGTACTTACAGAGGCTTATTTGACAGTGAAGACTTGGAAAACATAAAGAAGGTGGTCGAAGGATCTGACGCCCTTGTGAAGCATGCCTACACTGTGAGTAACGACGAATATTGTGTATGTGTAATACACGAACTTCAACATGGCGACCACATTGTAAGAAATTTAATAACAATATTGAAGTATCTTGTTAAAGCGTTGGATCATTACTAATGTTGGTATTTATGGAAGATATGTACAATATATAGGGAAAATGGGCAAGCCTGAAACTAGGGGCACTGCATATATATATATATATATATATATATATATATATATATATATATATATATATATATACATACATGTATATATATATATTTTTTTTTTTTTTTTGAAAAACGAGTGCTAAAAATGTTAGGAAGTACATTCACATCATTTGGTTTTGAATTACATAACATTATTCCAAAATCCGTAAGTACGATGCATTTGCTTTAGTCTTTTTCATTACATATTTTACAACTTTATTATTCCTTTAAAAAAACATTTTCTGTTTTGTGATGTTAAAAAAAGTTTGACTTTTGAAGTTGATTAGCGGGAAAAGTATGGTCAAATTTTTATTTATATCTTTCTTTTAACATGGCGTGTGATACAAAACGTGATGTTAACAAACAAAAAATGCTATACCAATGAAAACCTACGCAACATCTACTGTAGGCTACATACTGAAAAACAATAGTTGATTGGCCCACCATCTTCTTTTCTGACAACCCATAGTCTTGTTACAGGATGAAATACACTTCTTTATTTCTGAGTGTAATATTTGCTCCCAACATGTCGAGATTTCTTTTTTAAAGCATGACTGCTATGACGTTTTCAGAAAGACAGTCCCATATTGAACTGGCCATAGGGTTACATTTGAGGGACATAAAAAAAGAAGAAATTTCGAAACGTTGGGGTCAAAAAAGAACACTCGAAAGAATAAAGAAGTGATTTCTATCCTAGAAAAAAACAGTACTGTGTGAAATGAAAATGTTGCAATAATCGACCACAGTTGGTCGCACGCACGGTAGATTGTTGTAGTCCTACCATTTTTGATATTACGTGTTGCATCACGTGCCATTTTAAAAATAAGCCATTATCAAAACGAACATTTCACCATTCTATATAAAACAGAATAAACTGATTTTGTGACTTTTTGTTCTGCTTAGCATATATTTTCTTCAGGGATGATAACATATGCAATAAAGTGACACTGTTGTGTTTCAGAGAGGGACGATTAGTGACCACCCGGCCACCCTGGCTCTCTGGAATCAACCCGGTAATGACGTCACTGGCATGGTTGCAAGATGTGAAAAGGTTGTGGGAATAAGCGAAAAGGTGTGTCCGTTTGTACTGTTTATATTTGACTTTGACAGCACCTCACAAAAGTGTGGGGTTTTTTTTTTTTGGGGGGGGGGGGGGTTGTGGGGGGTTTTGGGTGGGTTTTTTTCAATTGGTTTAGATTAAGAGGACCGGTCGTATAACACTTAAATCAGCACAAACAACCCTGCATTAATTGTTTTTAAAAATCTATATCTAGATACCACCCACATAATAATTAAAACAATTTGACAGGACATGTATTTGCTTAGCTTTCTAACAAACAGAACAAACATAACATAATTATAAAGGAAATGATTTCTGCATAATTGGCTCGTATAGATTGTGACACTGACTTATATCATTTTGTATTTGATGTCTCTGCATTTCACTTATTGATAAAGTGTGCTGATTTAGCTTCTAGGCGGAGAAGTGTATCATTACCACAGTAAACTCATCATGAAGAACGCCAACACGGGAGGGAAGCACATATGGCATCAAGATTACGGGTAGTTATCAAATTAATTCTTATATAGAATTTCTATTATTGTAGCTATATTAAAGTTTATTTTGTTTAACGACACCACTAGAGCACAATGACTATACTAAAGATACCCATATCTTAAGAGGTGGAAATGGAGGACCAGGAAGCTGCCAGTAGTTTTATGGGGGGGGGGGGGGGGAGAGGAAGGCTGGCCCCAATAATATTATTACGTTTTAAGTTTTTATAATTAATAGTAAGTGCCAGTATTTCAAGAGCTGTTTTTGCATATATGCATATGTAGATATATGTTGTACAATTAATGAACCATGCAAACTACTTCCTCCCTCCCCTCCCCCCCCCCCCCCGGTATATAATTTGTTCCGCCACCTGTTCATCTTAACTTCGGCGAAATCCATTTCTTTGTACAAATCGGCTGTTTCCTTGTGGATACACCTGACCGTATAACGGTCGGTCCTAAATTATTATTCTTTTCTGATCACAAGTAGTTCATGATCATGTACAACCACGACACTAAAATTCTCGATAGACCAAGATGTCAAAGCTTCGTGCAATGGAATACACACCTACCGTCTGAGCAAGAGGGAAATTAATATTTATTCCACGACACCCAGGAGGCGGATCCAGAATTTTTTAAAAGAGGGAAGGTATCACACAATTCTAAAAATGACAAGACCGAGTTTGCTGATGTCAAATGTGCCAAGCTCCCGAAGACAGTGAGAGCTATACGGGGTTGTGGAAATCTGAAGGCCCCGGATTTTTTTTTTAATAAAGATGCACAAAGACGCGTTTTCGTGGCAGTTTAGTGTTGTTTTGCTTACTGTTCTGTTTGGAACATTTTGTCTGATAATAATTTGTGGTGTTGGAATATACTATTATATGTCGTCGTATGACCGGTTACGAATATGTCCATTTACTATATTTTGTGGATGATGAATTTCAAGAACAAAACAAAAAAGTAATTAAAAAGGGAACTTCAAACCGAATCCGCCAATCACACCTCAACGCATCATTTTAAACTATGGTTATATCGCCACAGAGAGAGAGAGAGAGAGAGAGAGAGAGAGAGAGAGAGAGAGAGAGAGAGAGAGAGAGAGAGAGAGAGAGAGAGAGAGAGAGAGAGAGAGAGAGAGGGGATGGGAGGGGGGAGAGACAGACAGGGATATATATATATATATATATATATATACACACACATACAAACACACACACACACACACACACGTGCATACAGAGAGAGACAGAACGATAGAGATAGAGAGAGGACAAGAAAGAGATAGAGGAAGAAATAAATGGTATGGTCAGGTCAGTGTTTAACGTGCACATTCAGAGCAAGCTGTTGTAGCGCACGCCTGTCCTGGGCACAAGTGGCGGCCGCGGCCGTCTCCTTCGTCCAGGACAGGAAAGGGGTGGGGTGGGTTGGAGGGAGGACCGCCTGTTCTGGCAGGTGTAAGGGAGCACCAGCAATCCGACCGGGTCCGGTAACAGGCGGAGGGCGGAGGAAGAAATGAAGCATAGGGTTCTTTTATCAGCACTTTCCCATAAACAGTACGTTTGCCTTGAGTATGACGCTTCGGGCAATTTCTCAATGTATCCTTCCCCAAAAGGTCCACTGATTATATATAACACATATGCCCCTATAGGCCTATCACATACATGTATATCTTTCAGTTACTGGTACCAATATGGATGCCTGAAGCCGGATATGTTGACGATGTTCATAGCCTATGACAAATGTACAAAAGAAAACGGCTGTCTAGAGGTAAGATTTTTTATTTTTTTTATCCAGTTTGCTCAAAACATAATAGTAATACACAAAATCGTTCTTAAAAGAAAGTCTTTTTCTTCTACATTCAAGAATATATGCATGCATTTGTTCCCACCGAAGAACAATTAATCTAAAAAGTGACCTCATCAGTTAAAAGGGGCGAGACGTTGCCCATTGGTAAAGCGCTCGCTTGATGCGCGGTCGGTTTGGGATCGATCCCCGTCAGTGGGCCCATTGGACTATTTCTTGCTCCAGCCAGTGCACCACGACTGGTACATCAAAGGCCGTGGTATGTGTTATCCTGTCTATGGTATGGTGCATATAAAAGATCCTTGCTGCTAAACGAAAAGAGTAGCCCATGAAGTGGCGACAGTGGGTTTCCTCTCTTAATATCTGTGTGGTCCTTAACCATATGTCTGACGCTATATAGCCGTAAATAAAATGTGTTGAGTGCGTCGTTAAATAAAATATTTCTTTCTTTCTTTCTTTGTTCCCACCTAAGAACAATTAATATAAAAAGTTACCTCATTAGTTAACACCTGATCCTTTTCTCTTTTTTGTTTACCTGAAGAAGAGCCTATTTTTATTTAGTGTTCTCTGATTTTTTTTTCTGAACCTAACCCCATTTTAAGGCTAGTGGCTTGCATATACGTGTGTACATGTCCTTTTTAGTTTAAAAGTGGGTTTTTTTCCTACATGAAGAGATTATATACTATTGTGCTCTTATTAAAAAAAAATTAATGTACCCCACCTCTTTTTAAAAGCAAAACATCGTAAGCCTAGTTTTGCACATAAACGTAAATCTACGACTAAAACACAATTCTTATTACTATCATAGTACAAGAAATATAGTTTTATGTACACATATTTCATTTTCTTTTGTAATTAAAATGCTCCCAACTTCCGTAATGGTGCAATTTTCCGTGTGACATAGATGTCAAACACATGCAAATGTATGCCCGGTATAACTGCTAGTCGCAGACGTAAGTTTACGATGTTTGGTGAAATTGGCCCCTGGTGCTTATAAAACTTTTAGGGCCGAGTTCATATGTCTGGGTTATCGGTGGGTTTTGGAAACATATGGTTTAAACCTAGGTTAACCCGGAGTCATGTTTACTGTGCATTTCACTTGTCTGGCTTTCAGTAACCCTAGTTTAACACTGGGTTGCAATTGTATTGCTTGTTTAAACCTGCCCTTGAGGTCGTTTTTCGCTGGGTTTGCTCAAAGTAACTTTTCTTCATGGATAATTTCGGCAGCAAAATTCTGTTTTACGTCAGTATCGCAGAGCCATGAAATGTGAACGTATTTTCAGAGACCATTTGAACCCACTACAGAATTGAATAAAGGGCGAGGGGTCGGGGTGTTCGAACCCCATCCCCTTTAGTCAAGATGCCCGTTTGTCCTTTTTTTTAGCACGACTGTATAATTAGATCCACCCCTTGACGCAACAATTATTTACCATGTTCGTGGCGAATGAACAACAAAGTGCCTGGGATATATAGAGAACAATAAACGAGATACCAGTTATTATCGAATTTAAGTTTTAGTCGTCACAAATGAAAATTATTTCACTCGGGACATAAATTTGATAATAAATGATACCGAATTTGTTATTCTATTTATTACCCCAGCTATGTTTTCTCTAAACACCTTTATTGTAGACGCACATGCATGTGCATCTAAGCTATAGAAACGATGGAAACCACTTTACACTGTTCTCAATCTAACTAAAATTAGCTCCACTATTACATGTGGATCTAACAGCAGCCAGTTGGAGCTCATGTCCACCAATCAAAACCTTACTTGCAGAATCATGCCAGTGATTTGAAATTAATTTAAAAACATTCCGAATTATCCTGAGGGTATACGACATGTGAATTACGAATGCCACATGTAATAGTGGAGCTAATTTTAATTAGATTGAACTGTTCTGAGTGTTTCTATAACTTTGTATTTCAATCACGTTCACAGATAATTTTCGAAAACAAAAGGTATCTTTATTCTGCTAAAAATATATACAATGAATTGCATTAAAGCGGCAGTATCAGGAATATGTTTTATTATTTAAGCATATAGAACAGAAAATCCAATTACGTTTGGTGCATATAATATTATGACGCCGCACTCCGCATTGGTTTCATTACGCTGGCTTATCCAGGTCAAAAACAAAGCCGGTATTTCGAAAGTGGGACACTTTTGATGGGCTTCTACTGATCTCGGTTTTCATTGGCTTTTCACAAGTGTGGAATTCCCCAACAAGAGATCACGTGAGATTTCGCAATTTTTGAACAAATTTAACTGTCTTGATTGAGGGGTCGTCTCATATCTCCAAAACATAGTTATATCCATAGAGGTATGGTACAACGCCTTTCCAGGGGTCGGTGGGTGGGGGATTTGCCTTGAAATTTTGACAGTGGCCAGCTGTTGGCCATCTTGATAAATCAAGGCTAATATTCGTTCCTCGAATACGAGGAACGAATATTAGCCATGATTTATGAAGATGGCTGTTGGCATACGCGTTACATGAAAGGGGGTGTTACTAATTACGTAACGCTCTAGGGGTAGAGGAAGAGGGTACAGTGTTCGATTTACGTAACATTTTTCAAGACTATATGTTATTTTTATTCATTACTTAGATCTAAAAAGGTGTTTTTTGGAAATGCGCGGTCAATCTAGGATCGATCCCCATCGGCGGGTATATAAAAGACCATGGTATGTGATATCCTGTCTGTGGGATGGTACATATAAACGATCCCTTGTTAAAAACAAATGTAGTGGGTTTCCAAGGCGCGTGTGCAGGGATTTCAACGGGGTTGGAGTTATAGACTGTGTTGAGCGAAGTTTATATGGGGCCATGCTCCCCCAGAAAATACATTTCAATTTTTTTTAAGCTTGGGCAAGTAAGGGTTTCGACATCCAATACCCTCCCCCTGCACATGCACCCGATTCATCTCTAAGATTATATGTCAAAATTACCAAATGTTAGACATCCAACAGCAGATGGAAGGAAGGATAGGATATTTTAACACATTTTATTTACGGTTGTATGGCGTCGGATGATTATTAAATCAATATGCTCTAACTTTGATATCGTTAAACAACCCCCCCTAACTTTACCCTTTCCAAACGAAAGAATATTTATTTGAATTTATTGATTTTAACTCGTAAAATTAAGAAGTGAAAACGTTCATTGTCTGCTTTAGTATATTTTATTTTAAAATATATATACATGATTAATGTGTTACTAGTATACAAACTAAACTTTGAAAGTTCTACTAACACTTTATAAAATATTAATTCTGAAATAGGAAGGTACGATTGTCGATAATACGTTGTCGAGATCAAACCGGTTTTAACGAAAGACTCTAGTACCGTATCCTCAACCGAACGTTCTTCGTACAGCGCTAGATTTCTCTTTTAATTTTTTGAGACGAACCCTACAATTTGAAATCGGCAAACGCACGTGTTAACTGAAACTGACAACAGGCTGTCGTTTGTGCTTTGCCGAGCTATGGCGGCACAGGCGACGAATCAAGCGTATACTTTTGACGATCTTCGTTCATAGCGAACACACACGAGGTTTTTTTTAAAGTGCATTTGAGCTTGTATTTCATATTTGTACATGATGTTATAATATGGTAACCAGAGAATGTAACTTTAAAATAACATTTTGTTATAAATTTAACACTAAAACAGTCGTGAACGCAAACTCTTTAAAGGGACATTCCTGAGTTTGCTGCACTGTAAGATGTTTCCGACTAATAAAATATTTCTACGATTAAACTTACATATTAAACATAGTTTCTTATTTAGAATATCAGTGTCTGTATATTCAATGTGTTTCTGGTCGTCTTAATATTTGTAAGAAGCCCAAACTAGATTTTGTTTTCAAATAATTTCGTATTTTAGGAAATAAAATGAAATTTAACCTAGTACAAATATTAGAACTATCAGAAACACATTTAATATACAGTCACTAATATTTTATGCAGAAAAATATATTTGATATGTAATTACAATCGTTTAAAAGTATCTGTTAGTCGATAACATCTTAAAAATTGCATAGTTTCTTATTTAGAATATCAGCGTCTGTATATTCAATGTGTTTCTGGTCGTCTTAATATTTGTAAGAAGCCCAAACTGGATTTTGTTTTCAAATAATTTCGTATTTTAGGAAATAAAATGAAATTTAACCTAGTACAAATATTAGAACTATCAGAAACACATTTAATATACAGTCACTAATATTTTATGCAGAAAAATATATTTGATATGTAATTACAATCGATAAAAAGTATCTGTTAGTCGATAACATCTTAAAAATTGCAGCAAACTCAGGAATGTCCTTTTAATAAAGGGGGAAAAAGGAGATATAGGCCCACAGGTTTGAAAATTTGACCAAAAGTTGCCTCTCTGCCCTCAGGCGTACTCGTCCCATCTTTTTATTTTATTTTATATTTTTAGAATTAAAGGGAAATACCAATAAGAACGTTTATTGATATTTACATTATTACAACAGCTATGTAGGGTTTTGTACGCATTTAACATGGATTATAACTAATATTGTGAGTAAAATGATGGAAATACTTGGTGAAACGTTTTCAGGCCAGCTCATTTTGTCAACACATCTCCATAATTTTTGCCCGAATACGAAGGTTTGCTCCAGGCTGTGGAGGGAAGAGGTAGCTAAGCCCCCATCTAGCGTGCGAATGCTAATAATATACCGGTAAGGAGGTATCAGCTACAAAGTGATGAAGTGTAAGCTATCCCTCGCGTATGTCCCTTTCCAGATCTCCGGGTAACCCATGTAAAAAGCGTTGTTTTGTAAACACAGGTAAAACACACACATATGTAGGTCTTGGTCAAGTGTTTTCGGCGTTTTACGTAAACCAGTGTTAAACCTAGGTTTTGATATAACCCGGTGTTACAAAACCCAGACATATGAAATCGGCCCTTAGAGTCTTAGACTAGAGACTCTAATAGAGTCTGAGATACTAATGGCATGACAACGCCATACAAATTATATGCGTGTGACGTCATTAGAGATTGAGTCTGGACTCTTAAAAAGTTTTATAAGCACGGGCCCTGGTGTGTGTGTGTGTGTGTGTGTGTGTGTGTTCGCGCACGTGCGCGCGCGCGTGTGTGTGTTTCTTTAGTTAAAAAACAAAAAACATTTACTCTGAGTTCCATAAGTGTTTGTGTTTATTAATGTCTTGTTAATATTTTAAATCCATTTTGACAGTCTATTTACCGAAAAATAAAGAAAGAAATGTTTTATTTAACGATGTACTCAGAACATTTTATTTACGGTTTTTTGGCGTCAGACATATGGTTAAGAACCACACATATATTGAGTGAGAAAACCCGCTGTTGCCACTTCATGGGCTACTCTTTTTGATTAGCAGCAAGTGATCTTTTATATGTACCATCCCATAGACATGATAGTACATACCACGGCCTTTGATACACCAGTCATGGTGCACTGGCTGGAACGAGAAATAGCCCAATGGGCAACCGACGGGGATCGATCCCACACCGACCGCGCATCGAGCGAGTCTATTTACTGAAGTATGTGCAAATATTCGCATTTCTTTTGTTGTTCAGTATACTTTTGCCTGCATCTATTATCTCCGTGTTTGTTATTTGCACACAGATACTGGTTGGCTCGCACCAGTATGGCAGAGTGGATCACTTGATGATCAGCGGGCAGCAAGGAGCGGATCCAAAGCGTGTTGGTCATATCGCAAAACACACAGAGAGCCAGTTTGTGGAACTTAATCCAGGTTGGTAATCCGTGTATGGAGGCTTGAATTTTAAGATGATGCTAATGATACATTATATTTTTATGATTATATATCCTAGCTATTACGGCTCAGAAATGATGATGATAATGATAATAATGATGGTGGTGATGATGATGATGATGATGATACATTATATTTTTGTGCTTATATATCCTAGCTGTTAAGTCTAATAAAATAATGATGATGTTAGTAGTGATGATGATGATGATTTTGATGTTGGCGGTGATGATGATGATGATGATAATACATTACATTATGTACTTATATGTATTAATATGTATTAAGACTCCAAAAATGTATTAAGATGATAATGATGATGATGACATATTATAGTTTGTGCTTATATATCCTAGCTTTTAAAACTCAGAAAATGATGATGGTGATGATGGTGATGATGATAATGATGTGATTCATAGCACATACTTTCTATTTGGCTACAGGTGACGCACTGTTTTTCCACTGCAATGTACTACACCAGAGTCAGCCCAACACGAGTCCAAACCGACGATGGGCTTTGATCAGTGCCTACAACAGGGCATCGAACAGCCCAGTCATCGAGTCAGCTCACCCACAATACACTCCATTAGAGAAGGTAACGAATTTCAATACTCACAATACACTCCATTAGAGAAGGTAACGAATTTCAATACTCACAATACACTCCATTAGAGAAGGTAGCGAATTTCAATACCCACAATACACTCCATTAGAGAAGGTAACGAATTTCAATACCCACAATACACTCCATTAGAGAAGGTAACGAATTTCAGTACTCAATGGGGCGGAATGTAGCCCAGTGGTAAAGCACTCACTTGATGTGCGGTCGGTTTAGGATCGATCCCCGGCGGTGGCCCCATTGAACTATTTCTCATTCCAGCCAGTGCTCCACAACTGGTGTAACAAAGGCCGTGGCATGTACTACCCTGTCTGTGGGATGGTGCATATAAAATATCCCTTGCTGCTAACTGAAAAGAGTAGCCCATGAAGTGGTGACAGCGGGTTTCCTCTCTCTATATATGTGTGGTCTTTAACCATATGTCTGACGCGATATAACCATAAATAAAATGTGTTGAGTGCGTTATTAAATAAAATATTTCTTCTTCAATACTCACAATACACTCCATTCTAGAAGGTAACGAATTTTGATACAATACACTCCATTACAGAAGGTAACACATTTCGAATCTTACCTATACCGGATATTTACAAGAAATGAAAATGTCACGGTTATTCATATAAAAACTTTGGATGCATTGTTGTCATCATTTGGTAAACCAAATATGAAAGTCAGTATATATATAAAATTATTAAATAAATTAAGATTTTGTTTTTAAAAATAACATTATATACATGTAATTAAATTGTTTTGAACCTGTGAAAATACCAGGTTGTTTTCAACCCAAATAACAAAATAACAAACCTTGATAGACGACGTTTGCAGTTAACTCTCTCTTGATGTGAATTATGAACTGTCTGTATTGCTGTCTTTAAAGTTTTCTCTTTTTCTCTCTATGTCTGTCTATCTCTGTATTTCTGTCTGTCTGTCTCCATCTCCTTCTCTCCCTCTCCCTCTCCCTCTCCCTCTCTCTCTCTCTCTCCTCTCTCTCTCTCTCTCTCTCTCTCTCTCTCTCTCTCTCTCTCTCTCTCTCTCTCTCTCTCTCTCTCTCTCTCTCTCTCTCTCTCTCTCTCTCTCTCTCTCTCTCTCTCTCTCTCTCTCTCTTTTCTGAAGCTGATCATGAATAACCTTAGTGTAATAGTTTGCAGTAAATTCGCCAGTTCCTAGTAATCTGTGTTTGACACCCTGTGAAAAAGACTGGTTCACCTTCGTCTTTTTCTTTTTCAGGTTCCAGATTCCTGTGTCAAAGAGTGCAAGAATTACACAGATATGAGTGGCAAGGCATTCTTCAAGCCCACTTCAAATAACCTCTTTCAGCCGATCAACACTAAGTAACCACTGAGAAAACTGGACCAATTATGCCTTTGATATTATATGGCCATTTAATTATCTATCACATATTTTTCTTTAGAAACGTTAAATCATATGACGTTTCTACCGATATGTACACAGGCAGCAGTATGAGACAGATTAATATTGTGACAGTTTATTTTGTTTTTCGTAAATATGTACATTAACGCATGTTCATGGTATGTACATTTTGTGAACGACCATTGGTATCTGCTAAAAATAAATAAACAAATAAATTTAAAAATAAAAAAAAAAAAATAAATATATATACAACTGGCCATTTACTTTGCTGATGTCGTCTGGAAAAATGCATCTCACTATCGGTATTATTGATATGAAAAGTTTGTTTTGTTTAACGATATCACTAGAGCACATTGATTTATTAATCATCGGCTATTGCATGTTAAACATTTGGTAATTTTGACATACAGTCTAGGAGAGGAAATACGCTACATTTGTTCATTAGTAGCAAGGGATCTTTTATATGCACCGTCCCACAGACATGCTAGCACATACCACTGCCTTTGATATATCAGTTGTGGTGCACTGGCTGGAACGAGAAATAGCCCAATGGGCTGACCGACGGGGATTGATCCCAGACCAACCGCGCATCAAGCGAGCGCTTTAATACTGGGCTACGTCCCACCCCTTTAATAATATAAAGTTACAGTTACGGCGAAAGCAGAGTTTCTTGTTGCTAGACATCAAACATTACAGACCAGTAGGAAGCTCACAATTATTGGAAAGGTCTTTTTCGACTCCACCATGAATGGGGGGTGCGAGATAATGCCTCCACCCATATATGTTTTTTAATCGATGTTTTTTGCTGCATTCTGGGGCAGTTTGAAGCAAAAATGTATGTTTCGATGACAGTGTACGGCGATATTATATTTTGAGCAGGATTAACGACACCATGCAGTGTTTTCAGGCCAAATAAGAACTTATCACATCCTACGGCCTTGTAGTAGTATTACGTGCCTAACGTTCTGCCAGGCATACTATCATAAGCGTACGAGACGGGGGGGGGGGGGGGGGGGGGGGAGACACAGGAGACACCTGCCCCCTAGTACTGGAGCAAAACCTCAAAATTAGTTGTAATCCATGTAAAAATGCATAGTGATTAGTTTGCAACCCTATATAGCTGTTTGGTAGTAATGCTAATAAGAATAAATGCAGTTATCCAGATTCGGGTATTTTTGTTTAATTCGGGCAAAAGCCAGCCTGCCCCACTACAAAAATGGGAGCCCGTACGTCTATGCTGCCTATATATGTATAATGTTTGAACTTTGATGTAGTATGATATCATGTGCCATGGGCGTACATAGGGGGGGGGGGGGGGTGTCGACCGAACACACACACACCCGAAATCGCTTTTTTAATAATTTAATATATCTGACATTGATATCTGACATTATTATATTTACTCAACATAGAAATATATGCCCAATATCTCTGCAATCTATTTTGGAACCCCCCTTTTCAAAACTCAACATAGAAATATATGCCCAATATCTCTGCAATCTATTTTGGAACCCCCCTTTTCAAAATCCTCTGTACGCCCGTGTGTGCACTACATGGTTGTTAGTAACAAAGGACAAAATGAAAATGAATCCAAACGCTTGATATTTTATTTTACTGTCTATAAATCAGTAACAATAGAGTGACCGTGCTTCAGTCGTTGGAGGGGCGGGGCGTAGCCCAGTGGTAAAGCGCTTGCTTGATGCGCGGTTGATTTAGGATCGATCCCCGTCGGTGGCTCCATTGGGATATTTCTCGTTCCAGCCAGTGCACCACAACTGGTGTAACAAAGACCATGGTATGTACTATCCTGTCTGTGGGATATCCTGGGATAACTGAATTGCATGTAGTTGCTAGAAATCTGGAACATCTATAAATAAAAGGATACTGGTGTTCAGTGTTCACATGTTCATGATTTATAGTTGAGAGTTGGCAAAACGGAAACGTTTGTAGGCCTAGTGTGTTTCCAAAACATTCCTATTGCTGATCAATGTTGGTTACGATTACTTGTATTACCTTTTGTAAAACAAATATTAATGCTATGAATAAATTAAATAATAATTATCATGACTGTATTTTGTGTTTTCCTTCACGATTTACTAGTTTATAGTTTACATTTCGTGACTTGATGTTCCCTTCATCGTTTCTGATTAACACGCGCGCGCGCGCGCACATACGCACAAACACACGCATATCGAATGACTGAACAAAAAAGAAGAGGAAAAAGGTTCCCTTGTTCAAGTTGAATAGCGGAAAAGCAGACAGTACCGTAGCCCGAGTACTCTGATTGTAAAAGAGTTAGACGGACATGAGAGCGTCATAACCGTCCAAATGTCCGTCTAGCTCTCTTACAGTCAGAGTACTCGGGCTAACAATAGGGTCTCCACGAGTACTCTGATTGTAAAAGAGTTAGACGGACATGAGAGCGTCATAACCGTCCAAATGTCCGTCTAGCTCTCTTACAGTCAGAGTACTCGGGCTAACAGTAGGGTCTCCACGAGTACTCTTATTGTAAAAGAGTTAGACGGACATGAGAGCGTCATAACCGTCCAAATGTCCGTCTAGTTCTCTTACAGGCAAGAGTACTCGGGCTAACAGTACAGATCATTGAAATTGTGCATTTTAATTAATACTAAAGGTGTTAATGACCAGTCCGGCACATTAAATATGAGACCAGGAATGTATTGCCTTTACGGATTAGTCCCATGATCAGGTTTCCTACATAGTTCGTTGGTTTTCATAAGGAGTTATGTTACATCCGGTTAAGAGGACAAAAGAAAATGGTAAAATTTGTGAAAACTCACGCCTCCATGATCTCCGCGGTAAATGTGTTGCCCCAACACACCCATGTCTTTCAATTCATGTCTTCTGATCCACCCTTCAAGAAATTGCGCAATATTTCCTTTTTGACTTAATCCTACGAGATATCCAAAATTCAATAGCACCAAATTAAACACCCCCCCCCCCCCCCCCCCCCCCCCACCGCTACCGAACCCCGGTCGGGCTGTTTGTGTAACTTTGCATTTGCCAGCGCGGGTGATCCCTTCTCCCACCCACCCCAACCCTTTTCCTATCCTGGACGGAAGGGCCGGCACCTGCGCCCATGACAGGCGTGCGCTACAACAGCTTGTTCTGAACGTGCAGGTAAAACCCTATGACCTGACCTGACCCAACACCCATGTCTGAACTTCTGCATGTTATGTCTATGCAATGCGTTCTCACCATGGATATATATATATATATATATAAATAAAAATGATAAAAAAAAAACAAGTGTACAGTATATATGTATTTAAAAAAAACAATTTAAAGAAATAATGATCCTTTTACATGTTTCAGTCTGTACTTATCTTATTATATACTCTTCAAAAGAAGAAACGCAAAACCACATTGTCGTAACATTTGGAGAATTGATTTAATTATTGAATGGTGAGTCCGATAATTACCAAATGTTGCAGGATTGTTCACAATTCACTCTAGTCCATTGTGAGTAAGTGATAGGACACACCACCAAGGTCAAGGTCATCTGGAGTCAATACCGGGTGTGGCCTCCGCGTGTGTTGACAACTGCCTGGCACCGCCTGCCCATTGAAGCAACCAGAGTACGGATGACGTCCCGGGGGATGGTGGCCCACTCGGCCTACAAGGCTGCTGCCAGCTCGGGCAGGGTCTGGGGCTGTGGTTGTCGCTGTCGGAGGCGTCGGTCCAACTCGTCCCATAGATGCTCAATTGGGTTCAAATCCGGTGATATCGATGGCCAAGGAAGGACATTAATGTTGTTGTTCTGTAGGAAAGCCGTTGTGAGACGTGCTGTGTGAGGCCTGGCGTTGTCATGTTGGAACACTGCGTTGGCGTTGGCCTTAACTGGAACGATGTGTGGCCGGAGGATCTGGTCAATGTAGCCCTGTGCATTCAGGTTGCCCTGCACGTGGACCAGGTCAGTTCTGCCAGTGTGTGAGATGGCTGCCCACACCATGACACTACCCCCGCCGAATCTGTCCACTTCCTGCACGCAGTTTGCCGCATAACGTTCACCACGACGCCTATACACGCGACATCTTCCATCATGACGTCGGAGCAGAAATCGGGACTCGTCACTGAACACACCTGTCTCCATCGCAGTTGAGACCATTGTCGATGAATCTGGCACCACTGCAGTCGGAGTCGACTGGGGATGGTGTTGTGTGTGTTAAGATGACACCTCGAACTGGACGTCTGGCACGAATTCCTACCTCACGTAGGCGGTTCCGTACGGTCTGGTCGGATATCCTGCGCAACCTGGTATTGCTGCGGCTGTGGAGGTGGCAGTAGTCAATCGTTCCCGAAGGTGGCGTACCCGGATGTAGCGGTCCCTGCCCGGGGGTAGTGACCCGTGGTCGACCGGATCCTAGGGAGGTCACGTGTTGATCCATGTTGCTGGTAACGGTCCCACAGTCTGGAGATGGTGCTTGGGGACACATGGAATGCCCTGGCAACGGCCGTTCTGGATTCGCCTGCTTCTAGTCGGCCGATGGCATTGTTTCTCTGCGGTTCACTGAGACGTGGCATGTCCTGGATTGTCAACTGTCGGCCAGATACAGAGGCCAGGCAAGCGAACACCCTGCACTTTTATACTGTCGGTGTTCATGTTGCACGTGCAGACAACGCACGTGCAGTGGTGACATGGTTTGCACGTGGATGCGTTTTTGCGAATATTCACATTTTGGAACTTTATTGTACAGTAGCTGCGTTTTATCGAATGTAACCGTGGGAATGTGTTTGGGACATGCAATCACCTTATATTCACAAAGCATGAACCGGTAGGAAACATAAAATCGGAGTTATAACCCATTTGTACCCTTTTACGTTTCTTTTTTTGAAGAGTATATATATATATTAAAGTGTACGTGACTGCTATCCTTATTTGAAACGTATTCTTCAGTTAAAAAATTTAGGCAGGTGTTTTTTGTTTTTACTAGGCTACTGTTGAGAGGGGCAATGCAATAGGTCGCATACAATTTGCACACTGCCAATAATATTTAGTTAATATGTAATGTTAAAAGAACTTTATTTATCGGAAACCTGTTACAATGGCAAACATTTCAAGACGGTCTCTTTAACAGCATTCCAAGGAAACGTAAAACGGGATATAAGTTAGTTTATTATCTACACCTTGAAAAATATATGGATCACCTCTATGTATTAAAATTTATTTAGTAATGTCAGACTCCTTCTTTTTTTTCTTTTCTCTTTTTTTTGACAACCAGCATATGCGTACGAGATGTGGACATTGGGAGGGATCAAAACGTCAAATTCGGGCAAAAATGATAGAGATATTCGGGCAAAGTGTGCTAACCTGAGACCTTTTTACCATGTAAGGCGGGACGTAGCCCAGTAGTAAAGCGCTTGTTTGCTGCGCGGTCGCACTTGGATCGATCCCTGTCGGTGGGCCCACGACAGTGCACCACGACTGGTATATCAAAGACCGTAGTATGTGCTATCGTGTCTGTGGGATCGTACATATAGAAGATCCCTTGCTACTAACGGGAACGGGTAGCGGGTTTCCTCTCTAAGAATATATGTAAAAATTACCAAATGTTTAACAATGTGCTCTAGTGGTGTCGTTAAACAAAACAAACTTTACTTTTTTACCATGTATTTCTATCAAAATTAGTTGTAATAAATGTAAAAAATGCGTAGTGATTCCTTTGCAACCCCATATAGCTGTTTGGTAGTAATGCTGATATGAATACATATTGTTATCCAGATTCGGGAATTTTCGTATTAGACCTCTTTCACATTCCCAATGCGTATGTGCGCGAAGAGTACCGTCCCTTGCCGAATTGGACGGTATCGAGGCTATATACAAATTGGGGGGGGCATGATCGACAGTTGCCATGAGCGTCGTGAGTAGCTTCGTAGGAGCTGTGAATCTCTAGCGACTAACGTACATATTTCGTATAAGAGGTTAAAATGGCTACGAAAAACGGTCTACTAAAGTTTACATCGGAATGGTTAAAGACCAAAAGCAGTGAAACATTAACTTAGACGAAGTCTCTGGAGCCGCCTGTCAAGGGTATTTTAACAACGCAAAATTAAAAGATTCATACAATAAAATTAACTTTATAGTTAAATACTCACGCGGATTTCCAGTGATGTTTAATTCTCCACATGTATCGGTATTTAAAATTTAATAAAATATGCCTCCCCTCCCCCCTAAAAACCCCAACAAAACCCCTAACTCACAGCTCTATTTTCCCCTTATCGTTTCATTAAAAAACTACTAATCAATGTTACATGTTACAAATTATTTATTTATTTATTTATGTATTTATTTATTTATTTATTATTTTATTTCATTTTCACTATCATTTATATCAGATACATACAACTTCACTTCAAATAATATCTGATATTTACGAAGTTTTAAAACATATATGAGCCGTCACACGCGGAAACCTACAACTTAGCATGATGCCAGAAACCGAGTAAACGAGGCTCAAAGTTGTGTCGTCACATGTAAACGCGGAAGTAAAAGTTGACATGCTGTTTGTTTTTAAGAATTAAGAAGATGACATCTTCTTCTTTACATGAAGATCAGTTTGAAGTAAACATATATCTGTATGTACAATAGTGTTTGGTTACCATTTTGTATTTTGTACCTGAGAACATTGGTTGAGATCGTTAGCGATACCATCAGTACTTTGATACACATTTACAAGCATAGGGACAAGTTCTATATATCGATATGGTATGCAAGTATCACACGTTTTTATCACGTACATGATTATACATAACATAAAGTTCAGCAACCTTTCCAGAGTGGTAGACCCATGCAACCCGATACGATTCTAATTTGATGTTTGGTCTAACTTATGAATATTGTATACAACTTCAGGCCCGTAGCCAGCATGATGATTAGTGTGGTGTGGGGGGGGGGGGGGGGGGGGGGGGGGGGGGGGGGGGGGGGGGGGGGGGGGGGGGGGGGGGGGGGGGGGGGGGGGGGGGGGAGGGGGGGGTCGAAATTTCATGTAAACGGAACTCGATCATTAAACGCGAGCGCCGAGCCATAGCAGGGCTTCTAGAATTTTATAAAAATCCACTAGCCATGGGATCAGTGATTTTAAAAATGTACTAGCCATGATTAAAAATGTACTAGCCCTACTTTAAATAAGTACAATAGTAATAATCAGATGTGTTACCTAAAGAGGGAGATTGAGCTTAAAAATCCTTAAATTGGGGTAGAAAGAGGGGACAAGATATTCATATTTACAAAATATGTAAATGCAGCATTTGACAAGGTGTTTTTTCCACTACCCGCCGGGCTAGTTATAGTAATTATTTACTAGCCCAACACTGAATATCACTAGCCATGGGAGTGGGGCTACCATAATCTAGAAGCTCTGCATAGACGGGAGGGGGGTCCCCAGATTTATATATATATAAAACCCCTTGCCAAACAATGAGATGAATTTTTTTATAGAAACTTGAAGAAAATTCTCTTCTTAACCGTTTAAGGAGTTTTAGACTATTAACTACTCAGTTGCCCCCCCCCCCCCCCCAACAAAAAATCCTAGCTACGGCCCTGCTAGCAACACATTAGAATGCCTCAAATGACGTGGTGTACACAGGCACTTACATGACATTGTACAAGCATGCGTTAGGTATTTGTTTTTATCAAAATACAAACTTTGATCCTTTGTTATCAAACTATAGTTTATCTTTTTTTAAAGATGATAAACAGAGATTGATAGTAAACCATGGAGTGTGTTGGCCGGCTGTGTTTGCTTACAGCCGTCTTTCTAGTGTTTTCAGAAAGCGTAAAGGTGAGTGCTGTCATTCAGTTATTTTATTTATAAATTATTATTAGGCCTATTAATATTGAATAATAATATAGATAATGTGTATAATAAAGAAATAAGAAAAAAGGCAGTTTTAAAGTGGCATAATGTCCAAAAATATTTATTCAGTTTTGTGAAATGTAAATATTATACCTTCAGTTAGCCTAAATGACCACAAAAATGTACATCTAAATTTCGTTTACTATTATTTATATATTTATAATATCATTGTAGATTTCAATAAGAGTGACCGACAGGTTAATGCGTCACGTGTCAATGTGTGAATTTGAACTGTATGTCTATATACTCTTGTAAACCACTGTTTATGCTGAAGGGCAATACATTACAATTTTCATATTCTTGAGTTAATTATACAAAATGTACAAATATTATTAATCGTTATACGCCTATGAGACGGGTTGTCCCCATAACCCTGTGCTGAAGCATTCGGGGATTAAACCCCAGTCTCACATACACGAATTATATCCCGAATAGGCCCGATTTAAGAATTCTTGGTGATTCTTGGATATACGTATTGGGACCGTAGGGTGTTCTTGGCCTTTCGTCAGTATTCTTGAATGTTCTGGATCGACTCCCGACTGTTTTGAACATATTCAAAACTGTCGGGAGTTATCGTGAATAAAGTTGAAATTGTAACTCAATCTTACGAGTTCTTGAGGGCATTGTGCGTATTCGTAGTATGTTCGTAGACGCAATCGGGATATTCGTGGGGTATTCGTACGTCTGTTGAAGGGTCTTTCTCTGCCTCTGTTTCTCCACGGGTACGCTGGCTCTCCCCTCGTCCCTTACGGCCGGTTGCTGGCTTCTTGAAGAGCGGCATGGTGATATTCCCTGCATGCAGGCAGGACGTCGAGTGAAATTTGGCCTGTTCAGCAGCCTTCATATAGGCGTCTTGTGGCAGTCGTACTGGTTCTTGAGGCAGTCGTACTGATTCGTGTAGCAGTCGTGCGGATTCGTAGGCGAATCGTAGTAATTCTTGACGCGTTCCGCATTGTCATGATTCGTAGCGTATTCGGGAAGGCATCCTAGGGGACACGTAGTAGATCGTCCCGATTCGTAATGAATCGGATTTAAGATCGTAATAGTATCGTATTAGTTCTTGCAGCAGTCGTGAGCATTCGTACGCAGTTCGGGAAAGAAGCCGAATCATGCAAATTTTGCCGCAAAAAATCGGGAGCAATCGGGGCTGCATAGGATCGTGTATATTCCTGGACATTCTGGGTATAATTCGTGTATGTGAGACTGGGGCTTAACAGTGACACATATCACAGCCTTTGATAACACTAAATAAATACGAAATTTTTTATTATATCATCAACTGCCCTAAAACACAACTTATTACAGTCGAACAACTCTGCTCAGATGTGGACACAGCACGAACTACTCTGCTAACCAGACCCCCTGCCACTTAATAATATTTATTTTAATTTACCGAATATCGAAGATCAGACAAAAGACAATAGAATCTGTTACACTACATATACTTTATTAGATAGAGTTGTAGTTTAGTTTTTTTGATGTTTGCGATTAATATTTTATGTACTTTATTTTTGCTGGTCAACCAGACAATGTTTTTATTATTCATATATTAACATGGAAATAAAGTTATTGTATCGTATTGTATTGTATTGATATACCAGTCATGGTACACTGGCTAGAAGGAGAAATAGCCAGGTGTGGTTAGTTTGGTGTTTCTGAAGGATATTATAAAGTATTATAGTGTATTAGTAGAATTTTGTAAAGTCCCTCTTTGTGACGTAACACCCCTTCCTAGAAACATCATGCGGTCGCCTTTGATCCACAATATGCACTTATTCACACGTAACGGTCTGGATTTAGCTCAGTCAGTTGAGTGCTCGCTTGAAGTGCTTGCGTCGCAGGATCGAACCACCTCGGTGGATCCATTCAGCTGATTTTTTTTTCTCATTCCAACCAGTGCACCACAACTAGATAAAGGCCGTGGTATGTGCTTTCTTGTCTGTTAGAAAGTGCATATAAAAGATCCCTTTCTGCATTAGGAAAAATGTAGCGGGTTTCCTCTGATGACTACGAGTCAGAATTACCAAATATTTGACATCCAATAGCTGATGATATATTAATCAATGTGCTTCAGTGGTGTCATTAAACAAAACAAATTTTTATTCACACTTCTTTATCTAGGCACGTTCACCATGCTAACCACTCAACTGTAATGATCCGAAGTTTATCGTAAAAACACCAATCTTCTAATTTTCAGACTATAACGGGATTCACTACAGATTCCTACTCGACATCAGAGTCTACAACTGACCATGTTTTACCAGTCGCGCAAGTTCCGCCAGGTATAATTAAAATATTTTAGTAATATAACCTTAAATTGCCCATACCCTTTCTGAGATCGAAGAATCGTTTTGAGTTTTGAGGCCAAAAGAAGTGCTGTCATGTCCACCCCCACCCGAAACCTCCCTCCAATTTGATCATAAGCATAGTTAACTAAATAAAATTTACATTAATTTTAGCATCATTTTATTTTAAAAAAAATAGTAACCTCTAAATTAAGAACCAATACAATGTTATTTATTTGTTTTACAAGAACGTAAAGAAATATTACTTTGGTTTGTTTAATGACACCACTAGAGCACATTAATTTATTAATCATCAGATATTGGATATCAATCATTTGGCAATACTGACATATAGTCTTAGAGAGGAAACCCGCTATATGTCTCCATTAGTAGCAAGGGATCTTTTACATGCACCACTCCACAGACAGGATAGCACATACAATGGCCTTTGTTATACCAGTCGTGGTGCACTGGCTGGAATGAGAAATAGCCCAATGAGCCCATTGACGAGGGTCTATTCTAAACCGACTGCACACCAAGGAGCGAAATATCATTGCGTATTCTTTTGAAAATGTAGGAAACAATGTTTACTTAATACCC
The DNA here is from genome assembly GCF_016097555.1 of Gigantopelta aegis. Classification (NCBI taxonomy): domain Eukaryota; kingdom Metazoa; phylum Mollusca; class Gastropoda; order Neomphalida; family Peltospiridae; genus Gigantopelta; species Gigantopelta aegis. Next base: position 29,737,912 of record NC_054708.1, read on the forward strand.
AGAAACCACAAAATAAACAATTTAGCTTGATAAGGTAACTCATTATGAATAGACAACCATGCAGATCCAATGCTTCCAAGTCTGATAAAGATAAAGATTTTTGAATTCAAGTAAAACCAACATCTTAAATACTACACCTTCTTTTAATTGCAGGTTCAGTACCACTTACTGCAGGAAGTGGAGTCATCACTTCCCCCGGGTACCCATCACCCTATCCGAACCGCTGGCATTCCAGCTCATTTACATCTCCCAAATATCTGTCTTCGATAAATGTTCCCGAGGGTGTACTGTATGTGGAATTCCGTTTCGTAGATTTTCACATCGAAGCATGCGGAGGAGGAAAGTCAGCGTGCCACTGTGATGGATTAATCATTGAACATCTTGGAAGACGACTCTGTGATAACAACCCACCCGGGCCGGGTGGAATCATCAGATTTGTGTGTAAGATACAGTATGATTGTAATAATTAATGCTTGATGAAGGAAGGAAATGTTTTATTTAACGACACTCAACACATTTTATTTACGGTTATATGGTGTCAGACATATGGTTAAAGATCACACAGATATTGATAGAGGAAACCTGCTGTCGCCACTTCATGGGCTACTCTTTTCGATTAGCAGCAAGGGATCTGTTATATGCACCATCCCATAGACAGGATAGCACATACCACGGCCTCTGATGTACCAGTCGTGGTGCAATGGCTGGAGCGAGAAATAGTCCACTGATGGGGATCGATCCAAAAACCAACCGCGCATCAAGCGAGAGCTTTACCACTGGGCTACGTCTCGCCCCTAATGCTTGATGAATGCAATCAGTTGTGGTTGGATCTATCGCCAACATACAGTTAAACTTTGTTTTGTTTAACAATACCTCTAGAGCACATTGATCAATTAATCATCGGCTATTGGATGTCAAACATTTGGTAATTCTGACACGTAGTCACCAGAGGAAACCTGCTACATGTTTCTTAATGCAGAAAGAGATCTTTTGTATTCACCATCCAACAGACAGGATAGCACATATCATCACCTTTGATATACAAGTTGTCGTGGTGCACTGGCTGGAACGAGAAATAGCCCAATGAGCCCATCAACGAGGGTCGACATAGTTAAATTTAGGGTTTTAATTGGGGTTAGGATCATGGTCAGGGCCAAAATTATGGTTAGTCTTAGAGAGTGGGCTGGACATAAGATTAGGCTTAGCCCATCTCCATATGCCAAGGTACCATTCCGTATAGCATAGTGCATTACGTAAATACTGCATTTCGTAATGAGTTATACTATATGAAACTGTACCTTGGCTTGAGAAGATGGGCTTAGCCATAGAGTTAAGGATAGAGTTAGAACAATTTGTCAGTGATAAATCCAGGTACTACTATTAATAATCTAATTTTGAATAGGGGCCGCTACTGAATTCAGTTGTCCTGTATACGGTAATAAATAAATAAATCTAATTTGAAAAGTTAAAGGGACAGACTCTAGTTTCAGCCCGTGAAAATTAACACTAAGTTTAGTTAATCTACAAACCTGTAACACATTTGGATAAAGTTACAACTGAGTGAAACATGAGTCTGTGATTTTGAAATGGTGAAATACCCTCTAAAAATAGACTAAAACTCGACTCCATAACTGTTATTTCTCAGACGCACATGCATTTTTAAAAATATGAGAAATGCATTTTGAGATGTTAAATACACCAGGATGACCAAAAACACTTTGAATACATGTACGGACTTTGATAATCTAAACAATAAAATGTAAGTAAAGTATGATTTCAGTGATCATAAACGGCTCTAGTAGTAAAAAATATGTCTTAGTGTTTAAAAACTAGGGTATGCCCCTTTAAAACTATCCAATATCTAAACTATACAGTATTTCTGTATTACACCAACATTGTTTTGAGGGTATTACAAACATTATTTTTCTGCACAAATAGCAAAATGACCAGACACAAGTCTGCTACATAATGAACTTTCTCCTATATAAAGATAGTGTAACATTAGTGGCAACAATATCACACAGAAGTATATTTATAACTCCATTTCAGTGAGGAAAGAACAACAGTATACACAGCAACACAAAAAAGTTATATTTTGTTTTGTTTATCGACACCACTAGAGTAAATTGATTTATTAATCATCGGCTATTGGATGTTAAACGTTTGGTAATTTCGACATACAAGAAGAAAATGTAACTATGTTGCCATTTTATTATTTCAGTGCCACATGAATTTCGAGGTTACTACAATATTCAGTTCGACTTCTACTCAGACTATAGTGTAGCTGAAAGTGGCTTTTATATGGAATATCGCTTCATTTATGGCTATCCACATAAACCACCATCATTTCAACACAAACCACAATCGTCTTATACACCATGGTGGTATTCAACATACCCATCAACTACTGATGGCAGCACACCTTGGTGGTATCAGAGAACAAGATATCCGTCAACTACTGACAGCAGCACACCTTGGTGGTATCAGAGAACAAGATACCCGCCAACTACTGACAGCAGCACACCTTGGTGGTATCAGAGAACAAGATACCCGCCAACCACTGACAGCAGCACACCTTGGTGGTATCAGAGAACAAGATACCCGCCAACTACTGCCTACAACACACCTTGGTGGTATCAGAGAACAAGATACCCGCCAACCACTGACAGCAGCACACCTTGGTGGTATCAGAGAACAAGATACCCGCCAACTACTGACAGCAGCACACCTTGGTGGTATCAGAGAACAAGATATCCGCCAACTACTGACAGCAGCACGCCTTGGTGGTATCAGAGAACAAGATACCCATCAACTACTGACAGCAGCACACGTTGGTGGTATCAGAGAACAAGTGCAGGCACTACACCTTGGAGGTATTGGAAAACAACATATCCATCAACTACTGCCTACAACACACCTTGGTGGTATCAGAGAACAAGATATCCGTCAACTACTGACAGCAGCACACCTTGGTGGTATCAGAGAACAAGATACCCGCCAACTACTGACAGCAGCACACCTTGGTGGTATCAGAGAACAAGATATCCGCCAACTACTGACAGCAGCACGCCTTGGTGGTATCAGAGAACAAGATACCCATCAACTACTGACAGCAGCACGCGTTGGTGGTATCAGAGAACAAGTGCAGGCACTACACCTTGGAGGTATTGGAAAACAACATATCCATCAACTACTGCCTACAACACACCTTGGTGGTATCAGAGAACAAGATATCCGCCAACTACTGACAGCAGCACACCTTGGTGGTATCAGAGAACAAGATATCCATCAACTACTGACAGCAGCACGCCTTGGTGGTATCAGAGAACAAGATATCCGTCAACTACTGACAGCAGCATGCCTTGGTGGTATCAGAGAACAAGATACCCATCAACTACTGACAGCAGCACACCTTGGTGGTATCAGAGAACAAGATACCCATCAACTACTGACAGCAGCACGCCTTGGTGGTATCAGAGAACAAGATATCCATCAACTACTGACAGCAGCATGCCTTGGTGGTATCAGAGAACAAGTGCAGGCACTACACCTTGGAGGTTTTGGAAAACAACATATCCATCAACTGCTGCCTACAACACACCTTGGTGGTATCAGAGAACAAGATATCCATCAACTGCTGCCTACAACACACCTTGGTGGTATCAGAGAACAACATATCCATCAACTGCTGCCTACAACACACCTTGGTGGCATCATACAAAATATCCACATGGCATGGCTAGCACCACCCCAAGTTGGTATCACAACACAAAATATCAACGCCGGACTACTCCAGCAGCAAAGATGATACCGACTATGAAACTAAAATGCAACAGTCTTTCATGTCCAAACTGTTTGGCTGGACATTATTACAGGTATAATTTATTCACATTAAAAGTTAATGTTATAGGAGCTATGAGCTTTACAGTTTAAATCTGTTATATTGTATACTTTGTATTCCCCATAACGAGTAAAACGTGTTATTCTTACTTTTACTTTCACTTTTACTTTCACGTACGCACTGCAAAGTATCTTATAAAATATCCACTCTAGAAGTACAAACTTTATCTGAAAAATAAGATTTCATTATGTCACTGTTCAAAAAACTTCCAGCCAGTGCACCACGACTGGTATATCAAAGACTGTGGTATGTATTATCCTGTCTGTGGGATGGTGCATATAAAAGATCCCTTGCTGCTAATCGGAAAGAGCAGCCCATGAAGTGGCGACAGCGGGTTTCCTCTCTCAATATCTGTGTGGTCCTTAACCATATGTCCGACGCTATATAACTGTAAATAAAATGTGTTGAGTGCGTTGTTAAATAAAACATTTCTTTCTTTTTTACTGTTCAAAAAACAAACAAACAAGCTATGTCAGTGTAAAGTAGTGGAGAATGCATGCCAAGGTGTGAATCCGAGGAAACCCGCTACATTTTCTTAATGCAGCAAGGGATCTTTTACATGCACTTTCCCACAGACAGGGGAGCACATACCACAGCCTTTGACCAAAATGAATGAGCAAAAAATCCAATCAGTTGAATGGATCCACTGAGGTGGTGCAATCCTGCGACGCAAGCACCTCAAGCGAGCACTCAACCGACTGAGCTAAATCCCCCCCCCCCCTCCCCCCACTGTTGGAATCAAATTTTCTTCCTTGCAACTCAAATTTAACAGATTGAGGTCAGGTGAATGGTGGTAAAGGTTCCTAAATCACTTTTGTTTGTTGCAGAATAACACCTCTCTGCAACTTTTCGAGGTATTAATAATTTACTTGCAGTAACACATCACAAGTCGTCTGCACAATAAGCCTTGATTATTGCTGTGCCTTTCTGAAAGTAACTGATCGGTAATATTCCTTCAGTATCTCAGAAGCTAAATCCATAATTAATCTTTTCCATAAAAACTTGCTGCTAATCGAAAAAGAGTAGCCCATGAAGTGGCAACAGCGGGTTTCCTCTCTCAATATCTGTGTGATCCTTAACCATATGTCTGACGCCATATAACCATAAATACAATGTGTTGAGTGCGTCGTTAAATAAAACATTTCTTTCTTTCTTTTGTTTTCCATAAAAAAGAAAAATACTATTAATTTCTTTGCAGGGCATGAACCAGGGTCGATTGATCTCCGACCAGTGGGCCCATTGAGATATTTCTCATTCTAGCCAGTGCACCACAACTGGTAAAACAAAGGTCATGGTATGTGCTATCCTGTCTGTGGAATGGTGCATATAAAAGACCCATTGCTACTGATGGAAAAATGTAGTGGGTTTCCTCTCTAAGACTATGTAAAAATTACCAAATTGTTGACATTCAATAGCGTCCTCTAGTGGTGTCGTTAAATAAAACAAACTATTATATGTAAAAATGACCAAATTGTTGCCATTCAATAGCGTCCTCTAGTGGTGTCGTTAAATAAAACAAACTATTATATGTAAAAATTACCAAATTGTTGACATCCAATAGCGTCCTCTAGTGGTGTCGTTAAATAAAACAAACTATTATATGTAAAAATTACCAAATTGTTGACATCCAATAGCGTCCTCTAGTGGTGTCGTTAAATAAAACAAACTATTATATGTAAAAATTACCAAATTGTTGACATCCAATAGCGTCCTCTAGTGGTGTCGTTAAACAAAACAAACTATTATATGTAAAAATTACCAAATTGTTGACATTCAATAGCGTCCTCTAGTGGTGTCGTTAAACAAAACAAACTATTATATGTAAAAATTACCAAATTGTTGACATTCAACAGCGTCCTCTAGTGGTGTCGTTAAACAAAACAAACTATTATATGTAAAAATTACCAAATTGTTGACATCCAACAGTGTCCTCTAGTGGTGTCGTTAAATAAAACAAACTATTATATGTAAAAATTACCAAATTGTTGACATCCAACAGCGTCCTCTAGTGGTGTCGTTAAATAAAACAAACTATTATATGTAAAAATTACCAAATTGTTGACATCCAACAGCGTCCTCTAGTGGTGTCGTTAAATAAAACAAACTATTATATGTAAAAATTACCAAATTGTTGACATTCAACAGCGTCCTCTAGTGGTGTCGTTAAATAAAACAAACTATTATATGTAAAAATTACCAAATTGTTGACATCCAATAGCGTCCTCTAGTGGTGTCGTTAAATAAAACAAACTATTATATGTAAAAATTACCAAATTGTTGACATCCAATAGCGTCCTCTAGTGGTGTCGTTAAATAAAACAAACTATTATATGTAAAAATTACCAAATTGTTGACATTCAATAGCCGATCATTAATAAATCAATGTCCTCTAGTGGTGTTATTAAACAAAAAAAATTTGGTTTCTGAATCAAAATAATGAAGCCATATTCCATCTTGTGTTTATTTAAACATTTTTATCATATTTTATATATGACAATACATGTCTTTCTTCCGTTAGGTTATGATTATTTGAGTGGACCTCTTTTAATGCATATACCCACTAGTCTAACAAATTATCTCCCACCTAATATTCAAATAATATCACCTTAATACTTTGATACATGAACTTTTAACTCCATCTTGTGAAAGTTTATGTACAGATATTGCATTACTTGATTAACTATTAATTATGTTTTGTTTTTGTTTCAACTTGAAAAGTTTTACATTTCAGCCTAGATTCCAATGGCTGCCATGTCTGTCGCTGTAAAACTGGTATATCCAGTCCTACTAAACCAGGTCAGTTAAATGATCCAAGATAGATATTTAGACAGTGAATACAAAAAGGGGCAAATTTAATACATAGAGATGTGATACTCATTTTAAACCAATAATAAAAATTAAAATGATCTTTAATAATTTGACATTTTCTAAGGATTCCAGATCAAATTCAGTGTATTTTGATAAATTAGCTAAAGATAATTTTAAACACTTCAGATGAAATGCAATGTGTTTTGAGAAAATTAATTTAGGAAAAAAAACCCACCCAAGAAGCTAAAGTCCGATAAGAAGATGAAAAAGCACATACCTGCAAAGATATTATAGGACCTCTCCCCATCCTTGACATTGTCACATTGATCTCGGGCAATAACAATAATTTAAAGCTGCATAATTGGTAAAATGACTTTGTTTTAAACCAAATTTCAGCACTTTCCACTTTTTAAAAAGACATTTCCCATAAATCTCCCTCCCCCCCCCCCCCCCCCCCCCCCCCCACCTCCAAAGTTTTTTCTGCAATTATGGTATGAACACAATCTAATATTACACATTTAGATATGAATTTACGACCTCTTGTTACGTTATTGTTAACGCGAAATGTTCATGATCCACCTCAAAAGTGACTTTCTGGGTCTTGGAAATGACATCTACAAATTGCATGATTTTCTACAATTACTATGACCTGTATGAACCCTATTATTTAAAAAAAAAAATTAAAACAACACTTTCCATGATTGTCAGTTACTTGCAAATGTGACAGAAAACTCCAAATATATATTTAAAAACCAGTTAAAAATATTTTCCATGCTCTCATATTACACAAAAAAGGGTAATGCCTTTCGTTATCATTATTACATGTACAGAGAAACTCCTCTAAACCGGACACAAGTAAAATGTCCAGTTTCAAGAGGTATCTGGTTTAGACAGGTTCTCTTCTGTACAGATATTTAAAAAGGGACCATAAAATAATTCTGGTTTTGACAGAATTCTGGTTTACAGAGGGTCTGGTTTTGAGAGGTATCTGATTTAGAGAGGTTCTCTCTTCTGTACAGATATTTAAAAAGGGACCGTAAAAAATGTCCGGTTTTGAGGGAAATCCAGTTTACAGAGGGTCCGGTTTTGAGAGGTTTCACTGTATTAGCAATTTTGGGCAGATCATCCCTCCTTTAAATTAATCCTCTACAATAAATTCTTATTTTCTTCAGGACCTGTGTCTAACATATTGTATCAGATATTGCTGCACATGAATCACGAAGTGGACACCCTTCAGAATAATGTGCATGACTTCCGAGAAGAAACCCGCTTACTTATCGACCAACTACTGCATACACAACTTGCTCGTCAAAGCAGACGAGATGCAGCTAGCAAGTAAGAACAGTATTACACATGTATACATAGTTTATGAAATTAGGATTGTTATAATTAACCGGCCTTGGTGGCGTCGTTGCAGGCCATCGGTCTACAGGTTGGTAGGTACTGGGTTCGGATCCCAGTCAAGGCATGGGATTTTTAATTCAGATACCGACTCCAAACCCTGAGTGAGTGCTCCGCAAGGCTCAATGGGTACGTGTAAACCACTTGCACCGACCAGTGATCCATAACTGGTTCAACAAAGACCATGGTTTGTGTTATCCTGCCTGTGGGAAGCGGAAATAAAAGATCCCTTGCTGCCAATCGGAAGAGTAGCCCATGTAATGGTGACAGCGGGTTTCCTCTCAAAATCTGTGTGGTCCTTAACCATATGTCTGACACCATATAACTGTAAATAAAATGTGTTGAGTGTGTCGTTAAATAAAACACTTCTGTTATAATTAGTTTACTTATTTCTATATCTTTTAAATGCATGTTCATAATTTAAGTTTGCTTTGTTCAATAACGCCACTAGCACATTTGATTTATTAATCATCGGCTAGTGGATGTCAAACATTGGGTAATTTTTTGACATATAGTCTTAGAGAGAAAATCCGCTACATTTTTCCATTAGTAGCAAGGAATCCTTTATATGCACCATCCCATAGACAGGATAGCACATACCATGATCTTTGATATACCAGTCGTGGTGCAATGGGCCCACCGATGGGAATCGATCCCAAACGGACTTCACATCAGGCAAGCACTTTACCACTGGGCTAGATCCCACCCAATGGATGTTCATAGACATAACATACCTGTACAATTTTTTTTAAATAGTGTAAGCATACAGATTTGATGTTATCCAGAAAAACATTAATGAATAAATTGGATATGCAGCTGTGTTATTTGTTTAAAATACAAATTAAGTGTAATATTTAAAATATCTAATATACAATTATTTAAAATTGTATCTAATGTAATTTTCAGCTAACTTTACTTATACATGTATTAGGAAATTTTATACCAGTTTTACACCTGGGTTCCTGCACATACATGTAACTGATTTATTATTTTTTTTAATGTTTTATTTAACGACACACTCAACACATTTTATTTAACATATGGTTAAGGACTACACAGATTTTGAGAGGAAACCTGCTGTCACCACTACATGGCCTACTCTTTCCAATTAGCAGCAAGGGATCTTTTATTTGCGCTTCCCAGAGGCAGGATAGCACAAACCATGGCCTTTGTTGAACCAGTTATGGATCACTGGTCGGTGCAAGTGGTTTACACATACCCACTGAGCCTTGCAGAGCACTCACTCAGGGTTTGGAGTCGGTATCTGGATTAAAAATCCTATGCCTCGACTGGGATCCTAACCCAGTAACTACAAGCCTGTAGACCGATGGCCTAACCACGACACAACCGAGGCCGGTCAATACATGTAACTTAGACAGAATTCCATGATAGTTTAAACTAAATTTCAATGACTTCCTTTGATCAAATATATTAAAATTTCATGATTTTTTAAAGACATTTTAATTTTAATTTGATTAAAAAACAAAAACGGATGGATATTTTAAATAATTTTCACTTTTTATTTTTTTATAGGACTTACATGTATAATTTGTGAAATTGTGATTCCCATATTTTTTATATTAAAAGTTTGTCTAACAAAGATCAAACCTTGCCTGATGAATGTATTCATGCAAAACCACTTTTCTTCACCTTTGATTTTGCCTCTCAACACAATGGAATCACAATTTAGATAAATGATGGCACCACCAAACTTTCATCACTATGATTATAAGTAAAAGGTTTTCTAATTAACCATTTGTGTACAAGAAAACAAAGCCTGCTTGAACATTTCTGTAATTGGAAGTCAAGTCATTGGACTTCTGAACAGGGAGAATATTTTCTGACTGAAATGAGGACTTTCCCCCATTATACTAAAGAATGGACACTGGAATCATGATCATCAATGACTAGTAATCAGAATCGTGAATCAAACGGACGTTTTAACACAGAACACATATTTTATTCAAAAATCTGTTTTGTTTAACGACACCACTAGAGCACACTGATTTATTAATCATCAGCTATTGAATGTCAAATATTTGGTAATTTTGACCAAGTCTTAAGTGAAAAAAACTTCATTAGTAGCAAGGGTTCTTTTATATGCACTATCCCACATACAGGATAGCACATACCACAGCCTTTGATATACCAGTTGTGGTGCACTGGTTGGAATGAGAAGTAACACAATTGGCCCACCGACAGGGATATTTTAATTAAATGCTACAATAAAATTCATCATTTTCAATTACTTTTGGTGTAATATCCAAAATTCCATGATTTTCAGGACCTGCAGGAACCCTGTGCTTTGCATTATAAATGGTTATCTTGTTGAAACTCAAAACTGTACACATACAATTCATTATGTTTAACCTGTTTTATGATAGGCATGATTTTAATTTCAGCAACAAGAAACCCTCATCATGAAAATTCAAGTGGACATTTAAGAAGATAAAATGAAATAGCTATTATAGTTCAATTATTGTACAAACTACAGGACAAAGACGAAACCTATAGCCTTCATTGTATTTTATTTTAATAAAGCAATACCAATTTAGAGCAGTTTTTAGCTAGCTTCCCATGGCATATGAATTTATATGGTATCAATACTTATGCTAATATCTTAAATGGCTCCCCATAAGACAAGTATGGGGAGCAAGGAAGGAAGAAGGAAATGTTTTATTTAACGACGCAATCAACACATTATATTTATGGTTATATGGCGTCAGACATATGGTTAAGGACCACACAGATGTTGAGGGAGGAAACCTGCTGTCGCCACTTTATAGGCTACTCTTTTCGATTAGCAGCAAGGGATCTTTTATATGCACCATTCCATAGACAGGATAGCACATACCATGGCCTTAATAGTCCAATGGGCCCACTGACGGGGATCGATCCCAAACCGACCATGCACCAAGAGAGTGTTTTACCACTGGGCTACATCCCTCCCCCAAACAGTGTACAAGTACTTGCAGATCTCTCATTTACAATTGCTCAGGATAACTATTCAAACTATAACAAACTAAGATTCAATTATATTATATTTTAATATAATATTTGAACCACACTGTTCCAAAGCATGATTAATTAAGCAAACGTTGGGATATCATGATAACATTTGAAAACAAAATAGAATAATTTTTTTAAAAACTGTTAATACTGAAGGTTTTCATTAATAGACTTCAACACATCTCTTCAACTGTGATCTGCATTAATTTAATACCTATTTTTAACATATTTTTTGTTTGTTTTACCACTGGCTAAACTAACATTTAAACTGGCTCCGAGACTAGAATAAAACCAATACAGATTACCGTACTAAAATAAGCTGGCAACCAGCAAAGTTCATCTGCACCATCATTATTTTTTCACAATAAAATACTCTCGACTTCATTTCACATTAATTCCATTGTTTGGTTTTTTTTGTGTTTTTTTTTGAAAGGTGCTTAACATAGCTACCTATTCCAGACAAACAACATCCTACTCTGAATATGAAACCACAAGAAATACATTGTTAATGCGACTGTTCACTATAAAAGGGTAAAACTCTGTGTTAATGCGACTGTTCATTATAACAGGGTAAAACTCAAGTGTTAATGTGACTGTTCACTATAACAGGGTAAATCTCAAGTGTTAATGCGACTGTTCACTATAACAGGGTAAAACTCAGTGTTAATGCAACTGTTCACTATAACAGGGTAAAACTCAGGGTTAATGTGACTGTTCACTATAACAGGGTTAAAAACTCAGGAAAATGATGCTCGGACATTTAACTTGCTTTGATATCACAGTACGAATGTGACTGAGAGTGACGTTTTTGAGTTTGTGAAAACAGTGAGAATAGCTGACAACCACGCCCGTGTGTTTATCGATGGAAACAGAACGTTGGTGAATGAACCATGAACGGGTGAAGTCCCGTTACCGGTGACCCATGAAAAAAAGTAAAGTTTGTTTTATTTAACGACGCCGCTAGAGCACATTGATTTTTTATCTTATCATCGGCTATTGGACGTCAAACATATGGTCATTCTGACACTGTTTTTAGAGGAAACCCGCTGTCGCCACATAGGCTACTCTTTTTACGACAGGCAGCAAGGGATCTTTTATTTGCGCTTCCCACAGGCAGGATAGCACAAACCATGGCCTTTGTTGAACCAGTTATGGATCACTGGTCGGTGCAAGTGGTTTACCCGGTGACCCATGAATGCTGCTCCAGAAACCACCAGCGTAGCATTAGCAGTGAAGGCACAGTGCTGAGCTGTGTCCGTCCGACACATAAAACAAAAAACAACAAACTTTTAAAATAAATCTGGTAGGAAGGAAAAATCTTTTATTTAAAGGGACTGTCCCGAGTTTGCAGCCATTGTAAGATGTTTGTGATAACAGAGCCTTGTTGGCGACTACTATTTCAAACTAAATACATTTTCTTGTTTAGAATACCAGTGTCTGTATATCGAATCTGTTTGTGGTCATATACCAATGTTTGTAGCACTCCATTTTTACTTTTAATTCATGATATATATTTTTTCGTACGTACAAAATTATTGGGAGGTCAAATCCGGTTTGGGCTACTACAAGCATTAGAACAACAACAAACACCTTGTAAATACAGACACTGGTATCCTAAATAAGAAAATGTATTTAATTTGTATGTTACGTCATCGAAAACGCTCTATTGGTTGGAAACAATTTTACAATGGTTGTAAACTCAGGACTATCCCTTTAAAGGCATATTATCACAGACCACTGACCTATTTAATGGTCTAATAAAGTATTACCTGAACAAATATAATCTGATTTGTCCCTAAATGTACTTTATTCAACCATCTTCATAACCACCATACTCCATTTATTAATGACATTTTGTAAAAATAATTGAATTATGGCAATGGTCCATAATTCAAAAACTAAAATTGCTGAGAGGGATGACATGGATTTCACTCCATCATGGTTCAGTTAAGGTGATGCAATAGCTAGAATGTACTCAACACATTTTTATTTATGGTTATTTCACCTAAAACATAAGAAAAAGGACCCATTGCCACCACACAGTCGACTACTTTTTCCCCATTTTTTTTTAATTAGCAGCAAGGGATCATTTACATCTAGGGTAATATTTCGTTGGGCACTAGTTTGGATGGTAAAAAAAAGAGGAGAGAATAGGTCCACCGGTGGGATTCGATCCTTTGACCCAAGCACCTCGGACAAGCGCTCTACCAATAAAGCTTAATACCACTCGCTGGTCTGAACAGAGTCCACACTATATTAAACAAGAAAAATACATGTACACTTTCCCAAAGACAGGACAGCCTTTGACATACTAATTGTGGGCAGTAGTTGGGACAGGGAAAATAGAGAATAACTAGTTAATGACTTCGAATATCGGCTTTATCCTGTGAAGGTAAGAACGAACAGGATAAAGTCTTAGTGCATGTCTGCGACATGTAAATTTCTGCACTAAAAATAATGCATGCGTATAAATGTTGTGACTTAAGTTTGGACAACAATAATGCAAAATTTATACACATGCATTTTTTCCTGATTTACAGATGAGAAATAAGAAAGAAAGAAATGTTTTCTTTAACGACGCACTCAACACATTTTATTTACGGTTATATGGCGTCAGACATATGGTTAAGGACCACACAAATATTGAGAGAGAAAACCCGCTGTCGCCACTTCATGGGCTACTCTTTTCGATTAGCAGCAAGGGTTCTTTTATATGCACCATCCCACAGACAGGGTAGTACATACCATGGCCTTTGATATATCAGTCATAGTGTACTGGCTGGATCCCAGACCGACCGCGCATCGAGCGAGCGCTTTACCACTGGGCTACATCCCGCCCCTAGATGAGAAATAAGATGCATGAATTCAGTAATTTTACTAACAACTTCACCATTAAACTTCTAAGATAAAACAGTTTATATGTAACTATAGACCGTACCAGTATTCCATATTTAGAGAAGGCAACAGCGTGTACGTTCCCCTTGTGACCTTTCAGAACCTTTGAGCTGCGTAATCTAAGACTGTCCAGTGAAATCCCACGAAGCTGTTGCCTGGTTTAAAAAAAAAATAATAATAAAATTAAATGCGCAAAATATTCTCAGGACAATAATTATTAACCATTATCAGGCTGCATTGTTTTGTTTTTTTAATTTCAAGAATTTGATCTATCATATATTTTTAATGATATCTCTCTTAATATTTGGCATATTGAAATGAAAATATACACACGTATTCAATAATGGACTGGCTACTTTACTACAATATTTTAAAATAAATTATTTTATTTATGTTACCATGGCAACAAGTACAAAGTTAAAAAGATTTGTTCTTTGATACTACTTAATAAAAAAATAATTTTAAGTTAATAAAGTTCTTGTAATATAAGACTATATCTTTATTTATTAACTATATTTATGTTTTTAATGGATTTTCCCCAAGAAAACACCTTTATTTGATAAAAAATGACATGAAATGATTAGTACTATCAGTTTTGTTTCATCATAATTTTCGGCATTAACTACAGTTTTAAAAGTGTTACTATTGCTACATTTTTTTTTAATTATTCTTCAAATTACACACACCTTAAGAATATTAAATGTCCTTTAAATTAATATAATGTTTATAATTTTTAAAATCTCTTACCATGGTAACCACTGCAAATTGGGTAACTGCCAAAAAGGTGAAATTGAAGCAGGTTTACTTTTACCAAAATCGTTGAATAGTGTTATTATAATCCTCTGTCTGTTAACAGACCCTATACAACAAGAATGCATCTGATTAATATTAAGGTACTGAGGTCAAAGGTCATGTACATAGTTAATAATGAAAACAGTAGTTAAGAAATTTCTTCAAACATCTAACGTCTTACAAAAATTGTTAAACAAACCAACCTAAAACTTCTACTATGCATCACCAATCTATATTTTGCTTTTGGGGTTACCAGGTCAAATGTCAAGGTCACAATGAATAGAAAGAATCAATTGTCAATGTATTTCTTATGGAACCGTTTACTTAATTGACCGTAAACTTCTAACTTAAGAAATTCAAACTACGCAAACTAACTAATGCACATATTACTTTGTAGGTAATAGATTATCAGGTCAAAGGTCAAGGTCACATACAAAAGAGGCAATTGTTGGGTATTTCTAACAAAAAAGACCCAATTGTTGGGCACTTCTTACAAAATTGTTAAACAAACTGACCTAAAACTTCTACTATGCAACACTGATCTATATTTTGCTTTTAAGGTCACCAGATCAAATGTCAAGGTCACAATGAATAGAAAAAATCAATTGTCAATGTATTTCGTTTGGAACCATTCAAGAAATGAACCTGAAACTTCTACATCATGGCCATTATGCTAAGCAGATCCATATTCTGCTTTCTTTTGGGGTTACAAGATCAAAGGTCACAGTCACAGTAGAAGGAGACAAATTGACAATGTATTTCCTACAAACTGTTTAACAAACTAACATTAAACTTTTACTTTATGACTTTTATATTAGACTGATCCATAAAGATCTAGGTTTTGGGGGTCACCCGGTCAAAGGGCACGGTCACATTTTGTTCATCGTGTCACTGCCAAACTATTTAACAAACCAGGGTGGGGGTGGGGGGGGGGGGGGGGGGGGTGGGGGGGAGGGCACAGAGTCACGCCCCCAATTAAACCTTTTTTTTAACTTAAATTTTATAAAATTATACACACATACATACATAGTTGTACACCCCCCACCCCCCATGTAACAAACTGACCTCATTTGTCTGCTGCATGACCGTAGTGCTAGATAGCCACATATTGGGTTTGGGTCATTAGGTCAAAGGTCAAAGTTACTTACATAAACACACAAAATTCAAAGTAGTTTTTTGTTATATAGTGCATATTACGCTTGTTTGTACTAAATGTATTATTATGTAGATCAAACTCATCAGATACAACACAGGGGACAATATTTCGAAATCTGAGGTAACCGAAAGTCGGTTCACGTGGTTTTTACCTAGGTAACCAATTGTTCGGTTACGTGAATTATATTTGCGTAACCCATGGGTTATCTGATCGGTTACCTCAAAATTACGTTGAAATTATATTTTAAATACATAGTTTTTAGCTGAAACATAAATTTAAAACAAATACAAAAGAAAACATTTTACAAAAAAAAAAAAAAAATGTCTTTAATGCTTGCTAAAGTTAACAATATTATAAAAGAACTGAATATTAGCCCCAGTACTGAAACAAAATACAGGGGCGTAGCCAGAAATATTCTTAGAATTACGCACGCCAAAGGCGTGCCCGAGCGGGGGGATTCGGGGGGCCTCCCCCTGTGAAAATTTTGAAACTCAGGATGCCTGTAGATGCATTTTTTTAAATCTTTTTTTCGAGTCAATTTTAAGAGGTCTATTTTATAGAACAATTACAGACAGCCTCGACCTATTCCCGGATTTTGTTTTTGAATTACGCACATGCGTACTGTGCGTAATGGGCCTTTGAAATAGATAAATACTCATTTGTAGGAATTCCTTTTTGCGATGACTATGCTACTTTCACTTCATCGATGGTACTTATATACTACAGTGACGTTCCAAATGTTTTGTTTTTTTAAAGCTCATTATGCGATGTTAATATTTTTCAATTTTTGTGACACTTTTGGATTCCTGTTTACGTTAAAACTGTTTTTAACATATGTAAAATTATAGCCAATCCAATAGTATGTCTACATATATTCCTTTAGAGATAAAATAGCAGCAGAAAATTTAGCCGTCCCAAGCGGTCCGAGCACATTTCTTTAAAACTGTTTTAAAACTGTAGACTGGTCGCAAGTTACAACTGTTGCAATATAACGTTGTTTACTGGTTTGCTGCGCATCAAGTCTAAAAATCAGTCTAAAACATTTGTCGGAATACCAGTAGTATGTCTGCATGAATAAACTTCCTGTAATCGTGAAGTTTGCAAGTTTTAATTTCTGAACGTTTACAGGTCATGACGTAACCGATTTGCGGTTCGCGTAAATTTAATTTTGCGTAACCTACACGCGAACAGAACGGCGGTTCGCGTGAAATATTGTGCCCTGCAACACCAAACTCCTGAGCTCTGTATAATAATACATTTTGTAAATTGAACGCATTTATTGTAATACATTTCCAATGGGTTGACCTTATATTGTAGTATATGCATTATGGGATGGGACAAGGGCCGTTAAAAATTAGGGTAAAAACAAATGTCTGCATTACGTTAATGTTGAATGGTCCTTTGTTGATCTTTGAGGGGCATGACAATGCCCAGTGGTAAAGCGCTCGCTTGATGGCGGTCAGTTTGGGATCGATCCTCATCGGTGGGTCCATTGATCTATACTTAACTCCAAAAGAAACGCGAACATTTTAAAATATTAAAAAACCCACATTTGAATAAACTATGTACAAATCGATTAAGTTGACCAATAGCCATCTTGTCAGCGTATCCAATTCCACATAACGCATGAAAAAAATGAGTACAGTGTGACGTCACGCACGTGCTGAAATTGACGACCAAAATCGATCTGGAATGCAAAACGGGTGGATCATGAAAGATGCGAATTGCACGTGAAACACTACCAGGCCTGGGTATAAAAGAAACGCCAGACAGCAATGTTCAACTCATTTTACGAGTAGCGATACAACGATGCCACGACTTAACGCTGATTACAGACATAGAGCTTTGGGGAATTTGGAGGCCGGAATGGATGCCAGGCAGGTTGTCCATGTCTCGACAATCTACCGTCTCATAGACCGATTTCTACAGAACAACAACGTCGTCGACCGTCCACGTAGAGGCCGTCCCAGAGTGACGTCACAGCGCCAGGACCGTTACATCGTCCGAACTCACATGCGTGATCGGTTCGTACCAGCCACCACAATAGCCCGGCAGACAGTGGGAACCCACAACCGCCCCGTTTCCTACACCACGGTACGACGTCGTCTGATCGCCATCCATCTGAACTGTCGTCGACCGTACATTGGACAACGTCTCACACAGCGACACCGCCTTGCACGACACAACTGGGCTGTTCTGCATCGACAGTGGCGGAACCGACAGTGGCAGAACATCGTCTTCTCCGACGAAAGCCGCTACTGCTTAGATAGGGCCGACGGTCGTATGAGGGTGTGGAGGCGTCGAGGTGAGCGCTTCACAGATGCGTGTGTTATGGAGAGGGACCGTTGGGGAGGGCCTTCCGTCATGCTGTGGGGTGCCATATCCTGGGGACGTCGTGTACAACCTGTCATCTTCGACAACAACGGCCGAGGACGCGGCAGGGGCATCACAGCACAGCGCTACATCGACGAAGTGCTCACGCCTGTGGTGGTGCCTTTTTTCGCGGGTCACCGTCAGATGGTTTACCAGCACGACAACGCCAGGCCACACACGGCACGGGCCACCCAGGCATTCCTGGCACAGCACAACATCATCACATGGACTGGCCAGCTTTAAGCCCGGATCTGAACCCCATCGAGCACTCGTGGGACGAGGTTCAGCGCATGATGAACCAACGCCCTGCTCCCGTGGTGACACAGCAGCAGCTCCGCCAGGCCGTCGTGGACACCTACAAACAACGTGCCCAGGGCCTTCATCAGGAACCTCTTCCTCTCCATGGGTAGGAGGTGTGCGGCGGTCATGGCCAGCAATGGCGGACACACCCGCTATTAGTGGACATGTTTGAGTGGCATGTGACGCCATTGAAGAAGCGCCATGGCCTTGACATTTCAAATGACAATGCGACCTCGATTTTTAACATGTCAATAACATGAAATCTCATCTTTACGAATTGTTTAAGTTTTTCATAGAAACGATTATTTTAAGAACTTTGGGACGTATTTCAATGAGTGCACTCAAAACCTCCAGTCTACGTATTCGCGTTTCTTTTGGAGTTAAGTATATTTGTCGTTCCAGCCAGTGCACCACAACTGGTATATCAAATGCAGTGGTATGTGCTATCCTGTCTGTGAGATGGTGCATATAAAAGATCCCTTGCTACTACCCGTATTTGACCGGAAATTAGCCCATGTCTTTGAATCAGCCCCCCCCCCCTCCGTTTTGATAGCATTTAAGAAATTAGGCTCTTATTCGTAAATACCCCCCCCCCCCCCCCCCCAGCTTCGTCACCTTATAAATAACACGAAATTGCAAGTTTGCTCAAAGTTCATTTAAAAGGTCATACCTCCTGCAGATAATTAAACACAAATGTAACACAAAATTTTACCACCAGCGAGATTTAGCAGTCTAACAGTAACAGTGTGTAACATTGTTTTCAATTTCATACCTGCAGTATTTCATTGAAGTACCCAAGTCGGAACTAAAAACCAATGTCTATTTTTACCACCACATTGGGTCCGCAGTTAATGCAAATTAAGCAAATACCTTATTCTGATTGGCTGAGAACAATGACCTATATTGACACTTCTTTGTAGTGTAAGCTGTCAGAAACGTGTGTATACGCTATTCAGTTTGTTGTTAATTGCTGTTGTTTTAAGTCTTCTCAGCATTAAATTTTGGATGTAAATAAACAACACTAGTAAGTAATTGTAACATATATAGAAGGTGTGTTTCTGATAATTAGATACTAGTAATAAAAAATATTCTTAATTAATAAACAATTATTATTTATTAATAACAAATGGAACACTAATTAATAGATGTGCTACTGAACGTTTTTTT